>NC_138769.1:341874461-341924461 GCF_965119305.1 Pelophylax lessonae | reverse complement strand
TACTGCACATGAGGGCCCCATTCTAGTTTGGTGTTCCAGGGAGTTCCCTCTTCCGTAACTCAAACTAATATAAACCTTTCTCTCATAGAGTTGCATAGGGCCATCCCGACTGGTGGAGCTATCTTACCCCCTCTCCTCCCTCAGGGCATATCTCATCCAGCATTAAACAATTTCCCCCTCCGCTAGCTTTAGCATAACTCAGCCCCTCAATAGTACCTCCTCTCCGGGGGGGGGTGAATTATTTCAGGTAACCTTTTCTTGAAGGGTTCATCAGGTATGTAAGGTCATATCCTGTCCAAATTGTCCATTCCTGAACAGTAGGGATGATCGAACGGTTCGGCCCGAACATTGGGTGTTCGAGGTTCGGCCGAATTTAGACCTTTTTGCCCAAAAAGTTCGGAATTCGGCAACCAGAACCGACCAAAATGCAATGCTTCAGGAAATCGGCTTTAAAAGCCCGTGATTGGACCAGAACCATTAGCAAAAGCCAATTGAGGGGGCAGGAGAATGCTAGGAATGTGATTGGAGTGACTAGGGGGTCCCTAGACCAATCATTAGTGAATACGCCCCCCAGTATATAAGATCGCCCCCGCCATATTCCTAGCATTGTTATACTGGACACGGAAGAGAGTGGAAGCAGTTCTGTTAATTTTACTTTAAGTGACATTTAGCATTTATTAGTGTGAGGAAATGGATATCTAGTGTAGTTAGAGTGCTCCTTTACACTTAAGTTAGCTTAAAAAATTTAGTTTCTGTAGGGAAAGTGTTAAGTGTAAGGGGACCATAGTGTAGTGTAGGGTTAACTGACAGTGACTGCTATGGAAGGGTGACAAAACCCTTCCATAGCAGGGTGACCGCTATAGAGAAATGATCATTTCTCTGAGTTGCTTCGGGACAGGAATATGGCTTCTCACCAGCAAGCATTTTTCATGCTGCAGGGGTTGCCACTGCCAGTGCTTTTTTGAGGACATGTTTGATGTCAGACATGACATCTGAACATGTGTATAGGGGGTATATATACACATATATGTCTGTATATATACCCCTAGACATATATAGGTGTGATAGTAGCAGAAATATATGCTTGCGCTAATGAAATCATTTACAGTAATATATTTCTGCTACTATCACACCTATATATGGCTAGGTGTCTATATACATATAATTATGTGTGTATATATACCACTATACACAAGTTCAGATGTTTTGCCTGCCTCAAAAGAACCCAAAAAAAATGCTAGCGTTAAAAAAAAAAATGCCCAGGTGTGTTTTTGCTGGCATTTTTGGGGGGGCTTTGGAGGCAGGCAAAACATCTGAACTTGTGTATAGTGGTGTATATACACACATACATATATTTATATACACACCTAGACATATATAGGTGTGATAGTAGCAGAAATATATGCTTGCGCTAATGAAATCATTTACAGTAATATATTTCTGCTACTATCACACCTATATATGGCTAGGTGTCTATATACATATAATTATGTGTGTATATATACCACTATACACAAGTTCAGATGTTTTGCCTGCCTCAAAAGAACCCCAAAAAATGCCAAAAAACGCTAGCGTCAAAAAAAAAAAATGCCCAGGTGTGTTTTTGCTGGCATTTTTTGGGGGGTTTTGGAGGCAGGCAAAACATCTGAACTTGTGTATAGTGGTATATATACACACACATACATATATTTATATACACACCTAGACATATATAGGTGTGATAGTAGCAGAAATATATGCTTGCGCTAATCAAATCATTTACAGTAATATATTTCTGCTACTATCACACCTATATATGGCTAGGTGTCTATATACATATAATTATGTGTGTATATATACCAGTATATACACAAGTTCAGATGTTTTGCCTGCCTCAAAAGAACCCCAAAAAATGCAAAAAAAAACGCTAGCGTCAAAAAAAAAAAATGCCCAGGTGTGTTTTTGCTGGCATTTTTTGGGGGTTTTTGGAGGCAGGCAAAACATCTGAACTTGTGCACAGTACCACTATACACAAGTTCAGATGTTTTTCCTGACTGCAAAGAACCCAAAAAAATGCCTGCTATTAAACCGGCAAGGTGTGAAAACCGAGAAGAGAAGCCAACCCCCTGAGCTGAAAGTGTTCTAATACAAACAATCTTTTTTTTATGGTTCTGGACATGCTACAGAGCTGAAACATCACATGTACACCTTTTAGACCCCCCAGATACGAAATCCAAAGTAAAAATCAAAAAATCTCTTTTTTTTTTTAATTTTTCAATAATTGGCTTTTTTTTATCAAAAATGACAATTTTTAAGAACTTTTTTTATGTGATTTTGTGTCTGGGGGGTTTAAAAGGTGTACCTGTGAAGTTTCAGCTCTGTAGCATGTCCAGAACCAGAAAAAAAAGATCATATAGGTGTAAAAGGAGGGTCCCACATCCCTGTTCTACTGAAAAATTAT
Organism: Pelophylax lessonae; assembly: GCF_965119305.1. NCBI lineage: Eukaryota > Metazoa > Chordata > Amphibia > Anura > Ranidae > Pelophylax > Pelophylax lessonae. The sequence goes on along the minus strand of NC_138769.1, from coordinate 341,922,021 downwards.
CTTTTTTTTTTCATGGTTCTGGACATGCTACAGAGCTGAAACTTCACATGTACACTTTTAGACCCCCCAGATACTAAATCCAAAGTCAAAATAAAAAAATCTCTTTTTTTTTTTTCAATAATTGGCTTTTTTATCAAAAATGACAATTTTTAAGAACTTTTTTTTGTGTGATTAATAGTTAATGGGGCATGACCCAGAACCCTAGGGACTTTTTAGGGGCATTTATTGGGTTTTAGGGCTTAAAAATTGTGTTTTTTGATTACCGAAGTTCGGGTCCCATTGATTTCAATGGGGTTCTGAAATCTGGGCCGAACTTTCGGGAAGTTTGGATGTTCTGGCCGAACCGAACTTTTCAAAAGTTCGATCATCCCGACTGAACAGATGCCCCCTTCAGCTTAACTAAAGAGAGCGTATTTTCTTTGAAGTGGAGGTAGAGATAACAAAGGAAGTGAAACGGCCTGATCTAAATCATTGTAGATACAAAACAAAGAAAGGGCGCACCAGCCTAGAGCATTATCCTCAGCGAGTTTATTAAATCAAAATAAAAATCAGCTGCTCACAAACATTCATGAAATTCAGGCACATCAATTCCATAAAGCCGCCTCATAGCAGAGGTCCGATATCTCATTAAAAGCAGAGGGCTGATTTGGCCATGGTCTCCAGGCTCTGAGGAAGTGGCACGGCCTCGAAACGCGTCAGCCCTCTGCTTTTAATGAGATATCGGACCTCTGCTATGAGGCGGCTTTATGGAATTGATGTGCCTGAATTTCACGAATGTTTGTGAGTAGCTGATTTTTATTTTGATTTAATAAACTCGCTGAGGATAATGCGCTAGGCTGGTGCGCCCTTTCTTTGTTTTGTATCTACAGTGTCTGGTCGACCGCCCCGGTCGTAAGGGGCAGCAAAGCCTAGCCATAATGGATGCCAAGTATTAGCACGAGTTCCGGGATTGAGGCAGCCTGAGGACCAGGTTCTGAGCGCAGGAGTGGGGTGCTGTATAGCACTTATCTTTTTTGATCTAAATCATTACCTCGGCCTTGTATAGTCTGTGAAAAGGAACTTATCTAAAGTGTTGTCCTTTCTTGCATACAAGTTTATGATGGATAAATAGCAGAGAATCTTTAGGGACACACACATGTTTAGCCCAACCTAACATTCCTGCACTTCAAAAGGAACTGGTAAATCAAATATTTTTTTATACTAAAACCTGAAAACTGTGCTCACACAAATGGGTACATCTAACTATATTAAACTATTAGTAAAAACCAAAACCCAATATCTCATACCACTAAGTATATATATATATATATATATATATATATATATATATATATATATGTAACGGACCGTTTCAGCAGACAAGGGGTTAAAATCCATTTAGGCGATATGCCCCTTTCTGAGAGACAGGCACAGCTACTGCAGAACATCAAACTCCCGAACTGGATACAAAATAGCACTCCAACCTGGAACCCAACGAATAGCTGCTAGCAGACGAACAGGAAAAGCATACATCAGCTTACACTCCTAGCAATCAGTCTCCAACAGCATACAGTGAATCCCCCCAAAAACGAGACAAAGCTCCGAGTTGAGGGTAAAACAGGAACAACATTTATTGGAAGAACACAGCACACTTTTATACAGAATTTGGAACATCCTTCCCCCAACAACCGCTTTCCCATTGGTCAATTTCACAGTACCTGCAGTCCCCCATAAGGTCCTCTCCAGACATGCAAATGAGGGCTTGAAAATGAGTCAGTAGTAATTGGTCAGATAGCTTGACCAGGAGGGCTGCTATGCAAATGAGGACTTGAAAATGAGTCAACAGGGATTGGTCAGATAGCTTTGCCCAATGCAAGGAGACAGAAGCCCCAGGGGGCAATCAATGTAAACTATAGTCAGACACAGAACAATGGTTCCCTAACGAGCCCTCAATACACATTACTCTGAGTGTCAATACCTCCCTTAGCAGACAACAGGTGAGGTCATTAGTAGGGTTGAGCGAACACCTAGATGTCCGTGTTCGACGGGTTCGGCCGAACTTTAAAAAAAAGTCCGGGTCCGTGTCCCGGACTTTTACCGAACTTTTCCCGGACACCGAACCCCATTGAAGTCAATGGGGACCCGAACTTTAAGGCACTAAAATGGCTCTAAAACACCAAAGGAAAGGGCTAGAGTGCTGCAAATGGCAGCAAAATGTAATTAAGAGCATGGCAAGTGCTCTGCAAACAAATGTGGATAGGGAAATAACTTAAAACAACAAAAAAAAAACAGAAAAATAAAACAATGTTCTTCTTCATCTCTGAAGGACGAGGCCCATATGGAGTAGGAGGGAGGTTGAGGTGGTGGTGGATGTGGCGGTGACATAGGCGTGCGCACAGGGTGTGCTGGGTGTGCCTGGGCACACCCTAATCACCTAGGGCACATAGCATTGCCAGTGAGGAGATGGGAAAGATCTCCCTGGGACCTGCTCTGCTCTATTTCTCCTTGCCTACAGGTACATGGCCCCGATACATTACTCTCCCTGCTGGCAAACACATGCATGTGTATTTCAACTTTGGGGTGCACACCTTAATGCAATAGGCTGCGCACACCTATGGGCGGTGTAGGTGGAAGCGGCGGTGGAGGAGGACCAGGGCCGGATTAACAGCATCATGGGCTTGGTGCTGAGGATTTTGAAGGGCCTTAAGGGCCGTGCCTTGCCATGCACCCAGAGGAGGAAGGGTGCAGCCATGCATGCCTAATTCAACATGGGATGCTGTCTCTGAAGCCCATAAACACATCCATGCATCGCCAACTGTCCCTCCTTGTCCGGCCTTCACGCTGTGTGGGGAGGTTCTGAGGGTGCTGCCTGGGGAAGCGAGCATAGAAGCCAGACTTCTGTGTTTACAAGTGACAGAAGAGCGGTAACAGTGAATATGGCCAACCCGGGGCCTATATAAAAGGTAGGGGCCTGGAGCTGCAGCTCCAATAGCCCCTACATTAATCTGGCCCTGAGGAGGAGGACGAGGTAGCCAACACTGCTTCTTTTCAAAAATTTTAAATGAGGGTACACCCCAAAAGAGTGAGAAAGAGCAAAAATGGAACAATGGGTGGGTAAGGTCGGTATCCATTGCTATTCTGCATAAGGTACGGAAAAGTCCCGTGGGATCCATGCCTGGTTCATTTTAATGAACGTGAGCTTGTCCACATTGTCTCTGGACAGGCGGCTGCGCTTGTCTGTTATAACGCCCCCAGCCGTGCTAAATACCCGTTCAGATAATACACTGGCTGCAGGGCACGCCAGCACCTCCAAGGCGTAAAGGGCAAGCTCAAGCCATGTGCCCAATTTGGAGACCCAGAAGTTGAAGGGGGCAGACCCGTCATTCACTACATGTAGGCGTGTGCACACATACTGCTCCACCATGTTGGTAAAATGCTGCCTCCTGCTAAGACGTTCCATCTGAGCTGCTGGTGCTGCTGTTTGTTGTGGCGTGCTGACAAAGCTTTTCCACATTTCGGCCATGCTAACCCTGCCTTCTGAGGTGCTGGCGGTGCCCTGGTTGCGTTGGCGACCTCCTCCTCCTCCTCCTCTGCCTTGTGCTTCCACTGTGGCCCCGCTGTCAGATGGGAATGCCAGCAGCATGGCGTCTACCAGCGTGCGCTTGTACTCGCGCATCTTGCGATCGCGCTCCAGTGAGTGAATTAAGGACGGTACGTTGTCCTTGTAACGGGGATCCAGCAGCGTGGCCACCCAGTAATCAGCACAAGTTAGAATGTGGGCAACTCGGCGGTCGTTGTGGAGACACTGCAGCATGTAATCGCTCATGTGTGCCAGGCTGCCCAGAGGCAACGAAAGGCTGTCCTCTGTGGGAGGTGTATCGTCCGTGTCCTCTGTATCCCCCCAGCCACGCACCAGTGATGGCCATGAGCTGGCCTGGGTGCCACCCTGCTGTGAACATGGTTCCATCTCCTCCTCCAGCTCCTCCTCCTCCTCATCCTCCTCATCCTCCAGAACTGTGCCCCTGCTGGACAATTGCGTCCCTGGCGTTTGCGTGTGCAGGAACCCACCCTCGGAGCCCCTTGCGAATGACTGCCCTGAAAGCCTTGGAAATGTTACCTCTTCATCCTCCTCCTCCTCCTCATCCTGTGCCACATCCTCTTCCATCATCGCCCGAATTGTTTTTTCAAGGAGGCATAGAAGTGGTATAGTTAAGCTGAGAACGGCGTCATTGCCACTGGCCATGTTGGTGGAGTACTCAAAACAGCGCAACAAGGCACACAGGTCTCGCATGGAGGCCCAGTTAAATTAAATAGCGGAATAGAAAATATGATCCAAAAAAAGTGTATGTATATCACACGTACACAACCACACTGGGCCCCAATTACTATTGTTTGTACCCCTAAAAGGCTAGATGAGGAGTAGGGGGAGTATGGAACAGGCAGCACCCTCAAACCTTCAGAAGTATGAGATGAACCCCAACAACTTGGAAAGGTGGATCTCTCTCACACGTACCGACACAGACTATCCCGCAATTCAATTGATCCTCAAAGGTTTTTATTGAATAGCGGAATAGGAAATATGATCAAAAAAAGTGTATGTATCTCGCACGTACACAACCACACTAGGCCCCAATTACTATTGTTTGTACCCCTAAAAGGCTAGATGAGGAGTAGGGGGGGTATGGAACAGGCAGCACCCTCAAACCTTCAGAAGTATGAGATGAACCCCAACAACTTGGAAAGGTGGATCTCTCTCACACGTACCGACACAGACTATCCCCCAATTTAACTGATCCCCAAAGGTTTTTGATTAAATAGCGGAATAGAAAATATGATCCAAAAAAAGTGTATGTATATCACACGTACACAACCACACTAGGCCCCAATTACTATTGTTTGTACCCCTAAAAGGCTAGATGAGGAGTAGGGGGGGTATGGAACAGGCAGCACCCTCAAACCTTCAGAAGTATGAGATGAACCCCAACAACTTGGAAAGGTGGATCTCTCTCACACGTACCGACACAGACTATCCTCCAATTTAACTGATCCCCAAAGGTTTTTGATTAAATAGCGGAATAGAAAATATGATCCCAAAAAAGTGTATGTATATCACACGTACACAACCACACTGGGCCCCAATTACTATTGTTTGTACCCCTAAAAGGCTAGATGAGGAGTAGGGGGAGTATGGAACAGGCAGCACCCTCAAACCTTCAGAAGTATGAGATGAACCCCAACAACTTGGAAAGGTGGATCTCTCTCACACGTACCAACACAGACTATCCCCCAATTTAACTGATCCCCAAAGGTTTTTGATTAAATAGCGGAATAGAAAATATGATCCAAAAAAAGTGTATGTATATCACACGTACACAACCACACTAGGCCCCAATTACTATTGTTTGTACCCCTAAAAGGCTAGATGAGGAGTAGGGGGAGTATGGAACAGGCAGCACCCTCAAACCTTCAGAAGTATGAGATGAACCCCAACAACTTGGAAAGGTGGATCTCTCTCACACGTACCAACACAGACTATCCCCCAATTTAACTGATCCCCAAAGGTTTTTGATTAAATAGCGGAATAGAAAATATGATCCCAAAAAAGTGTATGTATATCACACGTACACAACCACACTAGGCCCCAATTACTATTGTTTGTACCCCTAAAAGGCTAGGAGTAGGGGGAGTATGGAACAGGCAGCACCCTCAAACCTTCAGAAGTATGAGATGAACCCCAACAACTTGGAAAGGTGGATCTCTCTCACACGTACCAACACAGACTATCCCCCAATTTAACTGATCCCCAAAGGTTTTTGATTAAATAGCGGAATAGAAAATATGATCCCAAAAAAGTGTATGTATATCACACGTACACAACCACACTAGGCCCCAATTACTATTGTTTGTACCCCTAAAAGGCTAGGAGTAGGGGGAGTATGGAACAGGCAGCACCCTCAAACCTTCAGAAGTATGAGATGAACCCCAACAACTTGGAAAGGTGGATCTCTCTCACACGTACCAACACAGACTATCCCCCAATTTAACTGATCCCCAAAGGTTTTTGATTAAATAGCGGAATAGAAAATATGATCCCAAAAAAGTGTATGTATATCACACGTACACAACCACACTAGGCCCCAATTACTATTGTTTGTACCCCTAAAAGGCTAGATGAGGAGTAGGGGGAGTATGGAACAGGCAGCACCCTCAAACCTTCAGAAGTATGAGATTGTGTTCACTGTACCCCACAAAGATTGAGTTCACTGCACCCCACAATGATTGTGTTCACTGCACCCCACAAAGATTGTGTTCACTGCACCTCACAAAGATTGTGTTCACTGTACCCCCCAAAGATTGTGTTCACTGCACCCCACAAAGATTCTGTTCACTGTACCCCACAAAGATTGTGTTCACTGCACCCCAAAAAGATTGTGTTCACTTCACCCCAAAAAGGATGTTGTTCACTGCACCCCAAAAAGGATGTTGTTCACTCCACCCCAAAAAGATTGTGTTCACTGCACCCCACAAAGATTGTGTTCACTGCACCCCAAAAAGATTGTGTTCACTGCACCCCAAAAATGATTTTGTTCACTGCACCCCAAAAAGGATGTTGTTCACTCCACCCCAAAAAGATTGTGTTCACTGCACCCCAAAAAGATTGTGTTCACTGCACCCCACAAAGGATTTTGTTCACTGCACCCCAAAAAGATTGTGTTCACTGCACCCCAAAAAGGATGTTGTTCACTGCACCCCAAAAAGGATTTTGTTCACTGCACCCCAAAAAGATTGTGTTCACTGCACCCCACAAAGGATTTTGTTCACTGCACCCCACAAAGATTGTGTTCACTGCACACCAAAAAGGATTGTGTTCACTGCACCCCAAAAAGATTTTGTTCACTGCACCCCAAAAAGATTGTGTTCACTGCAGCCCAAAAAGATTGTGTTCACTGCAGCCCAAAAAGATTGTGTTCACTGCAGCCCAAAAAGATTGTGTTCACTGCAGCCCAAAAAGATTGTGTTCACTGCAGCTCACACACAGAAAAATGGATGTGGATCACTGACACCTGCCTATCTCCAATCCCACACCACACAGCAATATCGATTGTAGTTTGTAGAACACAGTTTCCCTAAAATTCAGCAGACTCTGTCCCTAACAGGATTGAGAAGAGATCGTAGATCAGGATTGAGTGCAGACCCCACCCCCCACACAGCAATATCGATTGTAGTTTGTAGAAGACACTGACCCTATAATTCAGCAGACTCTATCCCTAAAATGCCTACAACTCGCCCTGCCTAAACACTCCGACCTGTCCCTCAATTCTATCCGGACACAAATGGTTTTTTCCTGCCTATCTTTCCCTAATCAGCAGCCAGCACGTTGATGTGTGCTCTGTCCCTGAATCTAAGCAGCATAATGACGCCGCTGCGGCTGCCTCGAACTTATAAAGACTTGGTCACATGCTTCAGACGGCCAATCACAGCTACTGAGACATTTGCAGGCATGGCTGGGATGGCTTAAGGCACACCAGTTAAACGATTGTTGATTGGCTGTTGAAAGCCCGCCATGAAAAGAGCGCCAAAGCATGCAAAACCCGGAAATAAAACGACCGAACACGGATTTTTACCCGAACATACAGTAAAGTGTCCGTGTCCGTGTTCGGGTACAAAAAATCCAATTATTCGGTACGAACACGAATAATACAGTCCGTGTTCGCTCAACACTAGTCATTAGCACACCTGACAAAAGGTGAATGGGGAGCCACCTTAGACAGTCCGTCTCCTCAGAACTTCCTGGAATGACCATATTAGGAGTTGACTTCCTGTTCCTTACAGTTTACAGGAATAAGTTTTAGCTTCCAGGATAGAGGCAAGACTCCATTAGCCACATTGGTTAAAGAAACACAAAAAGACACAAAAATGCATAACTCCCAGTCTACTGAACAGAACCCCCACATTCAACCCATCCCCAGATAGCCTGGATCGGAGCGCTCAACATATCCAAACAGCGCTCAGATGCCACAAACTGTCAAATTTCCATGGGGTTTACGTTTAGCATGGGCTGATGAGAGAGGGTCCATAGTCACCTTGCAGGAGGCGAGCAACCAGGCTTCTCCAATGCCCAGTGGTGAGATTGGTCTCGTCACAATATATTATACCTATATACCTACATAACTATTTACAATAGCTAATGGAGATTACACATACATAAACTCCTCATAAGGCAGCAATGTGTAATGTGTTAAACTTCAAGACCTGCTTGAATGAAACAAGCACATTAAAGAGTTAGTAGATAGGCAATACTAGCGATATTACTATCACCGTGGTGGCAGGTCGACACCAGTAGTGATCCCTCTGTGGCTAGTTTCACCCCCCCCCCCAACTTGTTCAAATCAATAGGCTTTAAAGTGATGTTTGACAATCTGTCTGTGTTTGATTAACCTCCCTGGCAGGAATACCGAGTGTGGCTTGGGGTTAATTTTTAGTACCAAAAGCAGTAACCCCGAGCCACACTCGGGGTTACCCTGCAGTTAAACTTATCTTGTCCTTACGATCCCCTGATGTCCTCTTGCTGTGCCCTCCAGCCGATGCCGGCATCTGTCTTACGTGTTCCCATCCCTGCGAGCGCCGAGACGCAGGGGGGCGGAACTGGGCGGGAAATTCAAAAAAGTACACAAAACATGACATGATACTTTGTAATCTGTTAGGATTACATTACTGTATCAAACCAAATCACCTCAGTTTTGTCCCTAGTTCTTTGTCCAATGCCCTGCCTGCACTTTTAATGTTTTATTCCTTTTATTTTTAATCATTTTTTATTAATAATTAATTAATTAATTAATTTATTGATTTATTTATTATTTTAATTGATTATTTTAATAATAATTTATTTAAAAAAAATTAAAACCTTTTTGCTTTTGTTTGTAAAACAATGTTCCGCTTTGAAATTCAAAAATACTGACATAATCAGACTGCCAGGGAGGTTAAAGGTGTTTTTGGGTTGTCTGGCTAATTTTTTAGGTTTCTCAAACATTACATTTCAGTCTGTCAGCAGTATAACACTTACACCATCAGCAGCTTTAATAAAGACCTTACTTTTTGGTGTTGTGCCTCAATGAGAATTCCTTGCACCTTGCTGGTGACACTAGAGCTCAGTACACAAAAGAGAGAGCAGGGTCTGAGACTGCTTTATAGGTAACACACCTCCATCCCTGAGACGACACCTGCCCACAGGCGTCTCTCCATGTCTCTCATTAGCCGCCCCACATGGCATTGGGTGTGGCGCTCACCACACCTCCTTGGGGGTACATAGGGGAGGTTTTTGCACCAGGAATTGCAGACTCACTCAGTCACCTAGGAGAATCATCCCACACCACTGGCTTCACATTTGTATGCCTTGGCAGACTTCCACTCACTCTGGTATATTTGTTTATTCCCTATGGATTTCACACTTTCCTACCCCTATATATCTCTCACTTTTTCTTGACTTTTTTTTTTTTTTTTTGCCACACCCTCTATTGGTAATATTGTTTCTTTTTCCTCCACTTCCCTGGTTTGCATCTGTTTCACTATACATCTTTGATCTTTTTATCTCTTGCTCCATACTCCTGCTTGTGCTCTACTATTACACAGATACCTCCTTTACTCCATTACTATATATAGTAGATGACCTTATTTCATTGATTTTACATATTCTTATATACGCATATACACATATATTTGTTACAGCAAACCGCTATGGAGCACAAGGGATATCTTCCCACATTGGATATACCACACTTATCTCCCACATGTCCCCCCTTGGAGGCTGTCTGTTTGTTCCACTCCTTCAACTCCCGGATTTGGCGTTTGCGGCCGCTACCTGGGGGTTGCACAAGTCTCTCATCCCGGCTCAGCCGATGTGAGTACTTACCCGCCTTTAGGTCCATTTTAAAATAAAATTTGATTACTGCATTGTATTTTGATACTATGTTGTATTATATTTATAGACCAAATACGCATCTGCTCTTGAAGAAGTGAGTTGAATCTCACGAAATGCATTGAGCCTCAAGATGTTTATGTACCAACATGCAATTTATACTGTTATGGACCTATATGTATACTTTTTTGTATTTGTACTGTTTGATCCTGTCTACTGTGTATTGTATGACAAAATAAAATGCAGTATTTATGGCCTACGGTACCCACCTCAACAAAAGCTCAGTAACCTGTGACCAAACTTTGGCACTTACATCTTTTGGAGAGTGATTTCACAGTTTAGAAACCCTGTCTTCATTACTGATGCTCTTAAAGTATAATAAAAGTGTAATAAAAGTGAATTACATTAAATGCATTGATTCCTGAAAGCATAGGTATATTTTAAGTGACATAAAAGCTTTGCCAGATTTCAGATACACACAGCCATGCATAATATTTTTAATTAGTGTAATGATGGGTCCTTAGTTATCAAAAAAAAAATGAGATGACATTTTTAAAAACCTTTAAACATGATGTTTATTTGGTACGAAAATACTATTTGGTAAATAAATATTTGCCTGCAAGTACCTTTACTTGGAAATGGGGTCTTCTGATCATGAGAATACATTTTGTCATGTTCCTGAGTTGGCTATTTGTGTGCATGATCTTCACATGTTAGGAAGCTGGTTATAAGTTACCGTTGCCTTTGATGACCTAAATATACCTCTGTATGGAACGAGATGTAAAAATCAATGGTGTATGGAACGAGATGTAAAAATCAATGGTGAATTTATATAAAACACTTGTAAACTGAGTACCATATGCTGCTCTCTCATCTGTCCAAGAGAGACAAACAGTTGCGTCACTAGGGTTGGTATCACCTAATTATAGGGGGGTGAGAAAGAGAGAGGAAAGAGTAAGAGTGAGAGAGAGGGGATGAGAGAGAAAGAGGGCAGTGAAAGACAGAGAGGGGATGAGAGAGAGTGGATGTGAAGGAGAGAGGGGGTGAGAGAGAGAGGGAGGGTGTTAGAGGGGGGCTCCCCTACCCCCTGCATATTACACCAGGAGAAACTCCACCCAACCCCTCAAAACTTCTGTGGGAGATCACCCCAAAAAATGTATACCGTAATCTGTTTAATTATATCAGCAGGGTTTCCTGATCATTACATCAGCTGTGGTGAAGGAGTCAGTGTCCAATCATGTTATCTAATATTATGGACTCTCATCTTCCCACAGTTCGTCAGCTCCATCACCAACTGTGTGTAGCGAGGCACGATCTCAGCCTGGGACTCTGACCCGCTTTACCACCTACCTAAGTAGGCTACTACCGGGAATGGAGGCTGCTGCTGCCATTTTCACCACCTGATTAACTCCCCTCGTTGTCAGAGAGAGGGAGGGGAGAGTTAGGGGGTGAGAGAAGGGGGTGAGAGAGAGGGGGGTGAGAGATAGAGGGGGTGAGAGAGAGGGGTGAGAGAGAGGAGGGTGTGAGAGAGAGAGAGAGAGAGAGGGGTGAGATAGAGGGGGGTGAAAGAGAGAGAGAGGTGAGAGAGAGGGGGGGGTGAAAGAGAGAAGGGTTGAGAGAGAGGGGGAGTGAGAGAGAGACAGGGTGAGAGAGGGGAGAGAAAGAGAGAGGGGGTGAGAAAGAGAGAGGGGATAGTGGGACAGAGAGAGAGAGAGAGAGAGGGATGTGAGAGAGGGGATGAGAGAGATAGGAGAGAGAGAGATAGGGGTTAGAGAGAGAGAGAAAGATAGGGGTGAGATAGAGAGGGGGTAATAAAGAAAGAGAGAGAGGGGTGAGAAAGAAGGGGAAGAGATGAGAGGGGGGCTCCCCTATACTGCCCATACTACACCAGAAGACTCCCCTACCCCACCCCCAAAACTACACCAGGAAATCACCTCCCAAAAAAATGCATACTGTAATCTGTATAATTGTAGTTATCAGGGAAACCTGCTAATATATAAGCCGTGGTGAAGGAGTCAATGCCCAGTCATGTTATCTAATATTATGGACTATCGCCTTCCTGTAGCCCACCAGCTCAATCACCAACTGTGAGTAGCGAAGGCATGATCATAGCCCGGGACACTGAATGGAGAGAGAGGGGGTGAGAGAGAAATGGGGTGAGAGAGAGAGGGGGTGAGAGAGAGAGGGGGTGAGAGAGAGAGGGGGTGACAGAGAGGGAGGGGGTGAGAGGGGTGTTCCCTTTCCCCACCCCACTAAACCAGGAGACTCCCCTACCTCATCCCCCAAAACTACTCCGGGAGAACACCCCCCCAAAAAAACGTATACTGTAATCTGTATCAATATACATCAGCAGGGTTCCCTGATCACTACATCAGCCGTGGTGAAGGAGTCAGTGTCCAGTCATGTTATGTAATATTATGGACTCTCACCTTCCCGTAGCCCCCCAGCTCGATCACCAACTGTGTGCAGCGAGGCATGATCATAGCCTGGGACTCTGACATGCTCTACCCCCTACCTACCTAAGTGGGCTACTTCTGGAAATGAAGGCTGCTGCTGCTGCCACTGCTGCCTCCTGCTTCACTCACCTCCCTGTCAGAGGAAGGGAGGAGTGAGAGAGAGGCATGAGAGAAAGGAGGGTGAGAGAGAGAGGGGGTAAAGGAAGAAGAGAGAGAGGGAGGGAGGTTAGAGAGATAATAGGGGGGGAAGGGAGAGGGGAGAGTGGTAGAAATAGGGGGCTGAGAGAGAAAGAGAGAGCGAGAGGGGCATGAAAGAGAAAGGGGTGAGAGAGAGGGAATGAAAGAGAAAGGGGGTGAAAGAGAGAGAGAGGTGATGTGAGAGAGAGAGAAAAAGGGGTGAGAGGGAGTAAATTAGAGAGGGGGTGAGATAGAGGGGAGAGAGAGATAGGGGGTGAAAGAGAGTGGGGGTAAGAGAGAGAGGGGGGTGAGAGAGAGAGGGATAAGAAAGAGAGTGACGGGGGGAGAGGGGGGAGAGGGGGGAAGAGGGAAGCTCCCCTTTCCTGCCGCCTACTACACCAGGAGACTCCCCCACCTCACCCCCAAAACTACTCAGGGAGATCCCCCTTTTAAAAAATGTATATTGTAATCAGTATATTAAAGTCAGCAGGGTTCCCTGATCACTACATCAGCCATTGTGAAGGAGTCAGTGTCCAGTCATGTTATCTAATATTTTGGTCTCTCACCTTCCTGCAGCCTGCCAGCTCCATCACCAACTGTGTGTAGTGAGGTGAGATCACAGCCCGGAACTCCGACCTGCTCTATCACCTACCTACCTAAGTAGGCTACTTCCAGGAATGAAGGCTGCTGCCGCCACCGCCGCTGTGAGAGGGGTGTGAGAGAGAGGAGGGTGAGATAGAAAGGGTGAAAGAAAGAGAGGGGGTGAGAGAGAGGGGATGAGAGGGGGTGAGAGAAATGGGGGGTGAGAGAGAGGTAGGTGAGAAAGAGAGAGGATGGAGTGAGAGAAAGGATAGATGAGAGAGGGGTGGTGTCACAATCTGGATGGAGGCCGAAGTGCAGAGAGGGCTTCCCTTGCAGCTCAGTGCGAGTCACCCCTGGAAATGGTACAGGAGGTGAAGCGTCCCAAGTAGCACAGGTCGCCTGCGGTGAACACCAGATGATTTCAGGAACTCTGGGTAAGGCAGGCAACTAGAGGAGTAGTAAAAGCCAGGCCGAGGGTCAAACACCGGTGATCAGTCCAAGAGCAAGGTAAGTAGCAGAGCAGGGACGAGCTGGGGTCATACACAGGTGAGCAGGCAGAAACAGAGTCCTTAGGCAAGCCGGGGTCATACACTGGGAAAACAGGCAGGTAGTAGCAAGAGCAAAGTCCGAGAGGCAAGCCGAGGGTCAAACACCAGGAGAAAATCAGATGGTTCAGAAACAAGCCAGGTCACAACAGGAAGTCCAAACAGGAAACAGGAAGCACAAGAACACAGGAAGCTGAGAGATAATCCAGCAATGAGTCTGCTCCTATGGCCACCTTTTATAGGCCAGCAGAGGGCAGTGTCAATTGAGGCTGGAACGATCATTGCTATTACTGGCAATGTTGCCAGTTCTCCTTCGGCCATTTCCCTGACGGGCCAGCAGAGGGCTGTGTCGATTGAGCCAGGAGCGTCCATGACTTGTACTGGCAGAAATGCCAGTACGGCTGTATCCCTGACAGTGCCCCCCCCAAGGGGCAGCCTCCGGATGCCCAGACGGGCCCGACTTTCAGGAAACCTTCTATGGAATTCTCGGATAAGCCTTGGGGCATGGATATTGCTCATGGGTTCCCATGAATTGTCTTCAGGGGGATACCCCTTCCACTTAATTAAGTACTGAGTCTGTCTACCCCTTTTTCAAGATGGATTCGACCTCAAACTCAGTTTCACCTTCCACTGAAACCGGCGGTGGAGGTAGCTCCTCTCTTCCAGGGAACGGGCTCTGTACAACTGGTTTAAGTAGAGAGGTATGGAACACTGGGTGGATCTTGTAGGAACTGGGCAGAGCCAGTTCAAAAGCCACTGGATTAATCACCCTCTTGATTTCAAAAGGGCCGATAAATCTGGGCCCAAGTTTCCTAGAAGGACAAGACAGTTTCAAATTCATAGAAGAAAGCCATACCTTATCTCCAATCTTGTAATCAGGATTTCCTTTCCTCTTCAGATCATAGAATCTTTTATAGTCCTTTTGGGCCTTGAGTATGGCATCCTGCAGTAACTGGTAGTTGGCCTGGATGGAACTTACTCGATCCTGGACTGCAGGGACTGATGTTTCAGGAATGACGTTAGGCAAGAAAGAGGGATGGAACCCGTAATTTGCCCAGAATGGGGTTTGATTGGTTGCTGAGTGTAGAGAATTGTTGTACGCAAATTCTGCGCAAGGAAGGAGAGAAACCCAATTATCCTGGGAACCTGTGCAAAAACATCGTAGATATTGCTCCAAAGTTTGGTTTGTTCTTTCAGTTTTGCCCATTACTCTGTGGATGGTAAGCCGATGACAGACTTATTTCAATGGATAAGGATTTACATAGCTCCCTCCAGAATCTAGAGGTGAATTGTACACCTCTGTCTGATACGATATTGTCCGGAAGCCTGTGTAACCTAAGTATCTCTCTAATGAACACGTTGGCAGTATCTAGAGCAGAGGGTGTACCGATCATGGGTAAAAAGTGGGCCATCTTTGAAAGACGGTCAACTACCACCAGAATAGTGGTGAACCCTTCTGAGGGTGGGAGATCCACGATGAAGTCCATAGAGAGCTTCTTCCAGGGTTGTTCAGGAATGGGTAGAGGTCTCAGTAGGCCCCAAGACTTGGTTTTGGACCCCTTGTTACGTTGGCAAGTGACACAGGAACCAACATAAGCCTTTCAGTCCTGATTCAGGCTGGGCCACCAGAAGAGGCGTTGGACCAGTTTGAGGGTCTTCCGTACCCTGAAGTGACTGGCAAGCTTGTGGTCATGAAAGCTTTTTAAGACCTGAAGTCTTACTTGAGGGGGAACAAAAATGTTGTCTTGATGCCACAAGAATCCATCTCGTCTGCTTAAGGGGGGAGTTACTGGTTCTGTACTCTGAGCAGAGGCCTTCTTAATCGCAGTCTTCAGGTCAGGCTGGATAAGCAAAAAAAAATTTTGAGCAGAGAGAATGGTATTGGGTTCAATCATCTCTGGGTTGTCAGGAAACATAGAGAAAGGGCATCTGCTTTTCCATTCTTAGACCCGGGCCTGTAGGTGATGTGGAAGTTGAACCTTGAAAAGAACAGAGCCCACCGGGCTTGTCGAGGTCTTAGACGTTTAGCTGTTCTTAGGTAATCTAAGTTCCTGTGGTCAGTGAAAATCATGATGGGATGGGCGGTCCCTTCCAGCAGATATCTCCACTCCTCTAAGGCACATTTTATAGCCAAAAGTTCACGATCACCTACATCGTAGTTCCTCTCTGGAGGAGTCATTTTCCGGGAGGAAAAGGCCACGGGGTGAAGAAGCGCCTTCGGGCCTTGACGTTGGGACAGGATTGCCCCAGTAGCAATTTCTGAAGCGTCAACTTCTAATATATAGGGCAGAGCCGGATCCGGGTTCTGAAGGATAGGTGCCGAGATAAATAGTCTTTTTAGTTCGTCAAATGCTGCTTGGGCCTCCGGTGACCAGCGGAAGCGAACCTGCTGGCGGGTCAGCTGGGTGATGGGTGAGATGATCGTGGAGAAACCTTTCACGAACCTTCTGTAAAAATTGGCAAAGCCTACAAACCGTTGGACACCTTTTTTGTCAGAAGGGGCTGGCCAATCTAAAATAGATTTTACTTTCTGAGGATCCATGGAGATTCCATTGGTGGAGATAATCAGTCCTAAAAACTGAATGAAATCCTTCTCAAAGTCGCACTTTTCTGCCTTTACATAGAGTCCATACTTCCTCAGGGTGGCAAGCACTCTTTTAACATGAGCCCGATGGAGCTCAAGGGTGGCAGAAAAGATGAGGATGTCATCTAGATAAACTATCAGAAAGTTGTCCAGGAATTCTCAGAAGATGTCGTTTACGAGATGTTGAAAAGTCGCTGGAGCGTTGCACAGCCCAAAAGGCATGACCAAGTACTCGAAGTGGCCAAATCGAGTTCTGAACGCTGTCTTCCACTCATCCCCTTCTCGGATACGGACTAGGTTATAGGCTCCTCGGAGATAAAGTTTTGTGAAAATTCGGGCACACCGGAAGCGCTGAACAAGTTCAGGAATAAAGGGAAGAGGGTACCGGTTCTTAACGGTAATCTTGTTGAGTTCTCGGTAGTCCACACAGGGTCTTAAAGAGCCATCTTTTTTCTCCACAAAAAATATGCCAGCCCCAGCAGGAGAAGAGGAGGGACGGATGAACCCCTTCTCCAAGTTCTCATTGATGTAGACTCTGAGGACTTCAAGTTCGTTCTCGGATAAAGGGAATATCCTCCCAAACGGGATCTCAGCTCCAGGGAGTAATTCAATGGGACAATCGTAGGAGCGGTGAGGGGGAAGGACCTCGGCTTTCTTTTTATCAAAAACGTCCCATCCGTGCTCAAGGTAGCAGGTGACCCAGTAGGATGTGCAGTAGCTGATGGAACCTTAGGCAATACTCAGGTGGGTCGGGAGCCTTGGTAACGTTCGGAACGTCGTTCTCTCAGACGTCTGTCCAATTGAACGGCTAGTTGAATAAGACCCTCGAGAGAAGCAGGGGTATCGACACGAGCCAGTTCATCCTTGAGGATTTCGGACAGTCCATGGCGGTATTGATATTTGAGAGCCGCCTCATTCCAATCAGTGTCTGTGGCCCACCTGCGAAAGTCAAGAGTATAGTCCTCCGCTGGTCGTTTCCCCTGTTGTAAAGCATGCAAGGCTGATTCGGCAGTAGAGGCACGCTGGGGGTCCTCATAAAGCTGAGCCATAGCCTCAAAGAAGGAGTTCACCGAATTCAGAGTGGGACTCTTTTGCTCCAGAAGGTTATGGGCCCAAGTTTGGGGTTCCTCAGATAGTAGGGAGATTATGAACCCCACTTTCACAGTTTTGGAGGAAAAGGTCCTAGGTTGGAGGGCCAAGTACAGCAGGCAGGCATTTTTAAAGGACCTGAATTTCTTTCGTTCTCCGCGAAAACGTTCAGGTGTTGGCACCCGTGGCTCTGGTGGAGGTGCCATTGCAAAATCTGGAGAACTGGGGTGCTCTTGTTGTGAGGAGGCAGAAGCAGAGCTGGCAGAGAGCTGGCTGGGATCAGCAGGAGAAGTTGTTAAATGCTGCAGATGTCCTTCTAACTGGAAGTAGCCATCTTGAAGCCTCTGGACTGCTTGGGTCAGGGTGGCGACTTGTTGACATAGCGACTCGAGCAGGGAAGCACCTCTGTCAGCCTCAGACATGGCTGGATTATACTGTCACAATCTGGATGGAGGCCGAAGTGCAGAGAGGGCTTCCCTTGCAGCTCAGTGCGAGTCATCCCTGGAAGTGGTACAGGAGGTGAAGCGTCCCAAGTAGCACAGGTCGCCTGCGGTGAACACCAGATGATTTCAGGAACTCTGGGTAAGGCAGGCAACTAGAGGAGTAGTAAAAGCCAGGCCGAGGGTCAAACACCGGTGATCAGTCCAAGAGCAAGGTAAGTAGCAGAGCAGGGACGAGCCGGGGTCATACACAGGTGAGCAGGCAGAAACAGAGTCCTTAGGCAAGCCGGGGTCATACACTGGGAAAACAGGCAGGTAGTAGCAAGAGCAAAGTCCGAGAGGCAAGCCGAGGGTCAAACACCAGGAGAAGATCAGATGGTTCAGAAACAAGCCGGGTCACAACAGGAAGTCCAAACAGGAAACAGGAAGCACAAGAACACAGGAAGCTGAGAGATAATCCAGCAATGAGTCTGCTCCTATGGCCACCTTTTATAGGCCAGCAGAGGGCAGTGTCAATTGAGGCTGGAACGATCATTGCTATTACTGGCAATGTTGCCAGTTCTCCTTTGGCCATTTCCCTGACAGGCCAGCAGAGGGCTGTGTCGATTGAGCCAGGAGCGTCCATGACTTGTACTGGCAGAAATGCCAGTACGGCTGTATCCCTGACAGGTGGGAGATAGAGAGAGAGAAAGAGAGAGAGATGGGGTGAGAGAAAGAGGTGGTGTGAGAGAGAGGGGATTGGGGGGTAGGGTTAGAGGGGGGCTCCCCTATAACCCCATACCACACCAGGAGACTCCCCCACTACACCCCCCCAAAACTACACCAGGAGATCGCCCCTCCAAAAAAATGTATACTGTAATCTGTATACAGTAATTATATCAACAGGGTTTCCTCATGGGGTAACCTCCAGTGCAATGATAAACTCAGCACATCATGCAAGGGTTAAATTTGCAAAAAATTGGAAAGGCTCATGGTGCAGTATGAAATAAAATCAATTTAATAAAAAATATATATTGTGTATCACTGGTACAAATTACAGTGTACATATGATGTTAAAAACAAATGACGGTAAAAATTGTTATCTCAAACAGTTAAGGTCCCAGCCATCACTTTTCCTTTAGTGGTGGCTTTATATGTAAGTTCATTTTTACAGTCATTGGTTTTTAACATCATATGTACACTGTAATTTGTACCAGTGATACACAATATTTTTTTTTTTATTAAATTGATTTTATTTCATACTGCACCATGAGCCTCTCCAATTTTTTTGCAAATTTAACCCTTGCATGATGTGCTGAGTTTATCATCGCACTGGAGGTTACCCATGAGGCCGGAGGTTGCTGACTATACTGATGTCCTGGAAATCCTGAGACTGCACAACACTTTCACGTTTACTAGTTGCACAATACTCGTTTGCTGTCCCATAACCTAGACAGCATTTGGCTCTGATAAGTTTGCACTTCATTCGTTTTTGGTGTTGGAGATTATCTTTTTTCCTTCTCATCATTTGATTCTTTTGGTTTACTGGATCACACCCACTGAATATTGTCACATCATTTATATGAACTTTTGTCACGAGAAACATCATATTATCTATACCATTCATTTGAGAACATTCTTTCATTTTGTTTAAGCATTTTCAGTGCTGCAATATTCTTTTTGTTTATACTCTACTGCCAGTGTTTTCGGCAGTATAAACTACTGGCCAAATGCCATAAGCAGGAAAAAACATTAATGGGGGTGCTACACTGACCACCATGTGGAAGGCAGTTCATGGAGTTCTAATAAACTTTGTCACTGACCACCAATGTCTGTGTAGTGGGGTAACAGCATTGCCACTTCTATGTAGGTCAGCTTCTAGCTGTTAATGGTTCCTAAAGAAGCAGCAGGTGCTGATACATGCTTCATCCATAGGAACCGCCACTGTCACAGGCATATTGCTTACATGGCTAGGAATCTGGATAACAATGACATCACTGACCAAACTATTACCCAGTACCTTATCTTATATAGCCAATGACAGCTTGGAGAGCAGGCATGCGGTGACCAACACTGTCAGTATTGGTTGCGTGCACTATGTTGGGGTTTTTAATTTTGGCACGTTAGGTAGAGGGAGTGGGCATCTTGCTCGATAATGGATTTACAATGAGTGATTATTTGGAGGGGTTATTTTTTTCAATAAAAGACTTGTCAAATGTTTATTTTTTTGTAAATGAGTGCCATTACCATATTTGGGCAATGATGTTACAATTATTATCTCTACTTCTGTGGTCTGTGTGCTGTTCTTTTAAGACAAAGAAGCTGGCAATGACAGCTAACAAAGATCATTGTGATTTATTCCATTTATTATCCCAGCATTTATTTATTTTTATAGGCTTATAGCAGGGATAGTCCCTAAAATCTTAGGACAGAAATTTGGTAGCAAAAACACAGTTTTCCTCAATTTTTGAAAGTAAGACTGTGAAGAAAAGCAATTAAAAGCAATACCGTAGTTACCTCATATTGTAGACAGACAGATTGCCATCACTGGAGCCTATAAATACACAACTGTTTCTACCCTAAGTAAAACCCTTCTGCCAGGATCACTTCTTATACAGGGTAATTAATCTGTAGTGATGGGCTCATGTGTGTTTGGGATCAATGTAATAGACAGTAAGGCATTTCCTGGGATCATAGACAGTAAGGCATTTCCTGGTCCACAGCTACACAGACTGGGAAATGCCTCACTGCCTATGGTTGTCAGTGTGCAGTGTCGGCTTCCTGGTGGGATTGCTCAGGTGGGTTGGGACTATGATCCCGAACACGCCTGAGCCCATCACTATTGATCTGCCTGAAATCCATGTGCTCCTAACTTTGTGTTTGAGTTGACAACACAATTTCTCTGCTGCACTGAAATCCCAAGCATTTTTAAGGAAAAAAATTTGAGTCATCTGGTTTAAACATATTATTATACAGTGAATTTCTAGCTGTGCAAAGTCCACCACTGTTATATTTTTTACACTTGTCTAATCTTGCAATTAATAAATTCCATTTAAAATCAAATGCACAAGCCTGTCCTTTTAAAATGCCTTTATATGGATCTCTGTTGCCACAGCACACTGGGACAGCCTCAAAAACCCAACAAAAGCTTGATTTATTTACAGAATTAGTAGCCCAGTTTCCTTTATTAAACAATACAAAGGCAAATGAGCCTGAGTATTGGAAGCAAACAATTGTCAGCTGCATATTTCAAGTTGTTTGCAATTAATGAACATGCTTCCTCTGTAAAATCAGTTCTAGAACCTTCCTTAGGGAGCCATTAGGCTTTTAACGCATCAATCTAATCCATCCCTTTCCCAGATTCCAAATTAATCACGCTGATTATAGTTTTATTTACACGCCCAGGAATGTGTAAGCCTGCCTTTTGTTAACGTGAAAAAATGTTATTCTCTTTAATTGAACAGCCTTTTGTAAACTGTGTGCAATCTTGCTAATTACTTTTCTTGATGAGCCTGGTGTCTCTAATTACTAATACCTCTTCTAAAAACTTGTCATTTGAGAAACATTCTTAACTCTTTTCTTTACACATGGTGCCTATATTGGCTTTGAATTGTAAATTCAATAAACTCTATCGCTATTGGGAGGGTCCTAAACAGGTAAAGAGACTGCATTTTAAAGGAAGCATTTTTACCTATCCATGTAAGGTGGATTTTCCCTATTCTCGTTAGCTCTGTTTGGATGGATTGGAGAAGCGCAGGGAAGTTGGAGTCATAAATGGAGCTGATTGGGAAGGAGAGTTGAACTCCAAGATACGTTATCGAGTTCGCACCCCAGGTGTAGGGAAGGACGGTTTGTAGATGTTTTATCTGATCTAAAGGAATTTCCATGTTCAGGATTTGGCATTTCTTCAGATTTACTTTGTAGTAAGATATTCGACCAAATTCTTCTATTAGCTGTTGGAGTCTAACAAGGGAGGTGAGAGGGTTGGGGATGGCCAGAATTATATCATCTGCGAATAGTCCTATTTTATGCTCATAGTCTCTGATTTTAAGGCCAGTTATGTGGGCATCTGCTCTAATCAGTTCTGCGAGGGGTTCTATAGTGAGTGTAAATACTATAGGTGACAAGGGGCACCCCTGCTTAGTTCCGTTGGATAGGTCAAAGGGGCTCGAGACAGCACCAGACACGAGCACTCTTGCTGAAGGACCTTTGTATAAAGACATAATAGCTGAGTGGATAGGGCCCTTAAGCCCAAATTTAATGAGGACCTGTGACAGATATTCCCAATGAACCCGGTCGAATGCCTTCTCCGCATCCAGGACTAGAAAGAGAGAAGGCACCCGACCGGTCTCTGCGTGGTGTATTATGTTAAGCATCCTCCTGGTGCAATCAGGGTCCTGCCTCCCCCTGACAAATCCCACTTGTTATGGGCCAAGAAGGAGTGGGGTTACATCCAATAAGTGATTGGCCAGGATTTTTGAGTAATTTTTTAGATCCGAATTAAGAAGCAAAATAGGCCTAAAGTTTTGAGGGTATGAAGGTTCTTTTCCAGGCTTGGGCAGAGTCACAATAACTGCCTCCAGCATTTCCTTGGTGAATTTGCCGTCCGTCAATGTGCCATTATATAGATTATTAAGTAGTGGTGTCAAGGTTTGGGGAAGGGCTTTGTAGAATTCTGCGGAGAGACCATCCGGACCAGGTGATTTGTTAGAGGGTAGGGCCGTAATTACTGTCTAAATTTCTCGTTCCTCTATTGGACAGTTCAATTTGGTCAGTGTCTCCGGGTCCACTATCGGAAGGTCAATTTTTTGTAGGAAGTGTGTAATGGAGTCCAAGTCTGGTTGTGGGATATCTGCATTGTCCTTCAAATTGTAAAGATTGGCATAGTAATCACAAAAGGTTTGTGCTATGTCGTTCGGGTTGATAGCGGTTTTAGATGTTTTGTGGTGCTTTAAGTGTGCTATTTTGGTGCGAGCCAGTTTCTGCCTTAACTGATTAGCTAGATTCTTCCCTGCCTTGTTTCTTTGCAAATAGGAATTAAGGTTCAACCCCTTTAAAAATCTGTCATGGTCTTCTATCAGTGCTGCTCTAAACGCATTTCTGTGGTTTGTGAGGTCTTTTAGGGTGGAGTAATTCAGGTTAGCATTATGTTGGGCTTCCAGGCTAGCTATATCACGTAAAATGGAGGTTATATGTTGAAACTGCTTCTTTTTATGTCTAGAAGACCATTGTATCAAAATCCCCCTAGTGAAAGCTTTAGGAGAGCACCAGAGGTATGAGGCGCTACTTGAGGTGTCGGTATTATATGAAAGGAAGTCCTCAAGGCGCATCTTCAGTTCTTCTTCATATTTTGGATGTGACAGAATAAAGGTGTTATTTCTCCACATTGTCCCACAATTCCTGGGTTGGTCATCTCCAATCTCAATAGAGATCGGAGCTTGGTCAGACCAGGAGATATTGTATATGCTCACCTCAGAAACATGTTGAAGCAAGTATCTATCTACAATAAAATAATCGATTCTGGAGTAGGTGTTGTGTGAGTGTGAGAAAAAGGTATAGTCCATTTCTGCTGTATGTAGGCATCTCCAGAGGTCGTAGAGGTCCTCTTGATGAAAGAAGTCCTTCAGGCCATTGATTTTCCTGGAGTGTTTATTTGTTGTGTCCAGCATGGGGTCCATGGGGATGTTGAAATCCCCGCAGATTATGAGTCTGCCCTGTTGTATCCTCCGGGTCTTAAGAAGTGTTCTCCATATGAATCTAGTTTGGTTTCTATTAGGGGCATAAATCACAAGTAGCGAAATCAACTGGTTATTCACTTCCATCACTAAAATGGCAAATCTACCATTTATATCCAGTTGTTAGGTGATACGTTTGAAAGAAACTGTATCTCTGACGGCTACCATCACTCCTTTTTTCTTCTTGTCGCAATTTGCATGGAAGGTATGTAGGAAGTTCTTATGGGAGCACTTCGGCGGGTTAGATGCTAGGAAGTGCGTCTCTTGCACACACATTATATCCCACATTTGGGTAATAACTTTTTTCCATAAAGCTCTCCATTCATATGGGCTGTTGAGCTCTTTGGCATTCAGTGAGAGGATTTTAACAGGCATGGAAGTTCCAGAAGGTTGACGGCTGTGGCGAGCCCTGGGTCAGCTGTAATGGGGTAGTGGAGTTTGGTAAACATGGGGTGGTGGGAATGTACCCCCCCAAGGGAAAGCAAAATCGACGAAACTCCGCCAACAAAAACAACACTTGTGCAACTCGGGGAATACGGGCATGGGTAGATCCCATGCACTGAACCATAAGGGGGTGAGTACACGAGATGAATAGGGCAAAAAGGTGAAAAAAGAAAGTGGAAATTGACAGAGCAGGATCCCGGTGGCAGGGAATGGGAAAGAGTTTGCAGTGGTCTGTCCATTTCCCAGACAATGGGTAAAGTTAACATCCGGAAAGTGGGATCTGTGTGTTGTTTTGGTAGTAAGTACCTAGCTCGTGTTGTATAAAAAATTAGCGAGAGTGTTCTTGCCTGCTCCTATGGTCTTGGCTTGCAGAGGGTGGGTCAGAGATGCCCTCATCTTCCGGCGGCAGGAGTCCCCAGGATCATGCGAGGTCCAGTCCTTCTTCTAGTGTGGAAATAAAAAAATGCTTATAATTCCTGACAATGAAGATTTTGGTTGGAAACTTCCACTTATAAGGTATATTATTATTTTTAAGTATTTTAGTGACAGTGACCAGATTCTTCCTGGCTGGAACAGTCGCTTGGGATAGGTCAGAGTATAGCAGTATGTTTGCATATGGTTCAGGTAGGTTGTTGCAGTGTCTCGCAAAAGCCATTAATTGATCCTTAACATGGAAGAAATTAATTTTAGAAATTACATATCTAGGGGTGCGTTCCGGGAGGTATGCCGGTTTGTGAAGTCTGTGTGCTCTGTCTATCACCAGTTCCTGTTCTTTGACCGAAGGGAGAAGTTCTGCAATCATCTTTTGGAGGTACGGGCACAGTTCAGAGGGAGGGACGCTTTCAGGGATCCCCCGGAATTTTACATTGTTCCGGCGGGATCTGTCCTCCAAATCTGCCATTTTAATTTTCATATTACTTATTTCATCCGCCAGATCATCATGGGCATCTACCACTTCATTGTGTGCCTGCGCATAGTCCCCCAATTTTAGTTTCCAAGTGACTCACTCTGTCTCCCATGGCCTCCAGCTCTCTAGCAGTTTGGGACATAAAGCCTGCCATATCCATCTGTAGTGCACCTCTCAGGGTAATCAGCATTTATTTTAGGGTAGAGTCCAGAATAGGCTGCCCCACTGTGGGGAATGCATCCAGCCGCTCACTAAATTCATTAACTGCTCTGCCATGCTCTAAGGTAAAATATATGGTACTCACAGGATCCTTGTGCTCTCCCACCTTCCTCCTTTGTTTTACAGGGCTATTAAATGCTGAGGATGGGCCTTCTTGTTCTGGTTTTGGAAGTCTGTGGGTCCCCTCAGAGGTGCCTGTGCGCGCTGTTGCTGCCTGGCTGTGTGAGGTACACATGCTGCCGGCCCGGCGCCATCTTGGCCACTGCGGGTAGGAGCTGGGGAGAAGAAATCTGAGAGCCTGCGGGGACCTGTCTGCTCTTTTCTCTTACCCCACATAATGCTGGGGTATCGCTGGCACTAGTGGGGATCGCAGGCGGGTGTCTGGGGTTCTTTCCCTGTCGCTTAGGGTAGCTTTAAGATCCTGTATTACCGGAGCGGACTTACACTGCTACTGTCCACATCGGCAGCCGGCCATGCCCCCTCCTGCTGCAATCATTTTTCATCATCGAAGGGTTCATATAGCGCTTATATGTGGTTAACCCTTGTGTGACTGATTAGGATTGAGATGAATACATTGTAAAATCTCGGTTAATGTCAGCTGGTCTAAATCAGTTATAAATATGTTTGAACACAACATGTATACTTGGTGTTATGATCCCGTTCATATTTTTTTAACTTAAAAGTTGACAGACAACTTTTATTTCCAATAATATGTAATGTACTTTCTTTACAATGTTCCAGACATATATTTAAGCTTCCTGGATTTTTTTTTTCATCTGTCCTTCGGATATTAATGGCAGAGTGATCTATCACCTGTTTAGATTTGTCATCCATGTGACCAAATGAAAAGTATGCCGTTTGCAATAAACTTTGCATAAAATAGGTAATTTGCAATTAATTTTAATGGTCCAAAGAATGTCAGGCAAAATGGTCAGCCCTCTCGCGTGTTCACTTCATCAAATCTGGCCCTCTTTGAAAAAAGTTTGGACACCCCTGGTCTATGCTATCTGGTAAGAAGCCTATGCTAGGTGTTGGTGCTTGGTGGTGGATTTCATCAATCAATGTTACTTATACACTTCTTTGGACTTCATGGGCACTCTTGTTTAATATTAAAAAATTACTTTTTCATTGAAAGGACTTTTTTATGTTCACCTAACACTGGATTTTGTACCTATTTCATTATGATTATATCACTTTCATAGGATTGATTTTTTCAATGCTATATTTTGCTCCAAATTTATTCACTGCATGTCTAGTTGTTTTCAAGCCACATTATTTACCATATGACTATTCATGATTGCGCTATTAGGATTTAACGCTGCTTCTCTTTTTTATTGATCATTTAAAGCTGGTATCATAGTTGGTTGAGTGGCTGCTTACCTTTTTGTTCTTTTTGCTTGACCTAGCGCAGATTTTTTCCTGCTTTCTGTTTTTTGAAGTGGTGAAAAATAATGCATAATCACCCTCTGCATATCATGTTAAAAAGCCTAACTTTGGTTCACAAAAGACACTAGGCTTTTTATTGGAATGGGTTGTATATATTTGGAAAGGTCTATTTACTGTAAAGTTTATGTCACAGCAGACAGAAATCTCTTGCCTAGTCTGTCTTATCTGCAATAGGTGATTTATAGCTGCTATTATATGCAGGCTTTATTATGAGCAGTTAAGCTGGGCAGTATTCTGTTTATTTTGAACAAAAAAAAAGAAAAAAACACAGTGAAATTTATTGTTTATCTAATTGTGCTCTAATTGCAATCGCTCAGCAGGCTACAATGTAAAATCTAAATTGGTAATGGCTCTGTTCAAAGCTTTATGTGCAAAGCAGTACGAGCAAATTAGTTGAAATGTAGAAACTATTAAGTTTTAATTGGAGTAACTTGTTTCTTTATTTTCTAGATCTACTTGAATGTCTATCATCACTGAAAAGATAGACCCCTTGGCTTCCTGGTCTTATTGGCTGCTTCGTTAAGCTGATTATGGTATGTGATGTAAATAAAACTCAAATTGTTACAAGGGACAGTGAGGAAAGGGTTAATTATATTGTATAAAAAAAAAAAAAAAACGATTTCTTATCTGTGCAATCATTACAGCTGTCTGATTTATTGTGATTATACCTCTCCGGTGAGTGCTTGTAAATTTTTTTCAAACGTAAAACTTTGCCTCATTTGTGAATATTCTAGGGTTTCAGCATCATAAATACAATGGGTACAGTACATGTTTTATTGTTTTAAATCAAACATAATTAGTGGATCAGTGACAGAAATATGAATTAAAGGCATCAACTAAAAATTAAATGGCCAATACATACTTTTTTTGCATTTGCGCATATTTTTAAGGGAAATGTAAACTCTATAAAACTGCAGGCAAGAAAGTGACATGGATGTTTAGTTTCTGCTAGTGTTCACAAATGAGGGTATTGATCCTTGAGTGTATTGTTAATCCTTAAAGTTGTCTACGTTATAATTATTGTATTGTATGTAGGGATGAGGTTTTGGTTTTAAAGTGTATTTCCACTTTAATAGTTAAATTAGGATAATACCTACTTTATATTTGTTGCATGTCCACAAAAAAAATATTTATAAATTGCGGCTTACCTTTTTAGAAGTTATATTTGAGACCTTCCAGTAAGGAAAAATACTAAGTACTTCTCTTGATTATAGGGGGAGGGGTGCTGGACAGCCGTGTTTGACATAGTTAACTTTACCTGTACTGTGCAGAAAGAACTTCATTATCAATTGTGACTAGATTTGAGCACTGTCTGTCCTAACAAAAGGCAAAAGATGTAGAGGCTTGCTTTTTTTTGTGCATTGTATAGTAATGAGGGCAGACTTGGGACAGGCTCACAAAAAACCTGCAGTCAACCAAGACACCACCTTCTGAGCAACATCTAAAAGGTAAGAAATATTGAAACAAAACTTGAAGCATGAGAGGTAAATGGAAATACATAACAAACATCTAGTGTGTTCTTCTCTACTTTGGCTTTGAAAGTGAATGTACATTTAGGGGTTGATTTACTAAAACCGAAGAGTGCAAAATCTGGTGCAGCTCTGCAAAAAAAACGAAACAAAAAAACAATCAACCTACCATTTTTTTTTTGTCAAAGCTCAATTGAACAAGCTGAAGTTAGAAGCTGATTGGCTACCATGCACAGCTGCACCAGATTTTGCACTCTCCAGTTTTAGTAAATCAGCTCCTAGGGAAAATTGCAAGGGCATTTGAACTTAGGTCAACTAGCATTGACATGTCAATAATGGGGCCTTTGGTATTTTCCAGGTCAATTACTATAAAAGAGGAGGGCACAAAACAGCTATTGTGTCAATGTTTTGGAATCCACTGATCTGATGACGTCATACGCTTGATGACGAAACGTGTTGGGTCCCGTACTACGCCCCACATCACTTCCGGCTTCTGGAACGCAAACCGGCATCCGCAACGTTCCATGATCTAGCTGTACCATTCATATTGACATGTAAGTGACTACTGCATTTAATAAAGCTTTGCCTATGCATAATACACCATGAGTCTCCCTACTTCCTTTATGCCCCACTGAGACCACCACATCTTCAAATCGGATATTGAGTGGAATCTCATCCGGCTCCTTCCAAGACAGTGGAGCAGATCCCCGGTTACATCCCAGTGGGAAGATATAGGTGAAATGACTCTGGGAGTCTTCTGGTAAGTGGGCTGAATACTCTGTGATGGATTCCCCTCTCTGATCTTGCATGTGGACATTTACCTGCACTGAGCACCAAGCACCTTAAACCATCACTCAGAACTTTTTTTGCTGCAATTTTTGCACCAGCACTTTCAAAAGTACAAGGACTGTATATATATATATTGTTGACATTAAGCACAGACACCTTATAAGTTGAGCACTTTAAGGGTAACTCTCTGGTTCACCAGATAGTGGTTTTTAGAGTATGTTCAACAAGTGATCTGTTATATAAAATCCCCATAAGTGATTTGTCACTATAATAATAATTTCACTTAGAGTGTTTGTTTATTGATTCTCGTATTTAAATATAATTTTGAGCATTGTCTCCACATTTACCTCTTGTCCGATCCATAGAAAACTTTTTGCTTGCTGCAAGATTTCCTTCAAAAATGGGCTTTTGTTTTGGGCGTAAGTATTTTGGAGTTTTTATTAGTTTTGGGGGAATATTTTTTATTTTAAGTTAAGAGGTCTTTTTAGGTTAAACTACCTTTTTCTTACTGCTTGCCTTTAAAGACTATGTTCACCTTTTTAAGCCACAATTTCACTTTTCATAAGGAATAGAAGCCATTTCTAATGTCTTTTCTACCCAATTCATCCCAGTGTGCTTACCTCTCACTTACCTAGTCCATGCCAGCCTTCAATCTGCACCTCTGTGTTCAAAAAATGCATTCTGAGAACTAACTTCCTGTAGCATCATGTGATCTTTCAGGAAATTTCATATTTCATTATGCACTGCCTTATTGCATCACATAATAGGGGGTGTCTACCTCTCTGGACTATACCTCCCTCATTATTATACCACCTCTTTTTTATTTCCACCCACTTTCCTACTTCTTACCTATACACTGTACAATTTTATTGTACAAGCTCAACTATGGAGGGCAAGGGCCTGCCTAAATTTGATACAAATTGAATAGATTATTCAGATGGGTCCTCCTATTAAACAGTTTTGGTAAATTGCAAGTAAATTGTACAGATATTGTACAATCAGTTTGAATAGTGTATAACCAGCTTTATTCAAGTACATGGGAGGGAGTGGTTGGAGACACTCAGCTGTCATTGTTCTTGTGTAAACACACCAATTTCACTTTCAGGCCTAATTCACACAGTGAAGTTGGAAGCACATATTTTTGGTACATTTGTTACTGTAACACACATACAACCTGTTTTGCCATGTTTGTCACACATTTTTTGATGCAGAAAAGTGCATATTTTCTTCCAAATTTGGGGTGCCATTAACATTTAATGGCACCAAAAGCAAGACAGTTAATTTTAGGTGTATAAAGGTGAACTCACGCAATACAATCTGATTGTACAATCTCTTTTTGATTTACCAAAACTGTATAATAAGAATACACCCTTATCTATGCAATCACTCTAGGTCCAAACAAACAGTATGTTTTAATAAGGTCAGCTGCTGAAGTACTTCCTTCCGCCACTAACAGTTTTCCCATCCTGTAGGACGGATATCAGGAAGTCATGAAGGAGTTTTCTATAGAAGAAACTGGAGGTGTTGCCTGCCCTGGAATATAGGGGAAGTTTTCTCTTTTCTGAAACAGAGGTTCATTATTGGTGTATTGGTTCATAAGGAAGATGGAATGTAGAAAAAAAAGTGAAAAGTAGCTATTAAAAAAACTATTTCAGGGGTGGAGTTTTGGGTGTTTCCCTTCTTCTGGGGGTTTCTCGATTTTTTATTAATTTTTTTGACATTGACAAAATCAAACAAAGAGCTATTTCTTCAGAACAGAAACATGTAGGAATCTATAACAAAGTTTGATAAAATCTTTGTAAAGCGTATTGTTTAGTCAACCCTAACATAAAATCTCTAAATCTACAGGCATCCAGCGACAACAGAAACTACTGAGCTACTACTACAGAGCTCTGATGAAGGGGGAACACCCCGAAACGCGTACGTTTTTCTTGGAGGTCTACACCCTTCCATGGCCTGCGGCAGCTGAGGATGCCCAGTGGAGACCCCTGACGGTCCCTCATTGTTTATTGCCCATGTTTCATAATTGTTTTGTGAGTATAATGTGTATACATGTCTATTACAATAAATTGTTTTAAAGATAATGCGCTAGGCTGGTGCGCCCTCTGCCCATTTCTCTTTTCCAGTATCTGCTTTGGGTTACCACGACCCGTTGAGAGTGGCAGCACAGCCTAAGTTTACTACAATTCGACCTAAATCGCATTTTCAGGATATGAGCCGCAAGGCTATCCCTCAATCGCAGGAGTCATTTGCTCTTTGTACATCTGTACTGCCACATTGCATGATTTAAAATGAGAGTTTTTTTGGGTGGAGGCAGTCTTTGTAAAAAAAATAAATAAAAAAAAACACATGGAAAATGTTCATCAACAGATGAATTAACCACTTAAGCCCCTGGAGATTTTACCCCCTTCCTGACCAGGGCCTATTTTGCGATTCGGCACTGCGTGACTTTAACGGACAATTGCGCAGTCGTGCGACGCTGTACCCAAATGAAATTGACGTCCATTTTTCCCACAAACATAGCTTTCTTTTGGTGGTATTTGGTATTTTTTTATATGAAATTCCCCCAAAAAAATGTAAAAATCAAAATTTTTTAACATTTTAGGCCAATTTGTTTTGTGCTACATATGTTTGGTAAAAAAATCGCAAAAAAGCATATTTTGATTGGTTTGCGCAAAAGTTATTGCGTTTACTAACTAAGGGAAAGATATTTGTCATTTTTATTGTTTTTTTTTTTTAACGAGTAATGGCGGCGATCTGCGATTTTTTTTGGCGGGACTGCGACATTGCATCGGACAGATCGGACCCTTGACTGACATTTTTGAGACTTTTGGGGATACCAGTGACATTACTACAGTAATCAGTGCTATACATATGCACGGTTACTGTAAAAATGACACTGGCAGGGAATGGGTTAACTTTATTTGAGAAGGAGGGGTTCAGTGTGTCCCTAGGGGCGTGTTTCTAACTGTGATTGGATGTGGCTTTTCATGTAACAGCAGAGATCAACGGTCCTACATAGCAGGACCGTATGATTTGTGCTGCTACACAGGGGAGAATGACAGGCGGCTTTGTTTACATTAGCCGCCTGCCTTTCTCCCGGTGTAACCGATGATCGTGAGTGACCGGCGGACATCGGGTCTGCCGGTCACTCGCGTGGAGGGGTCCATGAGCGAGCGGGAGCACGCCTACAGCGGCGCGCGCTCGCTCCCTAGAGCCTCACAGGCTACCAACGTAGACCTACGTCACTTTGCCTGTGAGGGGCTGGCGGCCGACGTAAATTGTCGTTAGGCAGTCGGCAAGTGGTTAATAGATGACTATAAGGTAACGACTCAAACTCTTGAAACCCTTGTGATTGTAACAGTACACTGTGTTTCTGTACTATTGGACATATTTTAAACTAAACCAGAATGTGACTGCCTCCCCCCTATTGTATAAAAATAATCAAATTTATTTATTGCACATTAAAATAATTTAAAAACAACATGCATAAAATTGTGTGAGACCCAGAGTATTTTAAACATCCTTTCTTGTAATTCAGAATATCAGATCATTAAAGCACCATCCACCTAAAGTCAAAGGATCACTAACAAGATTAACCACTTGCCGACCGTCGCACGAACATATACTGCGGCGGTCAGCCCCTCACAGGCAGAGTGACGTATTGGTACGTCACTAGCCTGGGAGGGTCTGGGGAGCGAGCGCGCGCCGCCGGCGGCGCGCTCCTGCTCCCGCGTGGTCACGCACCCCCCCCGCGCGTGTGACCAGCGGACCCGATGTCCGCCGGTCACTCTGCGATCGTCGGGGGAGAGGGAGAAAGGCAGGCAGCTTGTGTAAACAAGCTGCCTGTCAGTTCTCCCTGTGTAGAGACACTGATCATACGGTTCTACTATGTAGAACCGTTGATCAGTGTAACTACACCTCAAGCCACAGCCAATCACAGTTAGAATCACGCCCCTCTCAAATAAAGTTAACCCCTTCACTGCCAGTGTATTTTTACAGTAACAGTGCATATATATAGCACTGATTACTGTAGAAATGTCACTGGTAACCCCAAAAGTGTCAAAAATATCAGTCAAGGGTCCGATCTGTCCGCCGCAATGTCGCAGTACCGCAAAAAAAATCGCAGATCGCCGCCATTACGTGTTAAAAAAAAACAACAAAAATGACAAAAATCTTTCCCTTTGTTAGTAAACGCGATAACTTTTGCGCAAACCAATCAAAATACGCTTTTTGCGATTTTTTTTACCAAACATATGTAGCATAAAACAAATTGGCCGAAAATGTTAAAAAATTTGGATTTTTACTTTTTTTTTGGGGAATTTCATATAAAAAATGTGAAAAATATTGTTATTTTTGCAAAATTGATGCTCTTTTTTTGTTTATAGCGCGTGATCAAAAAATCGCACAGGTGATCAAATACCACCAAAAGAAAGCTCTGTTTGTGGGAAAAAAAGGACGTCAAATTAGTTTAGGTACAGCGTCGCACGACCGCGCAATTGTCCGTTAAAGTCACGCAGTGCCGAATCGCAAAATACCCCCTGGTCAGGAAGGGGGTAAAATCTTCCGGGGCTTAAGTGGTTAATAGAATTGTGAAAAAAAACACTAGTTCCTACAGTAACTAGTAAAGGCTAAAATGCCTATTGCGCATGGGTCAACTGTATTGTGCTGCAATATGCAACATTGACATTTTAAAGGGAAGTGTCCCTGTGTCCTTTCTGCACCTCAATCCCAGGAGAGGCCACTTACCACATTCTGCAAGCAAGGTGCCTCATTCCTCTCTTACAGGTTCATCTGTCTTCCAATCTTGAAAAAAAAAAAAGTTCCGTAGTCTCAACCATTCCAAGCAGATGCTGTATTTCTAGCAAGTTTGCAAACTTAAATCCCTAAAGGAGCCTATATTAGTAACATTATATGTCCTTGTGGCTTTGTGCTAAACAAGAGCACTAAAGCATTCTCACCCTTCTCCTGACATTTCACTGGTAACCCTGGCTTTTTATAAGGGAACAAGCAAACAAAATTGTAAATACAGGTGTAAATAGTGCCTAAATCACCACCACCTAAAACTCTCTATGGTTTTACCCAAATTATATTTTAAAGGTGAACTCACCATATAGTATCTATTTAACCTATTTCAATAAATATTCATGAAAAACCCATTTGAGAATTTTTGTAACACATATTTTACAGCAGTCTGGTTCAGTGTGTTGCAATTACACTTGCATGTCGCACTAAAATTACAGTAATAACTTCTGACATGAGAATGCAAATGAACCTTGTTATCAGAATTTTTTATTAGAAGAGGTAGGAATCTGATCTGAGCTACATAGTCTTTTCCATGACAGGTAAGGTGATTTATTGTAACTATTTACAAGTCTTAAATGGCTTGATAAAATTGGAAAAAACAATATGTAAAGATTTGGGTGCTCACAATGTAAAATCATAATCAAACATACATAATACTGTGCAATTGGGTGTGGGATAAATGTGTGATAACACCTGGTGTGTTATAAATCCATAGAGTGAAATAAACAATAAAAAAATGCAAAATGTAAAGTCCAAAGTGACAATGCCCAACACCAAAATTAGGAAGTGCTTCTAGACAGACGTGTCTTCTAGTGGCTTCGCCATGGGTGTCCAGAGGGTAGATGGCAACCCACCAAAGATGACTGACCCCTTTTTACAGAAGGTCAAAATGCACTTTGGGAAACCAGATTGGTTCCTGAGCTTGCTCCCTTCCACTCCAATGATCCCTGAGGAAATGGCCAGGATTTAGAGACACACTCCCCCAGAGACACAAAGAAGGACTTATGGTGTAGTAAATTTTATTTGATGTTTAAAAGCAAGTTTTAAAAGTTGTACTCACATGTAATGCATCTGTGCCTAAGCCAGTCAATCAGGCGCCGACATGTGATACAGTTTGTTTTTTTAAAACAAAGGTTTCAGCTCATTGTGAACATAGATTAAAGTACTATCGTCTGTTGAACTTGTTGTAATCTTGCCCCAAATCACTGGAGCATGAGAAGAAGTCTTACTATTACAGTATTGAATTATCTCAAAAATGGCTGCAGTCATATTCAGATTCCATGTGGGGAGTGCAGTTTAATATAAACCGGTCACTTATCAGTTTATGAAGAAAGCATTAAATGATATCTGATAAACAATGGGTTAAAAGTATTACACCATATGTTGTAAGTTGTAATTATTTATTTATTTTTTGCATATAGCAACGATTTATGCTGCACTTTACATTCACGTGAGCCCCTGCCATCAATGAGCTTACAATCTAAGCTCCCTATCATACACATGGCCACTTTGGAAAGCAACCAATTTACCTACCAAGCATCTCTTTGGACTGTGAGAGAAAATACATACAAACACAAGAAAAACATGCAGACGGTGCCCTGATTGGTATTTGAATCAGCGATCCTACTACAACAAGACAGAAGTACTAAGCACTGTGGTTTTAGTTGTTATAGCTAAATAACAGGTTTACCTTGTGGTATTTGGAAAACAGTATACATAAAATGCCCTAAGAATGACGAGATATTTAATGATGGGTGCATGTGTGTGGAGGGGGCATTCCACACAAGAGTGTCACTTTAGTGTTGCTGACAGCTTTTAAAAGCAATCCGAGAAAAGGATAATAAAACGGGCAGATTCTGGCAGTGACACACTTCACAGAGGTACAGATAATATGTAGTGTTGAGCGAACACGGACTGTATTATTCGTGTTCGTACCGAATAATTGGATTTTTTGTACCCGAACACGGACACGGACACTTTACTGTATGTTCGGGTAAAAATCCGTGTTCGGTCGTTTTATTTCCGGGTTTTGCATGCTTTGGCGCTCTTTTCATGGCGGGCTTTCAACAGCCAATCAACAATCGTTTAACTGGTGTGCCTTAAGCCATCCCAGCCATGCCTGCAAATGTCTCAGTAGCTGTGATTGGCCGTCTGAAGCATGTGACCAAGTCTTTATAAGTTCGAGGCAGCCGCAGCGGCGTCATTATGCTGCTTAGATTCAGGGACAGAGAGCACACATCAACGTGCTGGCTGCTGATTAGGGAAAGATAGGCAGGAAAAAACCATTTGTGTCCGGATAGAATTGAGGGACAGGTCGGAGTGTTTAGGCAGGGCGAGTTGTAGGCATTTTAGGGATAGAGTCTGCTGAATTATATAGGGTCAGTGTCTTCTACAAACTACAATCGATATTGCTGTGTGGGGGGTGGGGTGAATCTGCACTCAATCCTGATCTACGATCTCTTCTCAATCCTGTTAGGGACAGAGTCTGCTGAATTTTAGGGAAACTGTGTTCTACAAACTACAATCGATATTGCTGTGTGGGGGGTGGGGTGAATCTGCACTCAATCCTGATCTACGATCTCTTCTCAATCCTGTTAGGGACAGAGTCTGCTGAATTTTAGGGAAACTGTGTTCTACAAACTACAATCGATATTGCTGTGTGGGGGGTGGGGTGAATCTGCACTCAATCCTGATCTACGATCTCTTCTCAATCCTGTTAGGGACAGAGTCTGCTGAATTTTAGGGAAACTGTGTTCTACAAACTACAATCGATATTGCTGTGTGGTGTGGGATTGGAGATAGGCAGGTGTCAGTGATCCACATCCATTTTTCTGTGTGTGAGCTGCAGTGAACACAATCTTTTTGGGCTGCAGTGAACACAATCTTTTTGGGCTGCAGTGAACACAATCTTTTTGGGCTGCAGTGAACACAATCTTTTTGGGCTGCAGTGAACACAATCTTTTTGGGCTGCAGTGAACACAATCTTTTTGGGGTGCAGTGAACAAAATCTTTTTGGGGTGCAGTGAACACAATCCTTTTTGGTGTGCAGTGAACACAATCTTTGTGGGGTGCAGTGAACAAAATCCTTTGTGGGGTGCAGTGAACACAATCTTTTTGGGGTGCAGTGAACAAAATCCTTTTTGGGGTGCAGTGAACAACATCCTTTTTGGGGTGCAGTGAACACAATCTTTTTGGGGTGCAGTGAACAAAATCCTTTGTGGGGTGCAGTGAACACAATCTTTTTGGGGTGCAGTGAACACAATCTTTTTGGGGTGGAGTGAACAACATCCTTTTTGGGGTGCAGTGAACAAAATCCTTTTTGGGGTGCAGTGAACAAAATCATTTTTGGGGTGCAGTGAACACAATCTTTTTGGGGTGCAGTGAACACAATCTTTGTGGGGTGCAGTGAACACAATCTTTTTGGGGTGGAGTGAACAACATCCTTTTTGGGGTGCAGTGAACAACATCCTTTTTGGGGTGCAGTGAACACAATCTTTTTGGGGTGCAGTGAACACAATCTTTGTGGGGTACAGTGAACAGAATCTTTGTGGGGTGCAGTGAACAAAATCTTTGGGGGGTACAGTGAACACAATCTTTGTGAGGTGCAGTGAACACAATCTTTGTGGGGTGCAGTGAACACAATCATTGTGGGGTGCAGTGAACTCAATCTTTGTGGGGTACAGTGAACACAATCTCATACTGAAGGTTTGAGGGTGCTGCCTGTTCCATACTCCCCCTACTCCTCATCTAGCCTTTTAGGGGTACAAACAATAGTAATTGGGGCCTAGTGTGGTTGTGTACGTGTGATATACATACACTTTTTTGGGATCATATTTTCTATTCCGCTATTTAATCAAAAACCTTTGGGGATCAGTTAAATTGGGGGATAGTCTGTGTTGGTACGTGTGAGAGAGATCCACCTTTCCAAGTTGTTGGGGTTCATCTCATACTTCTGAAGGTTTGAGGGTGCTGCCTGTTCCATACTCCCCCCTACTCCTAGCCTTTTAGGGGTACAAACAATAGTAATTGGGGCCTAGTGTGGTTGTGTACGTGTGATATACATACACTTTTTTGGGATCATATTTTCTATTCCGCTATTTAATCAAAAACCTCTGGGGATCAGTTAAATTGGGGGATAGTCTGTGTTGGTACGTGTGAGAGAGATCCACCTTTCCAAGTTGTTGGGGTTCATCTCATACTTCTGAAGGTTTGAGGGTGCTGCCTGTTCCATACTCCCCCTACTCCTAGCCTTTTAGGGGTACAAACAATAGTAATTGGGGCCTAGTGTGGTTGTGTACGTGTGATATACATACACTTTTTTGGGATCATATTTTCTATTCCGCTATTTAATCAAAAACCTCTGGGGATCAGTTAAATTGGGGGATAGTCTGTGTTGGTACGTGTGAGAGAGATCCACCTTTCCAAGTTGTTGGGGTTCATCTCATACTTCTGAAGGTTTGAGGGTGCTGCCTGTTCCATACTCCCCCTACTCCTAGCCTTTTAGGGGTACAAACAATAGTAATTGGGGCCTAGTGTGGTTGTGTACGTGTGATATACATACACTTTTTTGGGATCATATTTTCTATTCCGCTATTTAATCAAAAACCTTTGGGGATCAGTTAAATTGGGGGATAGTCTGTGTTGGTACGTGTGAGAGAGATCCACCTTTCCAAGTTGTTGGGGTTCATCTCATACTTCTGAAGGTTTGAGGGTGCTGCCTGTTCCATACTCCCCCTACTCCTAGCCTTTTAGGGGTACAAACAATAGTAATTGGGGCCTAGTGTGGTTGTGTACGTGTGATATACATACACTTTTTTGGGATCATATTTTCTATTCCGCTATTTAATCAAAAACCTCTGGGGATCAGTTAAATTGGGGGATAGTCTGTGTTGGTACGTGTGAGAGAGATCCACCTTTCCAAGTTGTTGGGGTTCATCTCATACTTCTGAAGGTTTGAGGGTGCTGCCTGTTCCATACTCCCCCTACTCCTAGCCTTTTAGGGGTACAAACAATAGTAATTGGGGCCTAGTGTGGTTGTGTACGTGTGATATACATACACTTTTTTGGGATCATATTTTCTATTCCGCTATTTAATCAAAAACCTTTGGGGATCAGTTAAATTGGGGGATAGTCTGTGTTGGTACGTGTGAGAGAGATCCACCTTTCCAAGTTGTTGGGGTTCATCTCATACTTCTGAAGGTTTGAGGGTGCTGCCTGTTCCATACTCCCCCTACTCCTAGCCTTTTAGGGGTACAAACAATAGTAATTGGGGCCTAGTGTGGTTGTGTACGTGTGATATACATACACTTTTTTGGGATCATATTTTCTATTCCGCTATTTAATCAAAAACCTCTGGGGATCAGTTAAATTGGGGGATAGTCTGTGTTGGTACGTGTGAGAGAGATCCACCTTTCCAAGTTGTTGGGGTTCATCTCATACTTCTGAAGGTTTGAGGGTGCTGCCTGTTCCATACTCCCCCTACTCCTAGCCTTTTAGGGGTACAAACAATAGTAATTGGGGCCTAGTGTGGTTGTGTACGTGTGATATACATACACTTTTTTGGGATCATATTTTCTATTCCGCTATTTAATCAAAAACCTCTGGGGATCAGTTAAATTGGGGGATAGTCTGTGTTGGTACGTGTGAGAGAGATCCACCTTTCCAAGTTGTTGGGGTTCATCTCATACTTCTGAAGGTTTGAGGGTGCTGCCTGTTCCATACTCCCCCTACTCCTAGCCTTTTAGGGGTACAAACAATAGTAATTGGGGCCTAGTGTGGTTGTGTACGTGTGATATACATACACTTTTTTGGGATCATATTTTCTATTCCGCTATTTAATCAAAAACCTTTGGGGATCAGTTAAATTGGGGGATAGTCTGTGTTGGTACGTGTGAGAGAGATCCACCTTTCCAAGTTGTTGGGGTTCATCTCATACTTCTGAAGGTTTGAGGGTGCTGCCTGTTCCATACTCCCCCTACTCCTAGCCTTTTAGGGGTACAAACAATAGTAATTGGGGCCTAGTGTGGTTGTGTACGTGTGATATACATACACTTTTTTGGGATCATATTTTCTATTCCGCTATTTAATCAAAAACCTCTGGGGATCAGTTAAATTGGGGGATAGTCTGTGTTGGTACGTGTGAGAGAGATCCACCTTTCCAAGTTGTTGGGGTTCATCTCATACTTCTGAAGGTTTGAGGGTGCTGCCTGTTCCATACTCCCCCTACTCCTAGCCTTTTAGGGGTACAAACAATAGTAATTGGGGCCTAGTGTGGTTGTGTACGTGTGATATACATACACTTTTTTGGGATCATATTTTCTATTCCGCTATTTAATCAAAAACCTCTGGGGATCAGTTAAATTGGGGGATAGTCTGTGTTGGTACGTGTGAGAGAGATCCACCTTTCCAAGTTGTTGGGGTTCATCTCATACTTCTGAAGGTTTGAGGGTGCTGCCTGTTCCATACTCCCCCTACTCCTAGCCTTTTAGGGGTACAAACAATAGTAATTGGGGCCTAGTGTGGTTGTGTACGTGTGATATACATACACTTTTTTGGGATCATATTTTCTATTCCGCTATTTAATCAAAAACCTTTGGGGATCAGTTAAATTGGGGGATAGTCTGTGTTGGTACGTGTGAGAGAGATCCACCTTTCCAAGTTGTTGGGGTTCATCTCATACTTCTGAAGGTTTGAGGGTGCTGCCTGTTCCATACTCCCCCTACTCCTAGCCTTTTAGGGGTACAAACAATAGTAATTGGGGCCTAGTGTGGTTGTGTACGTGTGATATACATACACTTTTTTGGGATCATATTTTCTATTCCGCTA
Source organism: Pelophylax lessonae (assembly GCF_965119305.1). Classification (NCBI taxonomy): domain Eukaryota; kingdom Metazoa; phylum Chordata; class Amphibia; order Anura; family Ranidae; genus Pelophylax; species Pelophylax lessonae. Next base: position 341,881,634 of record NC_138769.1, on the reverse strand, counting down.
TTTAATCAAAAACCTCTGGGGATCAGTTAAATTGGGGGATAGTCTGTGTTGGTACGTGTGAGAGAGATCCACCTTTCCAAGTTGTTGGGGTTCATCTCATACTTCTGAAGGTTTGAGGGTGCTGCCTGTTCCATACTCCCCCCTACTCCTAGCCTTTTAGGGGTACAAACAATAGTAATTGGGGCCTAGTGTGGTTGTGTACGTGTGATATACATACACTTTTTTGGGATCATATTTTCTATTCCGCTATTTAATCAAAAACCTCTGGGGATCAGTTAAATTGGGGGATAGTCTGTGTTGGTACGTGTGAGAGAGATCCACCTTTCCAAGTTGTTGGGGTTCATCTCATACTTCTGAAGGTTTGAGGGTGCTGCCTGTTCCATACTCCCCCTACTCCTAGCCTTTTAGGGGTACAAACAATAGTAATTGGGGCCTAGTGTGGTTGTGTACGTGTGATATACATACACTTTTTTGGGATCATATTTTCTATTCCGCTATTTAATCAAAAACCTCTGGGGATCAGTTAAATTGGGGGATAGTCTGTGTTGGTACGTGTGAGAGAGATCCACCTTTCCAAGTTGTTGGGGTTCATCTCATACTTCTGAAGGTTTGAGGGTGCTGCCTGTTCCATACTCCCCCTACTCCTAGCCTTTTAGGGGTACAAACAATAGTAATTGGGGCCTAGTGTGGTTGTGTACGTGTGATATACATACACTTTTTTGGGATCATATTTTCTATTCCGCTATTTAATCAAAAACCTTTGGGGATCAGTTAAATTGGGGGATAGTCTGTGTTGGTACGTGTGAGAGAGATCCACCTTTCCAAGTTGTTGGGGTTCATCTCATACTTCTGAAGGTTTGAGGGTGCTGCCTGTTCCATACTCCCCCTACTCCTAGCCTTTTAGGGGTACAAACAATAGTAATTGGGGCCTAGTGTGGTTGTGTACGTGTGATATACATACACTTTTTTGGGATCATATTTTCTATTCCGCTATTTAATCAAAAACCTCTGGGGATCAGTTAAATTGGGGGATAGTCTGTGTTGGTACGTGTGAGAGAGATCCACCTTTCCAAGTTGTTGGGGTTCATCTCATACTTCTGAAGGTTTGAGGGTGCTGCCTGTTCCATACTCCCCCTACTCCTAGCCTTTTAGGGGTACAAACAATAGTAATTGGGGCCTAGTGTGGTTGTGTACGTGTGATATACATACACTTTTTTGGGATCATATTTTCTATTCCGCTATTTAATCAAAAACCTTTGGGGATCAGTTAAATTGGGGGATAGTCTGTGTTGGTACGTGTGAGAGAGATCCACCTTTCCAAGTTGTTGGGGTTCATCTCATACTTCTGAAGGTTTGAGGGTGCTGCCTGTTCCATACTCCCCCTACTCCTAGCCTTTTAGGGGTACAAACAATAGTAATTGGGGCCTAGTGTGGTTGTGTACGTGTGATATACATACACTTTTTTGGGATCATATTTTCTATTCCGCTATTTAATCAAAAACCTTTGGGGATCAGTTAAATTGGGGGATAGTCTGTGTTGGTACGTGTGAGAGAGATCCACCTTTCCAAGTTGTTGGGGTTCATCTCATACTTCTGAAGGTTTGAGGGTGCTGCCTGTTCCATACTCCCCCTACTCCTAGCCTTTTAGGGGTACAAACAATAGTAATTGGGGCCTAGTGTGGTTGTGTACGTGTGATATACATACACTTTTTTGGGATCATATTTTCTATTCCGCTATTTAATCAAAAACCTCTGGGGATCAGTTAAATTGGGGGATAGTCTGTGTTGGTACGTGTGAGAGAGATCCACCTTTCCAAGTTGTTGGGGTTCATCTCATACTTCTGAAGGTTTGAGGGTGCTGCCTGTTCCATACTCCCCCTACTCCTAGCCTTTTAGGGGTACAAACAATAGTAATTGGGGCCTAGTGTGGTTGTGTACGTGTGATATACATACACTTTTTTGGGATCATATTTTCTATTCCGCTATTTAATCAAAAACCTTTGGGGATCAGTTAAATTGGGGGATAGTCTGTGTTGGTACGTGTGAGAGAGATCCACCTTTCCAAGTTGTTGGGGTTCATCTCATACTTCTGAAGCTTTGAGGGTGCTGCCTGTTCCATACTCCTCCTCCTCCTCATCCATCCTTTTAGGTGTACAAACAATAGTAATTGGGGCCTAGTGTGTTTCTGTACGTGTGAGATACATACACTTTTTTTGATCATATTTCCTATTCCGCTATTCAATAAAAACCTTTGGGGATCAATTGAATTGCGGGATAGTCTGTGTCGGTACGTGTGAGAGAGATCCACCTTTCCAAGTTGTTGGGGTTCATCTCATACTTCTGAAGGTTTGAGGGTGCTGCCTGTTCCATACCCCCCCTACTCCTCATCTAGCCTTTTAGGGGTACAAACAATAGTAATTGGGGCCTAGTGTGGTTGTGTACGTGCGAGATACATACACTTTTTTTGATCATATTTCCTATTCCGCTATTCAATAAAAACCTTTGGGGATCAATTAAATTGCGGGATAGTCTGTGTCGGTACGTGTGAGATCCACCTTTCCAAGTTTTTGGGGTTCATCTCATACTTCTGAAGCTTTGAGGGTGCTGCCTGTTCCATACTCCTCCTCCTCCTCATCCATCCTTTTAGGTGTACAAACAATAGTAATTGGGGCCTAGTGTGCTTCTGTACGTGTGAGATACATACACATTTTTTGATCATATTTCCTATTCCGCTATTCAATAAAAACCTTTGGGGATCAATTAAATTGCGGGATAGTCTGTGTCGGTACGTGTGAGATCCACCTTTCCAAGTTTTTGGGGTTCATCTCATACTTCTGAAGCTTTGAGGGTGCTGCCTGTTCCATACTCCTCCTCCTCCTCATCCATCCTTTTAGGTGTACAAACAATAGTAATTGGGGCCTAGTGTGTTTCTGTACGTGTGAGATACATACACTTTTTTTGATCATATTTCCTATTCCGCTATTCAATAAAAACCTTTGGGGATCAATTGAATTGCGGGATAGTCTGTGTCGGTACGTGTGAGAGAGATCCACCTTTCCAAGTTGTTGGGGTTCATCTCATACTTCTGAAGGTTTGAGGGTGCTGCCTGTTCCATACCCCCCCTACTCCTCATCTAGCCTTTTAGGGGTACAAACAATAGTAATTGGGGCCTAGTGTGGTTGTGTACGTGCGAGATACATACACTTTTTTTGATCATATTTCCTATTCCGCTATTCAATAAAAACCTTTGAGGATCAATTGAATTGCGGGATAGTCTGTGTCGGTACGTGTGAGAGAGATCCACCTTTCCAAGTTGTTGGGGTTCATCTCATACTTCTGAAGGTTTGAGGGTGCTGCCTGTTCCATACTCCCCCTACTCCTCATCTAGCCTTTTAGGGGTACAAACAATAGTAATTGGGGCCTAGTGTGGTTGTGTACGTGTGATATACATACACTTTTTTTGGATCATATTTTCTATTCCGCTATTCAATAAAAACCTTTCTAGGGCAAGATCTTAAATTACAGAAATATGAGGAGACCGTCAAATAAGGGCCGTGGCCTGGGTCGTGGTGCTGCTGGTAGAGCTCCTGTTGCAAGGAGAGGACATGGTCGATCTGTGCCAGCTACACGCACAAGTGAAACACCTTCCTCAAGTGTGAGTAGGCGACAGAACCTGCATCAGTATTTGGTAGGGCATCAAACGCCCCTAGAAGTGATGAGGCCAGAACAAGTTGAGGCGATAGTAGATTGGTTTGCTGCTGACAGTGCCTCCAGTTCCTTCACATTGTCTCCCACCCAGTCTACTGCAGAAAGGTCAGAGTTGGCACCTGCAGCCAATGTCCAACCGTCTTTCACCTCACCCCCTTGCAAATCAGGCCAGCAGTCTGAGCCCCAAGCCATACAGCAGTCTCTTATTCTTTTTGAGGACTCTGTCAGCAGGGTTTCCCAGGGCCATCCACCTAGCCCTGCCCCAGAAGTGGAAGAGATTGAGTGCAGCGATGCCCAACCACTTATTCCTCAAGATGAGTACATGCAAGGATCATCGCAGCACGTCTCCGATGATGACGAAACGCAGGTGCCAACTGCTGCGGCGTTCAGCATTGTGGAGACCGACAAGGAGGGCAGGGGTGAAGACTGGGTGGAAGATGATGTGGAGGACGATGAGGTCCTCGACCCCACATGGAATGAACGTCATGCAGGTGAACTGAGTAGTTTGGAGGAAGAGGCGGTGGTCGCACAGAGCCACCAGCACAGCAGAAGAGGGAGCAGGGTGCAGAAGCGGAGCGGCCGTGCCCTAGACACTACGCCCGCTACTGCCCAACGCAGCAAGGGAACGAGCGCACCAAAGTCAGCTCAAAGGAGTTCTCTAGCGTGGAAGTTCTTTAGAAAATGTGCTGATGACAGGACACGAGTGGTTTGCACCCTGTGCAATCAGAGCTTGAAGCGAGGCATGAACCTTCTCAACCTGAGCACAACCTGCATGATCAGGCATCTAAGTGCAAAGCACGAGCTGCAGTGGAGTACACACCTTCAAAACCAAGAAACGTCTCTGGCTCATCCTGCTTCCTCTTCTGCTGCAGTCTCGGCCGCTCCAGCCACATCTGTAGTGATACCGGCACCTGCCACCCCGCAAACAGACGATCTGTCAGCAACACCACCACCTGGGTCACCAACAACCATCTCCACAATGTCCCGTGGAAGCGTTCAGCTTTCCATCTCCCAAACACTTGAGAGGAAGAGGAAGTACCCCCCTACCCACCCGCGATCCCTGGCCCTGAATGCCAGCATTTCAAAATTATTGGCCTTTGAAATGCTGTCATTCCGTCTGGTGGAGACGCACAGTTTTAAAAACCTTATGTCGGTGGCTGTCCCACAGTACGTCGTGCCCAGCCGCCACTACTTTTCCAGGCAAGCCATCCCTTCCCTGCACAACCAAGTGGGGGAAAAAATCAGGTGTGCACTGCGCAACGCCATCTGTGCCAAGGTCCACCTAACTACGGATACGTGGACCAGTAAGCACGGTCAGGGGCGTTATATCTCCCTAACGGCACACTGGGTAAATGCAGTGGCGGATGGGCCTGAGGCGGATAGCAATTTGGCGCATGTCCTTCCACCACCGAGGATTGCAGGGCGCTTCAGTTTGCCTCCTGTTCCTAACTCCTCCTACTCCGCTTCCTCATCCTCTACCGCCTCCTCATCCGGACAGCGTAACACCTTCACCACCAACTTCAGCACGGCCAGGGGTAAACGACAGCAGGCAGTTTTACAACTTGCCTGTTTGGGGGACAAACCACACACCGCGCAGGAGTTGTGGAGGAGCATGGAACAGCAGACAAATGAGTGGTTGCTGCCAGCGAGCCTCAAGCCCGGCCTGGTGGTGTGCGATAACGGGCGAAATCTCATAGCAGCTCTGGGCCTAGCCGGTTTGACGCACATCCCTTGCCTGGCGCATGTGCTAAATTTGGTGGTGCAGAGGTTCCTTAAAAACTACCCCGATATGTCAGAGCTGCTGCAGAAAGTGCGGGCCGTTTGTGCGCACTTTCGGCGTTCTCACCCTGCTGCTGCTCGCCTGGCAGCGCTGCAGCGTAACTTCGGCCTTCCCGCTCACCGCCTCATATGTGACGTGCCCACAAGGTGGAACTCCACCTTGCACATGCTGGAAAGACTGTGCGAGCAGCAGCAGGCCATAGTGGAGTTTCAGCTGCAGCACGCACGCGTGAGTCGCTCTGCGGAACAGCACCACTTCACCACCAATAACTGGGCCTCCATGCGAGACCTGTGTGCCTTGTTGCGCTGTTTTGAGTACTCCACCAACATGGCCAGTGGCAATGACGCCGTTCTCAGCTTAACTATCCCACTTCTATGCCTCCTTGAAAAAACAATTCGGGCGATGATGGAAGAGGATGTGGCACAGGATGAGGAGGAGGAGGAGGATGAAGAGGTAACATTTCCAAGGCTTTCAGGGCAGTCATTCGCAAGGGGCTCCGAGGGTGGGTTCCTGCACACGCAAACGCCAGGGACGCAATTGTCCAGCAGGGGCACAGTTCTGGAGGATGAGGAGGATGAGGAGGAGGAGGAGCTGGAGGAGGAGATGGAACCATGTTCACAGCAGGGTGGCACCCAGGCCAGCTCATGGCCATCACTGGTGCGTGGCTGGGGGGATACAGAGGACACGGACCATACACCTCCCACAGAGGACAGCCTTTCGTTGCCTCTGGGCAGCCTGGCACACATGAGCGATTACATGCTGCAGTGTCTCCACAACGACCGCCGAGTTGCCCACATTCTAACTTGTGCTGATTACTGGGTGGCCACGCTGCTGGATCCCCGTTACAAGGACAACGTACCGTCCTTAATTCACTCACTGGAGCGCGATCGCAAGATGCGCGAGTACAAGCGCACGCTGGTAGACGCCATGCTGCTGGCATTCCCATCTGACAGCGGGGCCACAGTGGAAGCACAAGGCAGAGGAGGAGGAGGAGGAGGTCGCCAACGCAACCAGGGCACCGCCAGCACCTCAGAAGGCAGGGTTAGCATGGCCGAAATGTGGAAAAGCTTTGTCAGCACGCCACAACAAACAGCAGCACCAGCAGCTCAGATGGAACGTCTTAGCAGGAGGCAGCATTTTACCAACATGGTGGAGCAGTATGTGTGCACACGCCTACATGTAGTGAATGACGGGTCTGCCCCCTTCAACTTCTGGGTCTCCAAATTGGGCACATGGCCTGAGCTTGCCCTTTACGCCTTGGAGGTGCTGGCGTGCCCTGCAGCCAGTGTATTATCTGAACGGGTATTTAGCACGGCTGGGGGCGTTATAACAGACAAGCGCAGCCGCCTGTCCAGAGACAATGTGGACAAGCTCACGTTCATTAAAATGAACCAGGCATGGATCCCACGGGACTTTTCCGTACCTTATGCAGAATAGCAATGGATACCGACCTTACCCACCCATTGTTCCATTTTTGCTCTTTCTCACTCTTTTGGGGTGTACCCTCATTTAAAATTTGTGAAAAGAAGCAGTGTTGGCTACCTCGTCCTCCTCCTCAGGGCCAGATTAATGTAGGGTCTATTGGAGCTGCAGCTCCAGGCCCCTACCTTTTATATAGGCCCCGGGTTGGCCATATTCACTGTTACCGCTCTTCTGTCACTTGTAAACACAGAAGTCTGGCTTCT
>NC_138769.1:341611961-341869461 GCF_965119305.1 Pelophylax lessonae | reverse complement strand
GGGTGCAGTGAACACAATCTTTGTGGGGTACAGTGAACAGAATCTTTGTGGGGTGCAGTGAACACAATCTTTGGGGGGTACAGTGAACACAATCTTTTTGGGGTGCAGTGAACACAATCTTTGGGGGGTACAGTGAACACAATCTTTTTGGGGTGCAGTGAACACAATCTTTGTGGGGTGCAGTGAACACAATCTTTGGGGGGGTACAGTGAACACAATCTTTTTGGGGTGCAGTGAACAACATCCTTTTAGGGTGCAGTGAACACAATCTTTGTGGGGTGCAGTGAACAACATCCTTTTAGGGTGCAGTGAACACAATCTTTGTGGGGTACAGTGAACAGAATCTTTGTGGGGTGCAGTGAACACAATCTTTGGGGGGTACAGTGAACACAATCTTTGTGAGGTGCAGTGAACACAATCTTTGTGGGGTGCAGTGAACACAATCATTGTGGGGTGCAGTGAACTCAATCTTTGTGGGGTACAGTGAACACAATCTCATACTTCTGAAGATTTGAGGGTGCTGCCTGTTCCATACTCCCCCTACTCCTCATCTAGCCTTTTAGGGGTACAAACAATAGTAATTGGGGCCTAGTGTGGTTGTGTACGTGTGATATACATACACTTTTTTTGGATCATATTTTCTATTCCGCTATTTAATCAAAAACCTTTGGGGATCAGTTAAATTGGGGGATAGTCTGTGTTGGTACGTGTGAGAGAGATCCACCTTTCCAAGTTGTTGGGGTTCATCTCATACTTCTGAAGGTTTGAGGGTGCTGCCTGTTCCATACTCCCCCTACTCCTAGCCTTTTAGGGGTACAAACAATAGTAATTGGGGCCTAGTGTGGTTGTGTACGTGTGATATACATACACTTTTTTTGGATCATATTTTCTATTCCGCTATTTAATCAAAAACCTTTGGGGATCAGTTAAATTGGGGGATAGTCTGTGTTGGTACGTGTGAGAGAGATCCACCTTTCCAAGTTGTTGGGGTTCATCTCATACTTCTGAAGGTTTGAGGGTGCTGCCTGTTCCATACCCCCCCTACTCCTCATCTAGCCTTTTAGGGGTACAAACAATAGTAATTGGGGCCTAGTGTGGTTGTGTACGTGTGATATACATACACTTTTTTTGGATCATATTTTCTATTCCGCTATTTAATCAAAAACCTTTGGGGATCAGTTAAATTGGGGGATAGTCTGTGTTGGTACGTGTGAGAGAGATCCACCTTTCCAAGTTGTTGGGGTTCATCTCATACTTCTGAAGGTTTGAGGGTGCTGCCTGTTCCATACTCCCCCTACTCCTCATCTAGCCTTTTAGGGGTAATTACAATAGTTATTGGGGCCCAGTGTGGTTGTGTACGTGTGATATACATACACTTTTTTTGGATCATATTTTCTATTCCGCTATTTAATCAAAAACCTTTGGGGATCAGTTAAATTGGGGGATAGTCTGTGTTGGTACGTGTGAGAGAGATCCACCTTTCCAAGTTGTTGGGGTTCATCTCATACTTCTGAAGGTTTGAGGGTGCTGCCTGTTCCATACTCCCCCTACTCCTAGCCTTTTAGGGGTACAAACAATAGTAATTGGGGCCCAGTCTGTGTTGGTACGTGTGAGAGAGATCCACCTTTCCAAGTTGTTGGGGTTCATCTCATACTTCTGAAGGTTTGAGGGTGCTGCCTGTTCCATACTCCCCCTACTCCTAGCCTTTTAGGGGTACAAACAATAGTAATTGGGGCCTAGTGTGGTTGTGTACGTGTGATATACATACACTTTTTTTGGATCATATTTTCTATTCCGCTATTTAATCAAAAACCTTTGGGGATCAGTTAAATTGGGGGATAGTCTGTGTTGGTACGTGTGAGAGAGATCCACCTTTCCAAGTTGTTGGGGTTCATCTCATACTTCTGAAGGTTTGAGGGTGCTGCCTGTTCCATACTCCCCCTACTCCTAGCCTTTTAGGGGTACAAACAATAGTAATTGGGGCCTAGTGTGGTTGTGTACGTGTGATATACATACACTTTTTTTGGATCATATTTTCTATTCCGCTATTTAATCAAAAACCTTTGGGGATCAGTTAAATTGGGGGATAGTCTGTGTTGGTACGTGTGAGAGAGATCCACCTTTCCAAGTTGTTGGGGTTCATCTCATACTTCTGAAGGTTTGAGGGTGCTGCCTGTTCCATACCCCCCCTACTCCTCATCTAGCCTTTTAGGGGTACAAACAATAGTAATTGGGGCCTAGTGTGGTTGTGTACGTGTGATATACATACACTTTTTTTGGATCATATTTTCTATTCCGCTATTTAATCAAAAACCTTTGGGGATCAGTTAAATTGGGGGATAGTCTGTGTTGGTACGTGTGAGAGAGATCCACCTTTCCAAGTTGTTGGGGTTCATCTCATACTTCTGAAGGTTTGAGGGTGCTGCCTGTTCCATACCCCCCCTACTCCTCATCTAGCCTTTTAGGGGTACAAACAATAGTAATTGGGGCCTAGTGTGGTTGTGTACGTGTGATATACATACACTTTTTTTGGATCATATTTTCTATTCCGCTATTTAATCAAAAACCTTTGGGGATCAGTTAAATTGGGGGATAGTCTGTGTTGGTACGTGTGAGAGAGATCCACCTTTCCAAGTTGTTGGGGTTCATCTCATACTTCTGAAGGTTTGAGGGTGCTGCCTGTTCCATACCCCCCCTACTCCTCATCTAGCCTTTTAGGGGTACAAACAATAGTAATTGGGGCCTAGTGTGGTTGTGTACGTGTGATATACATACACTTTTTTTGGATCATATTTTCTATTCCGCTATTTAATCAAAAACCTTTGGGGATCAGTTAAATTGGGGGATAGTCTGTGTTGGTACGTGTGAGAGAGATCCACCTTTCCAAGTTGTTGGGGTTCATCTCATACTTCTGAAGGTTTGAGGGTGCTGCCTGTTCCATACTCCCCCTACTCCTAGCCTTTTAGGGGTACAAACAATAGTAATTGGGGCCTAGTGTGGTTGTGTACGTGTGATATACATACACTTTTTTTGGATCATATTTTCTATTCCGCTATTTAATCAAAAACCTTTGGGGATCAGTTAAATTGGGGGATAGTCTGTGTTGGTACGTGTGAGAGAGATCCACCTTTCCAAGTTGTTGGGGTTCATCTCATACTTCTGAAGGTTTGAGGGTGCTGCCTGTTCCATACCCCCCCTACTCCTCATCTAGCCTTTTAGGGGTACAAACAATAGTAATTGGGGCCTAGTGTGGTTGTGTACGTGTGATATACATACACTTTTTTTGGATCATATTTTCTATTCCGCTATTTAATCAAAAACCTTTGGGGATCAGTTAAATTGGGGGATAGTCTGTGTTGGTACGTGTGAGAGAGATCCACCTTTCCAAGTTGTTGGGGTTCATCTCATACTTCTGAAGGTTTGAGGGTGCTGCCTGTTCCATACTCCCCCTACTCCTCATCTAGCCTTTTAGGGGTACAAACAATAGTAATTGGGGCCCAGTGTGGTTGTGTACGTGTGATATACATACACTTTTTTTGGATCATATTTTCTATTCCGCTATTTAATTTAACTGGGCCTCCATGCGAGACCTGTGTGCCTTGTTGCGCTGTTTTGAGTACTCCACCAACATGGCCAGTGGCAATGACGCCGTTCTCAGCTTAACTATCCCACTTCTATGCCTCCTTGAAAAAACAATTTGGGCGATGATGGAAGAGGATGTGGCACAGGATGAGGAGGAGGAGGAGGATGAAGAGGTAACATTTCCAAGGCTTTCAGGGCAGTCATTCGCAAGGGGCTCCGAGGGTGGGTTCCTGCACACGCAAACGCCAGGGACGCAATTGTCCAGCAGGGGCACAGTTCTGGAGGATGAGGAGGATGAGGAGGAGGAGGAGCTGGAGGAGGAGATGGAACCATGTTCACAGCAGGGTGGCACCCAGGCCAGCTCATGGCCATCACTGGTGCGTGGCTGGGGGGATACAGAGGACACGGACGATACACCTCCCACAGAGGACAGCCTTTCGTTGCCTCTGGGCAGCCTGGCACACATGAGCGATTACATGCTGCAGTGTCTCCACAACGACAGCCGAGTTGCCCACATTCTAACTTGTGCTGATTACTGGGTGGCCACGCTGCTGGATCCCCGTTACAAGGACAACGTACCGTCCTTAATTCACTCACTGGAGCGCGATCGCAAGATGCGCGAGTACAAGCGCACGCTGGTAGACGCCATGCTGCTGGCATTCCCATCTGACAGCGGGGCCACAGTGGAAGCACAAGGCAGAGGAGGAGGAGGAGGAGGTCGCCAACGCAACCAGGGCACCTCCAGCACCTCAGAAGGCAGGGTTAGCATGGCCGAAATGTGGAAAAGCTTTGTCAGCACGCCACAACAAACAGCAGCACCAGCAGCTCAGATGGAACGTCTTAGCAGGAGGCAGCATTTTACCAACATGGTGGAGCAGTATGTGTGCACACGCCTACATGTAGTGAATGACGGGTCTGCCCCCTTCAACTTCTGGGTCTCCAAATTGGGCACATGGCCTGAGCTTGCCCTTTACGCCTTGGAGGTGCTGGCGTGCCCTGCAGCCAGTGTATTATCTGAACGGGTATTTAGCACGGCTGGGGGCGTTATAACAGACAAGCGCAGCCGCCTGTCCAGAGACAATGTGGACAAGCTCACGTTCATTAAAATGAACCAGGCATGGATCCCACGGGACTTTTCCGTACCTTATGCAGAATAGCAATGGATACCGACCTTACCCACCCATTGTTCCATTTTTGCTCTTTCTCACTCTTTTGGGGTGTACCCTCATTTAAAATTTTTGAAAAGAAGCAGTGTTGGCTACCTCGTCCTCCTCCTCAGGGCCAGATTAATGTAGGGGCTATTGGAGCTGCAGCTCCAGGCCCCTACCTTTTATATAGGCCCCGGGTTGGCCATATTCACTGTTACCGCTCTTCTGTCACTTGTAAACACAGAAGTCTGGCTTCTATGCTCGCTTCCCCAGGCAGCACCCTCAGAACCTCCCCACACAGCGTGAAGGCCGGACAAGGAGGGACAGTTGGCGATGCATGGATGTGTTTATGGGCTTCAGAGACAGCATCCCATGTTGAATTAGGCATGCATGGCTGCACCCTTCCTCCTCTGGGTGCATGGCAAGGCACGGCCCTTAAGGCCCTTCAAAATCCTCAGCACCAAGCCCATGATGCTGTTAATCCGGCCCTGGTCCTCCTCCACCGCCGCTTCCACCTACACCGCCCATAGGTGTGCGCAGCCTATTGCATTAAGGTGTGCACCCCAAAGTTGAAATACACATGCATGTGTTTGCCAGCAGGGAGAGTAATGTATCGGGGCCATGTACCTGTAGGCAAGGAGAAATAGAGCAGAGCAGGTCCCAGGGAGATCTTTCCCATCTCCTCACTGGCAATGCTATGTGCCCTAGGTGATTAGGGTGTGCCCAGGCACACCCAGCACACCCTGTGCGCACGCCTATGTCACCGCCACATCCACCACCACCTCAACCTCCCTCCTACTCCATATGGGCCTCGTCCTTCAGAGATGAAGAAGAACATTGTTTTATTTTTCTGTTTTTTTTTGTTGTTTTAAGTTATTTCCCTATCCACATTTGTTTGCAGAGCACTTGCCATGCTCTTAATTACGTTTTGCTGCCATTTGCAGCACTCTAGCCCTTTCCTTTGGTGTTTTAGAGCCATTTTAGTGCCTTAAAGTTCGGGTCCCCATTGACTTCAATGGGGTTCGGTGTCCGGGAAAAGTTCGGTAAAAGTCCGGGACACGGACCCGGACTTTTTTTTAAAGTTCGGCCGAACCCATCGAACACGGACATCTAGGTGTCCGCTCAACCCTAGTGAGAGGCCATCTGGTGGCTAAACGGTGGTGGTGTCACTTTCACTTTTATATGGAAACATCTATCAAGCATTTTATTGAATTTTAAATCACGGTTATATTTATATTTTAGTGGACTCTTATGCACTTTACTTTGAATGCACTTTATGGACATTATATATTGCACCTAAGAGGAATATATATTGCACTGTAAGCGGGTTTATTGATTTATTATGATGCACATTGTCACATTATTTGATTTTATATAGTGCTGTATACATATTTGTCTATAGTTAATTTCTCCCGTTAGTGAAGGAGGTTCTATATAGCTTCTGTATTTTCTTTATGTGTCCCAAATTATTGGGTCTTAACACTCTACCACTTTATATTTAATTGCGCTGATTTACCTTTTTGCACAAATGCACAGAGAAGACTCAGAAGTGCATCTTCCTGAATATATAGCAGTCCAAATGTTGGTCCTGTAAGTCAGTCCTTTCAAATGTTTAAAATTGGCTGGTAGTTGCTAAAAAAGAAGACTTCAACCACTCATAGACAATGTTTTACTTACATGGGACTGCAGCACTGCGTGGAGACATAATTCTTGCGTCATCTTACATAGAGCATAGTATGCCCACAAAAATACTTAAAATATTTGATTAAATTTGTCCATATAGATTGCAGTAAGGTACAGTTTGATTATTTTGAGGTGCAAATAGTAGATGTAATCTTTTTTAAAATGGGATGGACATTTTTTAAAGCATCTACTAGGGCGGAAGTCTAAAACATTTTGAAAAAATGTTTGTCATCAGGTCACTGTGACACTGAGACAGGATCAGATAGGTAAGATATAAAGAAAAAAGAAAAAAATGTAAACAAGAATCCAAAAGACAAATGAACTTAATATTTTGGATCCCAAACTAACCAAAATTAACATTTTCAGCCCTACATTCTATGGATATGAAAAGTCTTACTTACAGAATCTTAAGAATTGAAAAAAATGAGATCCCCTTAAACAAGGGGGCCCCCAGATTCCGCCCCCCCCCCCCCATGTGAATGGATATCGGGTACATCATACCCCTACCTATTTATGAAAAAAGTGTACAAAAAAAAATAAAGACAAATGCCAATTTTGGATAAGTCCTTTATTAAAAAAATAAAAATAAAAAAAATAGTGCCCGCCGATGATCAGTCACCTGCCCCCCCCCCCCCCGCCTGTTCAAAAAATATATATATAAAAAAGAAGCTTCTGCTTCTTCAGACATCAGTCATTTATTCACTGCACCTGAGCAGTGCATTGTGGGGTGGCTTGTGATGTCAGATCCCTATAAAAGAGCTGTCAAACTCAAAAAAGCTCATAGCGCGGGAAGCGTCCAAAGAAGCAGGAGCCTTTTTTTTTTTTTCTATTTTTCGGGAGGGTGTGTGACAGAACATCGGGGGACACTATTTTTTTATTTTTATTTTTTAATAAAAGACTTGTCCAAAACTGGCTTCCGTCTTTATTTTTTTTGTGCACTTTTTTGGTGAATGGGTAGCCAATATCCATTCACATAGGGGGGGCGGGATCTTCAAGCCTCCCCCCACAGACCCCCACAACCACAGCCCAGAATTGTGGGGAAGAGACCCCTGTCCCCATCAACAGGGGGCAAGGTGATTTGGGGTGGGGGCAAGGGGGGCAAAGCACCCACCCCCCATGTTGAGGGCATGTGGCCTGGTATTGTTTAGGAGGGGGACACTCGCTCGATTGCCCCCACCTCCATCCTGGCACACAGTTAGGCTGTGTGCTCGGATAAGGGTCTGGTATGGATGTTAGGGGGAACCCCACACCGTTCTTTTTACATTTTGGCATGGGGTTCCCCTTAAAATTCATACCAGACCCAAGGGGCCTGGTATGGATTCTGGGAGGGACCCCACGCCTTTTTTGAAAAATGTTATCTGTATTGCCGGAAGCCAACAATAAATTACAGCCACAAGCAAGTTTAAATTACATTTTTTCATTTAGAAATGTCAGTATTGCTGCAGCAGGCTACATACATTGCACAAATGTACCACTTTACAGGCACATTAAGGGGGCCCCCCAGGCACAATATTTAAAGGAATTTGGAATTTTTCATTTTTATTGTTTAACTTTAAGCATTATTAAAAGCACTGCTTATAAAAAAAAAAAATTTCCATTGATTCATGTCCCCCAGGGCAGTACCCACGTCCCCATACACTTTTTTGGACCAATAACTTGCATTTAAGCCTTTAAAATTAGGACTTTTGATTTTTCATGTTCGTGTCCCATAGAGTTTAATGGAGTTCGCATGTTCGCTAGAACATTTCCCCTGTTCGAGATGTTCTGGTGCGAACTGAACAGAGGGGTGTTCAGCTCATCTCTAGTAAAGATATTCTTTGAGATTGATAGTAAGGAAATCTTGTTCCTGCCCTACACATTTTCATCTTGCAGTTAGAATCCGATTTAGGAGTAAAAAGCTGCAAAAAATCAACTGAGCTTAAAGCAGAGAGAATTCTGTCCTCTTTATCCACTGCAATTATAAACTGGCCTCAAACCTTGCCCTCATTTATAGGTAAAAACTAAACAATCTTGTATATTCTTCAATAGAAGTAGAGGTCATTATTGTATAAAATTTTAATTTACAGACTTTTTTTTTTCAAAATCATGCAATGATTCTACTTTCATTCTG
Organism: Pelophylax lessonae; assembly: GCF_965119305.1. Taxonomy (NCBI): domain Eukaryota; kingdom Metazoa; phylum Chordata; class Amphibia; order Anura; family Ranidae; genus Pelophylax; species Pelophylax lessonae. The sequence continues at coordinate 341,860,938 of NC_138769.1, read as the reverse complement.
AAAAGATTTCCTATCAGTGCCTCCTGTTCGACCTATCAGCCACTCCTTTAATCAAATGCTGCTCCGGTAACATAAGTCCATCAAAGTGTCCTCTCAATTGCAGAGACTGTATTAAAGTACCACCAAACTTGTATGAACTATTGCATGTGATATTAGGGCTCCATTGCCATATTGTCTGGAACTGTGAAGTGAGCACCTTGCCGCTGTCTTCCACATGTTATTTACTACTGTAGCCCCCTTGTCCTAAACAGGGACTACTGTTAATTTATTTTTTTTACTGTGCTGTAATTAGCTCAGACTGATTGTATATTTTTTCACCTGTTTTTTCCTAAGCTTTAAATGGCATGAGATTTCACTGTCATCAGTAGATGTCATTGGTATCACTGGTCGTAGTATGAGATTTCACAAACAAAACTAAGTTACAAATTTAATATTTTCTTCAGGGAATCCAGTAGGAGGCTTATGCCACTGGTGTATTCTGGGGGAGGATATAACTATTTATTTATTAGGCCACGTGCTTGCTCTCTTTCCCTGGGCTGAGGCCAAGGAAGGTGCTGCTGGTTGGAGCTCTGCTGTTTCCTGAAGTGGTCCTGAAGCTGTCCTGCCTGGTCAGGAGGAAGCTAGATCAAGGAGGAGACCCAGGGGAGGCCCCTTGATAGAGATAGCTAAGAAGAAGACTAGTCTTTTAGAAGGGACTGGTGACTCACTTGGAGGATTCACTTAAATTTGGGAACATGCCTACATTGTTGCCGGTTGGCTTAAAGTTTCTGACACTGTGAAGCTGGAAAGTCTGTAAGTGATCTGCTATGGTATCTGGGACCCCTAACCCTTACCTCCTTAACTGTACTGCAATAAAACATTAAAAAGACAAAAGTGACTGGTGCCCAATATTCTTTCTCAATCCTCCTATTTTAGCAATGGGTAAAATGCTTTCCCAACCCTGGCCTCTGGAGGTGCTGTACTGCATTGTGGGTGTCACAAGGGTGCTACATTACTTTTACTTATCCAAGTATTATTTGTGCCACCTTCCTTGATCTCAGTGTACCTTTACTTTATCTTAGGTACAAATCAACTGGCCCTGTCCACACACCGTATCAGTTAGGCTTTACCTAATTTTTTAGGTATCACAGTTCACAGGTGTATTCCTCACCTGTTTTCTTCTTCCAGATTTAAATTTAGTATAAGGATAAAGTCCCCCAAAAAGAAGCATACTCTTGCAATGGGTTTTAAGGATCAAAAAGTTCACCTTTTGGAACATGTTACATGTTCCACCTATATTTAGGGTGGAACATGTAACATGTTCCAGCAGCTGCAGCCTCTCTCCCTCCTCGCCAGTAACAGCAAGTGGGCACCTGCTGTCACTGTTTGAAAATAACCTGGCCATGCGGGGCTCCACCAATGTCTTACAGGGTCCAAGTAAACAAAATAATAAATGCACATTATTTTACCTGCAAAATGTGCGTTTATTATGTTATTTTATTTTATTTTAAAAGTGAACTTATCCTTTAAATAAACATAATCAAATGTGAGAAGCATAACTGCCCTGAGTTAGAGATATCATAAATAATTATGAAATCAACTTCTTGAATATAAATGCAGCAGATGTTGTCCTTATGGGTCTGCAAACAGAGTGGCACACCAATAAGGAATACCTCTACAAAATTCTAAAGCCAGCCATCAGTGTTTAGTAAGGGTTGTAGCCCTGTATATGTTAAAATGAAATGTGTATTCAGCAAGTGGGCCACATTGACATGTGCAGAGCAGATAAATTAAATACTTCAGTGTGCAAAACAAGAACCCATATATTTTAATTTTGAGACCCAGATTTAACCATTGCTTGAATAGTCTGGGTGAATCTGATCTCCTGGGGGCGATGGGAGATAAGTAGCAGTGTTAGAAAGCACAATTTAATTAGGTTACACTTAAGCTGGGTACACAGATGCCTACATCCACACAGGTGCAGGCATAACAACATACCACAACATGAATGTCATAGGGCAACAATTAGGTTAAAGCCAAACTATTCTAGCAGTTTATTTTTGGATTGTGGGTAGAATGCAAAGCACCTAAAGACCTACACAACTTGTGGGAGAATATAAAGCGGTTGATTTACTAAAAGCAAATGCACTGTTCAGTTTGCAAAGGAAGTTGCTGTTTGCAAGGGAATTTTCCCCAGGGCTTAGTGCATGAGGTAAACAGAGAAAAATAGAAACTGGGCTTTTCAAGTGCTTGACCACCCCACTCAGCATACAGAAAAATTAATTAATCTATAAAAATGTTTTCTTTATTAGTATGAAAAAAGGAATTGAAATTCATTATTCAAATCCATCTCAACAAATATAATCCATACATCATAGTACACAGATAAACAGAAAGATACAATATAAAAGAATCACCCCCCTCAATAAAAAGGCTCAATGTGCATGAGGTGAAGCTCTGTAGACTTCCATTATCCAATCATTTTTTAACAAAATGCTGTTTTTTTACATTTTTCTTGTATGTGATTGGGTATTCTTTTCAATATAAAATGTCACGTTTACTAAGCTCTGGGGAAAATACCCCTCCAAAGCGCAACTTCCCTTGAAAACGAACAGTCTATTTGCTTTTAGTAAATCAACCTCAAAGAGTCTAGAGTTTGAGGTCCAATGGGAATTCCAGGAATTCATCCCAGAATACTCACCAATAGAGACCCTAAGAGATTTAAGAGTAGTCTTTCAAGCAACTACTTATAAATTAAAATATTTTTGAGTACAGTGATTGTTTACATGCTTTTTATCATTTTCTCAAGCTTTTACACTTGTATATCCCTTAGGGTCTAAACTTAAAACATCTGTTTATTACTTATTTTATTATGACATGACATATGTACTAATTAGGAATGATCGAACTTTTGAAAAGTTTGGTTCGACCAGAACACCCGAAAGTTCGGGTCCGGATTCCAGAATCCCATTGAAATCAATGGGACCCGAACTTCGGTAATCAAAAACACCATTTTGAAGCCCTAAAACCCAATAAATGCCCATAAAAAGTGCCTAGGGTTCTGGGTCATGCCCCAGGGACTATTAATCACACAAAAAAAGTTCTTAAAAATTTTTATTTTTGATAGAGAGCCAATTATTGAAAAAATTATTGAAAAAAAAAAAAAGAGATTTCTTTGGATTTAGTGTCTGGGGGGTCTAAAAAGTGCACCTGTGAAGTTTCAGCTCTGTAGCATGTCCAGAACCAGAAAAAAAAGATTGTTTGTCTTAGAAATGCAGTAGAGCAGGCATATGGCTCCGCTATTTTCACACCTGACCGTTTTTGTTGCAGGCGTTCATTGGGCTTTTTTGTGGACGTCTTTGGAGGCAGGCATAACATCTGAAATTCTGTGTAGGGGTATATATACACAAACACATATATGTATATATACACATACACACATATAGGTGTGAAAGTAGCAGAACCCTATGCCTGCGCTAGTGAAATTATTTGCAGGCATAGGGCTCTGCTCCTATGACACCTATATGTGTGTATGTGTATATATACATATATGTGTGTGTGTGTATATACCCCTATACACAAGTTCAGATGTTATGCCTGCCTCCAAAGACGCCCATAAAATGCCCAAAAAAACGCCTGCAACAACACACCTGGGCGTTTTTGTTGCAGGCGTTTTTTTGGGCATTTTTTGGGCGTCTTTGGAGGCAGGCATAACATCTGAACTTCTTTATAGGGGTATATATACACACAAACATATATGTGTATATACATATACGCACATATAGGTGTGATAGGAGTGGAGCCCTATGCCTGCAAATAATTTCATTAGTGCAGGCATAGGGTTCTGCTACTTTCACACCTATATGTGTGTATGTGTATATATACATATGTGTGTGTGTGTGTGTGTATATATACCCCTATACAGAAGTTCAGATGTTATGCCTGCCTCCAAAGACGGCCAAAAAATGCCCAGAAAAACGCCTGCAATAAAAACGCCCAGGTGTGTTGTTGCAGGCGTTTTTTTGGGGCATTTTTTGGGCGTCTTTGGAGGCAGGCATAACATCTGAACTTCTGTATAGGGGTATATATACACACACACATATATGTATATATACACATACACACATATAGGTGTGATAGGAGCGGAGCCCAATGCCTGCAAATAATTTAATTAGCGCAGGCATAGGGTTCTGCTACTTTCACACCTATATGTGTGTATGTGTATATATACATATATGTGTGTGTGTATATATACCCCTATACAGAAGTTCAGATGTTATGCCTGCCTCCAAAGACGCCCAAAAAATGCCCAAAAAAACACCTGCAAAAAAAACGCCCGCAAAAAAATGCCCAGGTGTGTTGTTGCAGGTGTTTTTTTGCGCATTTTTTGGTGTTTTTTTGCACATTTTTTGGGCATCTGGGCATTTTTTGGGCGTCTTTGGAGGCAGGCATAACATCTGAACCTCTGTATAGGGGGAAATATATACACACACACATATATGTTTATATACACATACACACATATAGGTGTGATAGGAGCGGAGCCCTATGCCTTCAAATAATTTCATTAGCGCAGGCATAGGGTTCTGCTACTTTCACACCTATATGTGTGTATGTGTATATATACATATATGTGTGTGTGTGTATATATACCCCTATACAGAAGTTCAGATGTTATGCCTGCCTCCAAAGACGCCCAAAAAATGCCCAGAAAAACGCCTGCAACAAAAACGCCCAGGTGTGTTGTTGCAGGCGTTTTTTGGGCATTTTTTGGGCGTCTTTGGAGGCCGGCATAACATCTGAACTTCTGTATAGGGGTATATATACACACACACATATATGTATATATACACATACACACATATAGGTGTGATAGGAGCGGAGACCTATGCCTACAAATAATTTCATTAGCGCAGGCATAGGTATCTGCTACTTTCACACCTATATGTGTGTATACGTATATATACATATATGTGTGTGTGTATATATATACACCCCTATACAGGATTTCAGATGTTATGCCTGCCTCCAAAGATGGCCAAAAAATGCCCAAAAAAAGCCTGCAACAAAAACGCCCAGGTGTGTTGTTGCAGGCTTTTTTTTGGGCATTTTTTAGGCGTCTTTGGAGGCAGGCATAACATCTGAACTTCTGTATAGGGTTATATATACACACACACATATATGTATATATACACATACACACATATAGGTGTGATAGGAGCGGAGCCCTATGCCTGCAAATAATTTCATTAGCGCAGGCATAGGGTTCCGCTACTTTCACACCTATATGTGTGTATGTGTATATATACATATATGTGTGTGTGTATATATACCCCTACACAGAAGTTCAGGTGTCATGCCTGCCTCCAAAGACGTCCAAAAAAAAGCCCAATAAACGCCTGAAACAAAAACGGCCAGGTGTAAAAGTAGCAGAGCCACTACCCTGTTCTACTGCAATTCTAATACAAACGATCTTTTTTTTATTGCGCTCACCCTGACATGGAAGAGTTTGGTCACCCTGCCATAGCAGTCAGAGTCAGTTCACCCTACACTACACTACACTACGGTCACCCTGACACTTAACACTTTCCCTACAGAAACTAGATTATTGAATCTAACTATAGTGGAAAATAGTACCCTAACTACACTAGATATCTCTTTCTTCACACTAATAATTTCTAAATGACACTTTTGAAGCAGGAGTAACAGAACTGCTTCCACTCTCTTCCACAGCCCCTGTATTACAGTGCTAGAGATTTGTCGGGGCTATGTTATATACTGGGGAGCGTATTCACTACTGATTGGCCTCTGGACCCCCTAGTCACTCCAATCACATTCCTAGCATCCTCTTGCCCCCTCAATTGGCTTTTACTGATGGTTCTGGTCCAATCACGGGCTTTTAAAGCCCAGTTCCTGTCCCATTGCATTTTGGTCGGTCCTGGTTGCCGAATTCCAAACTTTTTCCGCAAAAAGTTCGGAATTCGGCTGAATTTCCAACAGTCAATGTTCGGGTCGAACCGATGGTCGACCCGAACCGTTCGATCAGCCCTAGTACTAATTAGATATTATAAGATTTTGTGTGATATTCTTTTCAAAAATGTATTTTACTTGCTATGTATTCTAAAGAAAAAAAAGTAGTAAAAAAATATGAAAAATATGCTTCATATAAATCATACATCATATACAAGCAAAATGAAGGTTTTGTGTGGATTTTTAATGCAAAGCTAAACTAAAAAAACAAAGAAACCCCCCAAAAAACAAAAGAACATCAAAAAGATACACAAAAAAGGTAAAAAATAAATAAATAATTAAAAAAGAAAGATTAAATCAAGGTTTTGTGTGAATTTTTATTGCAACACTAAAATCAAAAAATGAAAAAAAAAAGAATGTCAAAAAGATACATAAGAAAGGTAAAATGTAATAATGAATGAAAACAGCAAATGCTGTCTCTTGCCATATAGGCTTTATTCATATTTGAGCTGATGTCAGGGCTTCAGAGTGAGATCCAGCACAGTGAGCACAGGGAAAAGTGAGGGTGCTATGAAGAATACGTAAGGTCTTTACTGTATATTATATTTTTTAGATGTACTTTATCTATCAATTTTAACTGGTTGTTATGCTTCACTGGAACAAATACCATTCCTTCTTTTTGGAAAGCTTGGTATATTAAGGAGAGGGTGGTGAAATTACCATTGGTTTTTTAACTTAATTAGAAATGTTTACAAAATTATGGCTATAACTCGCTGCTGTCTTGCTGCTTTTATTGGGCAATAACCTCATTCCATCTAGTCATCTATGCACGTTGCACAATAGCAATTAACAAAATTAACATTTCTGACTGGGTATAAAAAACACTTCAAGAGCCTTAGATATCACTGAATGATGTGCCTAAGGACCTTAATATCCTGAAAAAGCGTAACTGAGTGAAAAAACAATGATTACCTGAAGACTTGAGATATCTCTGAGCTCTTCTGTAAGAAACGTTTGGATTCCAATTTCTTCAATGCTCCATGCTTTACTGTATCTTTTTTGTATTTTCATTACATCTGTATCATATTGTTCGTTATACAAGGCTGTGTAAAATGTAAATAAACATTAATTACACCCAAAACTGCTAGTAAACAGATGGATGAACATTATCTGGTTGAACAGCCTTGGGCTACTTGTGAAGGCTAAGTTTGCAAAAATAAAACAGCTTTCCAATAATTCTACACCGGCTTACCTAACTCTCTTCATAGCTGTTTAAACACACTGCTCGATTCCTCCTGCTATACTTCCTGGTCAGACTTTAGGTCATGACACAGGAAGGAGTTGACCAGCTGAGGGTAGATGATGCAGGCTGTGAGCCAATGAGGTCAGCTGGTCAGTGGTCAACTCCTTCCTGTGTTATGACCTAAAGTCTGACCAGGAAGTAAGGCAGAAGTAATTGAGCAGTGTGTTCAAACAGCTATGAAGAGAGTGAGGTAAGCCTGTGTAAAATTAATGGAAAGCTGTAATTATTTTTGCAAAATAAGTACAATAATGCTTTACTAATACATAGGGAAGCTGGAATTTAGAAAAAAAAAATGGTGAACAAAGGTGAACTTAGCTTTTAACTGTTAAGATAAACTGAACTTTGCATTCCCTCTATAATGTTTTACCAATGTAAATAATCTTCTTGTATTATTTTCACAATAAAAGAGGAGGGTTGGATGAACATCAGAACCTCTCCTTGTTCTATCACAGAATGTCTTGTATTAATACTAATAAAAAAATAAAAAAAGATGTTCTTTCAGTTCTAGATAGGAGAGAAGCTGTCACCATGGTAGATAACAGTATAGCTTTAAACTTATTGAAGAATGGTGTATTCAGCACAAAAAGTTAACGCATAATGCGTTTCAGCTTCAAACAGACTTAATCATGACTAACACAACTCTGACTAAAGCAGTTTAAATAAGCAATGTCAAACACGTATTACGTAACAGCCGCAGTTGTGTTAATTAAAAAATGTTTTTTAATGAACACACCTGAGGCTGTCATGCACATGTGTTTAACATTGTCTATTTAAACTGCTTTAGTCAGAGTGGTGTTAGTCATGATTAAGGCTGTTCAAAGCTGAAACGTGTTGACTGTCTGTGTTGTATACTTTGTTCTTCAATACATTTCAAGCTATACTGTGATCTACTATAGTCTTGGCTCCTCTCATATCTAGAACTGAATGAATATCTTTTTTTATTTTTTTATTAGTATGAATACAAGACATTCTGTGATAGAACAAGGGGAGATCTTGATGTTCATCCACCCCTCCTCTCCCCTTGTCCAATCAAGGAATGCCTTTTAATCTGTGAAAAGAATACAAGATGCTTTATGAAAGGAGGAAAGGGGAGAGTGAACAATGCCTATCTTGACTGTATGAGACAAAAATGTGGTTTACAGCATCGTAAGTTCATTGATTACAGTTGTTGCAAAGGAGAATAAAAGTATGAATTTTACTTAATGTTGCAGCATCAGCACATAAGACACCCTTCATTAGAGGTTATGTATTGGCACATAATAGTTTGCTTTAAAGCCTATCCAGCAAACTCCGCCTCATCGTTTTTAAATTCAGACAGACACTTTGATTCATTTATCTCTGTCAAACCAAACTGCTTGAAAATTCAGATGACCCTGCTAAAATCAGGAAGTTTAGAGAAATATGCTAGCCATTCACTATTCATGTTAGGATATGGAATCCATTTTTTTAATTTTTATTTCTCTTACATACAGTATTAGAAATACTATACCTTTTTTTTTAAAGGCAGCCTAGAACAGCAGCAGAACTGAAGACATGGTAAACACAAGATGTAGACGTACTAGTATAATAGAAACAAAAGGACATTCCTAACAACCTACAAACATCATTGATTGGTAACAAGATGTAGAACCCTCCTAGGTAGGTGCTAGGGAGAGAGTAGAGTTTTGGATCTTTTCTGCTTACCAGAAGGATTGCCAGGTAAATCTATATTGTTCTCTGCCTACCAGAGAGCATGGTCTGCTAGTCTGCTCATTGTGCTCAGGTGCAGCTCAGTTTGTTTGAAGTGTTTCACACTGTTCCAATAGGGAGGCATGTTGGACAGTGGGAGGAAACCTGATAAATGGGTACACTGACATTTAGTACAGCTCTGGTGATTGGCAGAGGAAAATGCCTCGATGCATGCTGGGATACTGTATAAATGCCAAGGGCACATGTGCTCGGGGTCTTTTAGCTGGAAAGCGGAGTCTTGGAGGGAGGGGGTGGCTGCCTCCTCCACTGTAGAAGTTGCCATGCTGCCTCAGATGGTTGAGCTGAGGGCCTAAGAGCTAAAGAAGAACTGAACCCAAAGGTCCTGCAGAGCTGGCTGGAAGGGAGACACTGAAAAGGATCTGATCCTGTATACAGTGAGTACAGATAGGTGTCAAAGGGCCTGTCCTGAGGGGGGACATCCCTTCAGCTAGAAGAGTCATGGGATGGGTATCAGTAAAGGGGATGCTAGAGAGTGTCCTGAAGATAATGTAGTTCACCAAATCTGTTGCTAGAGAGAGAGAAAGAAAACGTAACCCTTTTCATACACGTGGCAGTATGGTTAAAGCAGTGTGACTGCTTCTACAAGTAACCTAGTGAGGCCAAGTGAGAGTTGCCCTTATCAACTGTAAATAGTTCAAGTTCTAGTATCCCACTATTCCCTTCTCCCATCCAAGTTCCACAATAAACATCAAAAAACCAAAACCCCTATTTATTGAGTGACGAGCTATTGGGAGTAAGGATGAATGTGCGAACTGTCCCTAAGTGACTGTCTGCAGGTAATCAGAGGAGGCCCAACAAGTCATTACGCAGCAAGCCCTGCGGGGACAGTGCTACAAAAATATAATAATATCTACCTAAAAGGTTTACATAACTGTAACCAAACAAAGCAGTGGCAATAGAAATGTCTGAAAAATTAGGCCAAGGGCAAGAAAGCAGCCTTTATCTGTGTTTCTGGTAATGGTCGTGAGGCAGTGGACCCCGTAAAGTTTTTAGTACCGCTGCCTGAACAAGACAGGAAATGGCAGCTCCAGGTAAAGAAGAGTTGCTCCGCTGAGACAGAAATATACTCAGGAATATATACAGTATATATATATATATATATATATATATATTTATATATATATATATATACACTGTATATATATATATATATATATATATATATATATATATATATATATATATATATATATATACAAATCTTGGGGCCCCATAGAAAAAGTTTGTTGGGGTAGGTAACACACCCTGCAGCTGTAACTATACATGTAATGGTACTTAACATGAAATATGTCTGAATCAAGGACAGGCAGCAATAGAGCTGTCAGCATATTCAATAACCTACTGAGGACCAGTGCTTTGGATAAAGGTTATACAGTAGCTGTAGAAGCAAAAATACAAAAATGCTTCTTCCTGCACAAAGTGGACATTAGCGATGATCTTGAGTTTGACCTTAGCCCTTTTATACTTGACAGTTTAGTTTCTTTTACAGCCTCCCTAATGGGGGCTTCCTCCTACCCCCGGCCCCATAACAGCCACATGGGCTACTATGACTATTGTTATGTAACTGGCATTACAATAAAAAAAACAATAGTGATTACCTGTCTGGAGACTTTTGGTGGTATACATGTGAATGAGGAACACCAGACTGGGCCCTTTTTGTTAAATATCATATAGCTATTATATCTGAATCTTTCTTTTGATATGCATATTTTTAATGTGAAGACTTGAACAATATAAATTATTTAATATAAAGTACTGTTCTATTTACAACATAATATACATTATGACAAACAAACCTTTGCCCTCATCTGTCCATTTTGAGGGGACTGAAGTGTTGCACTGCTCATTTTATAGTGCAGAAATAATAGAATGCTGTATAACTTGGTTGTGATATTATACATGTTTTCTGTTCATGGTAATGTCTTATCTTGGATCTCACAATTTTCATGTCACATCTGAAATACATTGTCATCTGTCGTTTTGCAGAAGCTCCTTACAAAGAGTTATAAGACGTGGATCAGACTGATAACACCATCTTCTCATTCCCTAATAGAGATAACCGCTTTCTTTCTATTACACCGGCACCCTGACGGACACTAATGGATTCCATACTTTCCTCGGCTTGATCTACAGCTCATATTAGTGTGAGGGTAATTTAGTGACAACAGTTTATCAACGTGTTGATGTGAGATAATAGTAATCATAGCAGAACAGCAGAATCTGTTTGTGTATACTGTATATTTTCCTCTTTTTACTTTGCTTGTCAGCTGGCACACTAAGTAGTATATTTTCCCTGCTCAGGCTTTATGAGAGGAGCTGACAGATAGGCCATGCGTGAGCAGAGCAGTCATTTTTAGGACTATGCACTAGGTATGAGCATATATTTCTCCAACCACTTGTTATGTGAATTCAGGGATGAAATGAATACTAATTCACAAAAGAAGGCCCCATGAAAGAGGTTGTTTTTCGACGTATTATCTATAGCCATAGTTGATAATACTAAAATAAATTAAAGTGTCAGAACCACTGCTTATATTGTGTGCTGCTGCGTATATTTATTATAATGAAAACATAATATCACCTTTATAATTACTTGCCCTAAATTTGCAGTTTTGTTAATATTATTGATTCCCTCTACTTGTTCTGATAGGAAAAATGTTTATTGTCAAGGGAGTCACATTTGTATTCCTATTTTTCTCCCCCTGAATTATACAGCTTTTTTGTTTATTTATTTATTTTTATGTATTGAATATGTTTTGGAACTGTAAGGAAACCTGTACTAAAAGTATAAGGCTCCGTTCACATGTCAGCGTATGATCGTGGGCAGAACCGCCGCAGTTCCGCCCGCGATCCGGAGATTTATTGCAAATGGCGGGACGCCTAGCGTTGCCCGTTGATTTGCAATAGCCCCCCAAACGCCGAGCGATGTTGCCGTGATTTACGCCCGCCGAATCGCGGCAACATCGCGCAAACAAAATCGCGGGACGCAATACGCTCCAAAGAAGCTCTTGTACTTTTTTGGAGCGTATTGCGTCCCGCGATTTTGTTTGCGCGATGTTGCCGCAATTCGGCGGGCGTAAATCGCGGCAACATCGCTCGGCGTTTGGGGGGCTATTGCAAATCAACGGGCAACGCTAGGCGCCCCGCGATTTGCAATAAATCTACGGATCGCGGGCGGAACCGCGGCGGTTCTGCCCGCGATCATACGCTGACATGTGAACTGAGTCTTAGAAATCTTTATTTGAAAATGAAGCTGCAGCCTATCTTCAATCAATTTTAAAATGATAATTTACTGGTTGCTGATGCAAAGGCTTCAGTAAAATGTGAATTACTGACCAGGAACAGCTAAGCTTGCCCAGACTTCTGGCTTTTCTCTTACTTCTCTTGCTGCATTCATGTTGATGGTCAGTGACTGAAGAGTATTGTGGTCAGAGTCAGCAAGCAACTGGTAACAATCCGGTATGGTGAATATATGTATGATGTCGTGATCTGGAGTTTATAGAATGAGATATATGATGCTGAATATAGAGGCTCCCAGATCAGGACCTAGTGCCTGTTGTGATGTGGAGAAAAAAGGCTCCCAGGGATCGCGATTGTGGTTTCTGTCCTTTTTGATGAATGACCTCACTCTGCTGGAGAGAGTGGTCTGGGTGCACCAGCCTAAGAAGCACTTCTGCCCATTGGGACCAATGTGTGTTCCAGTACTGCGGGCACCATATTGGCAGACCCAGCGTTAGACAGCTGCACTGTTTAAAACCACTTGCCAACCATCCACAGTAAATACACATCATTAATTTGATGTTAAATACCAGGGTTATGGCAGCAGCTATCTGCTATGAACCCGGTATTGCTTTTTACTGTGGGCGATTTGGCGTTGGATAAAAGTGGCCCCCAGAGGCGGTTTTGCTGCGGGAGCACTATTAGAGGCTGGGGTAGAGGTGCCCATCCTTCCGCCACTTTCCGGTAGTTTCTGATGCGGCCATTTGCTGGGCAGGAATTCGAGTGAGGGCAAGATGGTCCGACTTGTCTCTATGCCCTTGAAGGACCTGGGGGACCTCAAACGTCACTTCCGGTTCTCGGGCATAAACAAATTATTTTTTTGGGGGAATTTCATATAAAAATGTGAAAAATGTTGTTTTTTTTCAAAATTGTCGCTCTTTTTTTGTATATAGCGCAAAAAGTAAAAATCGCACAGGTGATCAAATACCACCAAAAGAAAGCTATATTTGTGGGGAAAAAAGGGCATAGATTTAATTTGGGTAAAGCATCGCACGACTGCGCAATTGTCCGTTAAAATAACGCAGTGCCAAACCGCAAAATATGGCCTGGTCAGGAAGGGGGTAAAATCTTACGGTCTTAAAGCGGTTAAAAATACGCTCATTGAGAATTTTTTTGTCAAAGACATGTAACTAAATACATTTTGGCCTAAATATATGGCAAAAATTGAATATATTGGATATTTTTTTTTTTTTTCCTCAATATAAAACTTTTATTCAAGAAAATGAACAAACAAGGAACAATATGCATTACAATGGTAAAGTGCGTATCAAATTTAGACATTTTGTTCAGTAACATTCAGGTAAGGTTGATAAAACAGTCATATAAAGTATCCACAATCCATTCTCAAAGAGAAGGTGTGAGATGCATAGGTAAAAATATACCTGCATATAAATTTCCAAATGCAAAATTTTTATAAGCATATAGTCTATAAAGAGGAATGCAATTCGGTTACTGTTGTGATTTTGTCCAACAGACGAGTCACAAGATGTGGCTCAACTGTATAATGAAGAAAAAGAGAAAGAAAGATAAGAGATGAAAAAGATAAAGGAGTAAGAAGTAGAGATATTAGGAAAAAGGGACGGGGAAGGGGAGTAGGGGGGGTAGGGGGTAGGGGTGGGGGTAGAAGTTGTCAATGAGCCTGAAATTGAGTGAATGAGCTATCGAGTCTCATTGAACTGCCATAAGGTCTTTGTACTCTGAAGAGACCGTGAATGTTTGCCAGGGGGACCACATTTTTTGAAAAATGTCGTTTCTCTCCAGTTTTATAGCCAAAGTCTCCTCCATCTCATATATGTAGCCAATTCTGGCCAGCCAATCTTTTGTTGTGGGGACCACTTTAGTATTCCAGTGTATTGGGATGAGGGATTTAGCTGCGTTGAGCATATGTCTTGTCAATGATTTTTTGTATTTTCTATAGGGAAAGTGGTTAATATGTAGTAAACAACATGCCGCATCTAGATTGAACGTGGTTTCTGTGATATGTCGTATCCATTTGGAAATTTCTTTCCAGAGGCTTTCTATAACAGGACAATCCCACCAAATGTGGAGGAATGTGCCTTGAGATGAGCCACATCGCCAACACTCATTAGAGTTTTGTTCAGACCAACGATGAAGGACAGCCGGTGTTCGATACCAATGGGTTCTAATTTTATAGGATGTCTCCTGAATTTTTGTGCTCAGAGAACATTTATGAGAGAAACAACAGGCTTTCTCCCATTGAGCTGGTGTGAGTAAACGGCCCAGTCCTTGTTCCCATTCTTCTTTGTATGGGTCAATAAAATCTGGAGACGCTATGATAAGCTTTTTGTACGATTGGGATGTGGCTCCCTCAATCCTTTCACCCTTCATGCACTGTTCTTCAAAGTCTGTCAGTGGCCTATAAAGGAGTTCTCTATGTTTAGTGCGTGAGATGTAATCGTGCAGTTGTAGATAAGACCAGTATTTTAAGGGATTTTCGCTCGAGCAATCTAGTTTAAGATTGTCAAAGGACTTACATTTATTGTTTCTGAAACATTAGTTGGCCCTCAGCGGGAACAGACGTCCTTTCTTTTTCAGTATAAAAGAGTTATTCTCAATACCAGGCGAAAAGTCTGGATTATTGTGAAGTGGTATTAGTGGACTTGGGAAGGAGGAGATTCTTTGTGCCAATGCTACATTTTTGAAAATGTTAAGGGTGTTACTTATGAGCGGGTGTTTCTTGATGTCTGCGGGGTAATTTCGTTGGTCTGTCCATAAAAGGTAGTGTGAAGGTATAGAGCTCCAACCAATTTTCACTCCCACCCAGTCTTTGCTGTTAGAGTGGCAATGCCAGTCTAGGACCCTTGTCAGGTGCGTTGCCTGGTAGTACTTTTGGAAGTTTGGTAATGCCATACCGCCACTTAGTTTAGGCAATTGTAAATAGCTAAGTTTAATTTGTGGTTTTCTATTTGCCCAAATGAATGTTTTTTGTAGAGCCGTTAATTTGCGGAAAAAAAGTGTTGGTATCTTGACTGGGAGTGTGTGGAAGAGGTAGAGCAACCTCGGTAGTACCGTCATTTTTATGATGGACGCCCTGCCAAACCAAGAAAAAGTCTTCACATTCCATTTTTTAAGGTCTCCTGCTATTTGTTTCAGTATGGGTATAAAATTTGCTTCGTATAAGTCATCTATCTGTTGCGTAAGTTTAATGCCTAGGTACTTCAGCGCCTTGGGTTCCCATCTATATGGGCAATTTTCTTTCGTTAATTTGAGAAGATCATTAGAAAGGGTCAGGTTTAGGGCTTCGGACTTACTATGATTAATTTTAAAATTAGATAGGTATCTATATTTGTTGAATTGGTTATTTAAATTTGGAATAGAGATATGCGGTTGGGATATGAAGAATAATAGGTCATCTGCGTAGGCCGATAGTTTGAACTCCCTAGTTCCTCTTTGGAATCCATGAATGTCTGGGGAAAGGTTTATGGTGCGGATTAAGGGTTCGAGAGTCAGAATAAATAAAAGCGGTGATAAGGGGCAGCCTTGTCTGGTACCATTTCTCAATGGGAATGGAGAAGACAGGTTGTTATTAACCTTGACCCTTGCAGTGGGGTTGGAATACAGAATTTGAAGCCAACTCATCATATTCGGTCCCATTCCAATATGCTTACATGTGTGCATTAGGAAATCCCACGCCACCCTGTCGAAGGCCTTCTCCGCATCTGTGCAGAGTAGCAGGCCCTTGAAAGCAGTGTCTCGCACTCCATGAATTAAGTTTATCGCTTTTATGACACCATCTTTGGCCTCCCTCCCCTGCATAAATCCCACCTGTTCCGGCCCTATGACATGATGCAACATAGTTCCTAGTCTAGTCGCCATTATTTTAGTCAAAATCTTTAAATCTAAATTTAGGAGCGAAATTGGCCTATAGCTTGCGCATATAGTAGGGTCCTTGTCAGGTTTGGGGATGACTGAGATGTTTGCCATCAGAAAATTCCTGGATGGGGCATGTTTTCCAAGCATGGAATTCAATGCATTTGTTAGATGAGGAGCTATAGAATCTATATAAAGTTTATAGTACTGGGATGTGAAGCCGTCTGGGCATGGACTCTTCTCTGTTTTCAATTCCTTTATCGCAATCTTCGTTTCATCTACTCAAATCACCTTTTCTAGTTTATCCAATGCCTCTTTCGGCAAAACTGGTAACCCACTGATAACCAGGTAATCCTTGATTAGCTCGTCGCGGGACCCGTGTAACCCCTTGGGTTTTTTCTGCGGTGGTATATGATATAATTTGGAATAGAAAGATCCAAAGTTGTCTGCCATTTTGTGTGGGTCTCTTATCAATTCACCATCTTTACCTCTGATGCAATGGATATTATTGTCGAGTTGGGTTTCCTTCAAGGCCCTAGCTAATAGTTTACCTCCCTTATCCCCCTGTTCATAATAGATTGACTTTTTGAGGAACAGTGACCTTTTGATCTTAGATTGTAGGAGATAAAGCCTTTCTCTGTGTTATTAGTTCTTGCTCTACTTTTTGTGAGGTGCTGAGTTTGTGTTGCCTTTCAAGGTCAGAGATTTTCCTTATCAGGGTTTCCGTGAGTTTTTCCCTCTCCCTTTTACATATTGCTCCATGTTTAATGAGCTCACCTCTGACCACACTCTTGTGTGCTTCCCAGAGCAATAGGGGTGAAATATCCTCTGTGACATTGTCTTTGAAATAATTTGTTATGGTATTCTGAATGTCAGTTTGAATGTTTTTTTTCACTAATAGTGATGAGTTCAGTCTCCATGTAGTTGGTATGTCCAGTAGAAGTGAAATTGCGACCGGAGCATGGTCCGAGAAGGAGATAATGCCCATGTCAGCGTTAGTCAGTTTGAAAAGATCCCTTTGAGTTATGTAAATGTGATCTATACGGGTGTAACGCTTGTGTGGGGCAGAGTAGAATGTATAATCTTTTACTGTCGGTTTAAGCGCTCTCCATGTGTCAATAAGTGTTAGGGATCTGAGGAGTGTTTTAATTTTTTTAATGATTTTGTATGAAATGTGTCTTGTAATGGGTCTAGGGGTATGTTAAAATCTCCCCCTAGTATTATGCATCCCTTTGCATTTTTTTAAAGTTCATCTATGATCAAATTACAGAATGTGACGTGTGCTGTGTTCGGAAAATAGACGTTCGCCAACGTCATCGGGTTTCCGTTAAGGGTTCCTACCAAGAACAGATATCTACCATCTGGATCTGATATCTGTTCGTCTAATTTAAATTTGCAATTCTTGTGGAGCAGAATTGTCACTCCTTTGGTTATGGCTTGGGTATTGGTTGCGTGAAAAACCTCAGGATAATATCTAGTACTTAATTTGGGTATGTTGGAGCTACGGAAGTGTGTTTCCTGCAGGTAGACAATTTGGGCTTTAGATTTTTTAAGCTCATACATTAGGCGACTTCTTTTTTCTGGGATGTTAAGGCCATTTACGTTATGAGATATAATAAAAGGCACCTTATCTAGCTGTGAATAGGCCATCTTGTAATTTTTAAGGAAAAGGTAAAAGGGTGGGGATGGGATGGGGGTGAGGGGAGAAGCAGAAAAGAGAAGAGTGTAAAATTCGAGAAAAGTAGAGAAAAAAGACACCAAATAGGTAGTAACGACCACCTGTGACTATCCAGTCCAGATGGAAGATATCGTTTCAGAGGCTACAATAATATAATATGGCTCCTGTTACACCTCAGAAACGGTGAACAGTCTGCCAGCCTCTATCGGGGGAAAAAATGGTTGGCACACCCAGGGATGACTACTTCATCCAAAAGGGAAAATAAACCAGGAAATGGAACAGAAATAATTTTCCCAAATGTATCAGGTTCTATATATAGATTAGTCACTCCAGGGGGCTCTCCCACTCCACAGAAAAAAAAATAACATTAAACAATGAAAACAGGCATACTTCCGGAAGCATACCTGTAAAGTACTTACAGCTTGTTAACAGGAATTTGGGTACTTTCGATGAGGAGATTGGTAACTAAAAAGAGTAAACTCACATTTCGGTACCCTTGTCTGTAAGCTCCTGTGAGACCGTATCCTAACATGTATGCAATGGTAGTCTTCAGTTATAAATGCTCGCGTATGCATCATGACATTGCTATGAGTACATGGATCATGTATCCAGTACCTAGTAAGGGATATCCCAACATTAGGTCCAGCAATGACGTTCCCCTATGTAGATGTCTGCCAGAGATCATTTGTGACTCTGCCCACGCGAGCAGAACAAGGGGGCTTTTCTCACCACAAAAAAGAAACTATAACATCAATTATGACTGAAAGAGTAGAAACACCTATCATTAACAGTTGTACACGAACAAGAGTGTTCATAGGAGTATATGTCAATGTACATCTCTACTGCAAAGTTTAACATAGCCATATGGATGGCACCTGCGGACCAATGACTTATTACAATTTTAATTCTAACTGCATTATGTTAGCATAATAGCTGTTGCCATCTGGTGGTGCAGCTGTGTACTACCGCTCCAACGATCAGCAGCTAGGGAGGTCATTTCTTATAGTTTAGATAAATGTATATGGTCAAATAAATGATTATATCCTAGGAAAGGTTTTCGGGTGCAATGTTCTCGTTCTCATTGTCATGATAATCATGACCCCATCTTTAATGTCCAATCATCATGGGTCAAAGAAGAATAGTGGCATGTATACTCTGCAGTAGCAAAATAATAGGTTAATTGCAAACGTGTCTCAACTTCTCATAGATCATTATTCCCAAACAATTGAAGTCATATCTTTGAGTATAGACATCTAGTTCTAGGAAAGCAATTGAATTCAATGTGAGGGGAAGTCATCTTCTTCTAACGTGGTTATGAAGGGAACAATGCAGTCTAGCACTATTAATCATCACATATCAAGAGTGTGGCCATGTGAACAGAAGAGATTGACAAAGCTCATTCAGAATGATCACTTATGATCTCTCAGTCTCGGTGTCCTTGGTGGAGATGAGAATATATTCCCAGGCTCACAAAACTTTTGTCTCTTTCCACTCTTCCCACCTGGTGTTCGTGCTGGAGAGGGGTTAGGGGTTCTTTGGCTACCCATGGGATCTGGGGGGAGCAAGAACTCAGCATACCAATCTGGAAGAGAGATTGGCTCAAGATGTAAGGAGTCACAAAAGGCTGGCAAATCATCCGGGGTTTTGAGCATATATTGTCTGCCCCCCGAGCTGGCCTGAAGGGCAAAAGGAAATTTCCAACGATACGGTATATGTTTTGCCTGTAAAATTTCCAGTAGTGGTTTCAATGCCCTTCTATTTTTAAGTGTGATAGGGGACAGATCTTGGAATAAGAGGATCGGTTGCTCATTAAAGATGATCTGGTCATTTTGGCGGGCCTGCTTTAGAATCTCCCTTTCAGGGGATGACTGCTCAAACAGCAGATAATGTCACGAGGCGGGGTATTATCAGGTGCTTTAGGCCTAAGGGCTCTGTGTGCCCTGTCAAAATCAATTGGAGATTCTGCGGGTCTGCTTAGAAGTCCATTGAAGATCGAGCACAGAGCGGGTTTTAATCAATCATTATCAACATCTTCTGGTACACCTCTCACCCTAATGTTATTTCGTCTACCCCTGTTATCCAGGTCTTCCAGTTGACGATTCATCATTATTAGATGTGATGAGTGTGAGCTAGTCACCTCCTCAAGCCGCTGTATAGCTCTGTCTCTTGATTTACCAGCTTTTTCCCCTATCGCCATTGGTTCCTTAATACCCATAATGTCAGTCTTAAGGTCAATTAGTGCTGCAGCGAACGACCCCTTGATGTCTGCTGCGATGGCAGTCATGTCATTGAAAGTCAATGTACGGTCCGGTCTAGTACACTCACCTCCCAGATCTTATGAAGCAGCCAAGGATTCTAGATCATCTTCTTCCTCCCCTGCTATGGCCGGAGCCTGTGCCATCTTGGAATTCGCCATATTGCTTTTGCACTGAGACTGAGTTTTAAACAGATCGGGTATAATCTTGCTTCTCTCTGATTTTCCGGACTGTAGTTGTTTTGGGTGTAGTCTGGGCTTTGAGAGCTTTCCCATTTCAGAAGCGAGTTACTATGGATAAAGCTGTATAGCTGTGGAGTTAGAGAGCCGCTGGCGGAGCCACTCTAGCAAGCGGCCATTCCGTTAGTGCGCCAAGCCACGCTCCCCCACATCTTGTAAATAGATAAAAAAGTCATATGTCACTTAACAGTATTAGAGTGTACTGCTAATGAATGGGTTCCTGTATTATTCCAGTATTATTGAGACAGCTGTGCAGTATTCTGGAGAACCAGCCAAGCAGTGTGACAGGGACCAGTCCAGCTTAGAGGGCGGCTTCGGACGGCGACTAGGCCGCAAGCACAGCACTCCGCTGATCGACCTTTTATCTGATCGAGGAGAGTCTGGCCGGGTTGTGTGGATCTGCTGGGGCACTTAGTGGTGTTGTGGGGACCGCTGGAGGGGAGAAGGATGCGGCCGTGGAGGAAGGAGCCCGCCCGTAGCCTGTGGGACCCCGCGGGAGTGTAGGCTCGGCAGCGGTGGTGCTGGCTGAGAGGCCGGGCTGTATGTGGCGTTGTTTGTGCCTACCTCCCTCCTCGATGTCTGTCCTGGGTCTCTCCCGAACGGCCGCCTCAAGGAAGTCCGGTCACGACTAGGCCACAACTGCCGATCCGCCCCAGGTGGTCCGATTTGCAAGATTTTCAGCCCGATAGGATCACTAGAGGTTGGGGATGTTGGGTGGGTAGTTTGGTCTCAAAAGGAGCAGCCAGAACCGAGGATTGACCCGGATTAGAACGTGGGACCGGCGGAGCTCTCGTTGCACACGTCCGTCTCGGTCCTCTTCCGGTCACGCCAAAGTGGATATTTTTTAACTGTCAAAGTAGAAACAATATTGTTATTTTTTCAAAATTGTCGCATTTTTTTATTAATATCGCAAAAAATAAAAAGCGCAGAGATCATCAAATACCACCAAAAGAAAGCTCTGTTTGTGGGGAAAAAAGGACGTCAATTTTGTTTGGGTACGGCATTGCATGACCGCGCAATTGTCAGTTAAATTCGCACAGTGCCGAATCGCAAAAAGTGGCCTGGACGTAAGACCGCAAAATCCTCCGGTGGTAAAGTGGTTAATACCCTGACTTGCAATTCCCAGACAGCCACGAGGATTATTGTAATAGTTATTGCAGTGATCATTTATCACTATCTGCATATCCACAACTTCATAGGATCTGCATAACTATCCCTACACACATGGCGATATTGGGACTTAACATCCTCTTTTGTATCCGAGCTTCCACAGGAATATACCAGGGAATAAATATTAATTTTGAAGTATCATATTCACTAAAGGAACTTTCCATGTGAACTTTCTTTTCATTTTTTTTCCCCTGATACTAAGACACTTCCATTTTTGCACCGGCCGGTTTTGCTATAAATGTTTCATGTTTGTCTGTCTTGTTTTCTGTAAACATTGTTGGCATTATCTTATATGTATACTGCACGGTAGTGAAATTTCACTTTATAATATAATAAAAGTTTGACCTATGATCACATCATCTAATTGCTCCCCTGTCTTATATTTACCTACTGATTAACCGACTCTCTCTCTGCGCTCTACGCAGAACACTTTTTCAATAACTGTAATCATCCCTGTTTTTAGAATGCTGTTATAACTAATAACATTTTGATATTTTTATATATTTTGTGTTTCTGCAGTGAATATGTGGCACAATTAAATCCCCTGCCATCCAGACACGCTTGTTTATTCCCTTTCTATTCCACGTCCCCCTATCCTTTGCCTCACCTGCATATCTGGACTTACTGTACTATTCATGACATAAATATGAATTTGTTGATCTGTATATTTCTACATATTTCAGGAATTGCTCCTGCTTTTTTATTCAAGTATGGACTGCAGAAAGATACATTTTTTCTCAGCTATGAAAAACTTTGTCTTTTTGGTAGTATTGTTTCCACAAAAATCAACTTTTATTTCACAAAAGATATCAGTGTTTCACTGATAGATGTATAGGGTTTCAGGAGTGTCTAGCGCTCCTGCTCCTCATTCCAGCATCCTGGCATTCTCCTTGTCTGTTTGTCCAACTGCAAGGTGATTGATGTGGCCAGACTCTGGGTTGAGACCAAAACTGATATAAGCTACAGTCTCATGCTTGAGATAAAGTGACTTGAGATACCAGATCAAGCCACCTGTTTATTCGCCATGCTTTACTAAATTGGATCTTCTGTGTATATTACCTTGGATCTGATATCGACTATTCTCTGAACTCTGCCTGCCTTTTACCTGGACTGTCATAGCCTGCCTGCCAACCGCAACTGCCTGTTTGCTTTGCTCAGTTTGCATCTGCACCCCCACATGGTGGCCAGGCACTATAGCATTGTGTATAAGTCATGGGGACAACCAAATACTGGTAGGCCTGCTTGCCTTGCTGCTATAGGTGAAGAACACAGAAGCCAGCTATAGTGTCTGACCACCAGCTATAGGGATAACTGTGACATAGGGATAGATATAGTAATTGAAGCCCCCCTTGCTTTGGCAGAAAAAAAGAGTTCTACATTCATATTTTCTAGGTGATATATTCATGGACCTCTGTATTACTGCACAATTTGATGAGGGTGCTGTATAATTTTTGGGATTTTATATTTTCTATGACGTTTTATGTGTAAAGTGTTTTTCAGGTCAGTCAATGCACATAACAAAATTGATTACCATGGTGACCACTAAAAAAATCACTTACAAAAAACTTATAAACTTAAAAACTATTATATATTTTATATATATATACAGTATATACAGTGGGTACGGAAAGTATTCAGACCCCCTTAAATTTTTCACTCTTAGTTATATTGCAGCCATTTGCTAAAATCATTTAAGTTCATTCTTCTTCCTCATGAATATACACATAGCACCCCATACTGACAGAAAAACACAGAATTGTTGACATTGTTGCAGATTTATTAAAAAAGAAAAACTGAAATATCACATGGTCCTAAGTATTCAGACCCTTTGCTGTGACACTCATATATTTAACTCAGGTGCTTTCCATTTCTTCTGATCATCCTTGAGATGGTTCTACACCTTCATTTGAGTCCAGCTGTGTTTGATTATACTGATTGGACTTGATTAGGAAAGCCACACACCTGTCTATATACGACCTTCCAGATCACAATGCATGTCAGAGCAAATGAGAATCATGAGGTCAAAGGAACTGCCTGAAGAGCTCAGAGACAGAATTGTGGCAAGGCACAGATCTGGCCAAGGTTACAAAAAGATTTCTGCTGCACTTAAGGTTCCTAAGAGCACAGTGGCCTCCATAATCCTCAAATGGAAGACGTTTGGGACGACCAGAAACTGAGCTATCGGGGGAGAAGAGCCTTGGTGAGAGAGGTAAAGAAGAACCCAAAGATCACTGTGGCTGAGCTCCAGAGATGCAGTCAGGAGATGGGAGAAAGTTGTAGAAAGTCAACCCTCACTACAGCCCTCCACCAGTCTGGGCTTTATGGCAGAGTGGCCCGACGGAAGCCTCTCCTCAGTGTAAGACACATGAAAGCCCGCATGGAGTTTGCTAAAAAACACCTGAAGGACTCCAAGATGGTGAGAAATAAGATTCTCTGGTCTGATGAGACCAAAATAGAACTTTTTGGCCTTAATTCTAAGCAGTATGTGTGGAGAAAACCAGGCACTGCTCATCACCTGTCCAATACAGTCTCAACAGTGAAGCATGGTGGTGGCAGCATCATGCTGTGGGGGTGTTTTTCAGCTGCAGGGACAGGACGACTGGTTGCAATCGAGGGAAAGATGAATGCGGGCAAGTACAGGGATATCCTGGACAAAAACCTTCTCCAGAGTCCTCTGGACCTCAGACTGGGCCGAAGGTTTACCTTCCAACAAGACAATGACCCTAAGCACACAGCTAAAATAACGAAGGAATGGCTTCACAACAACTCCGTGACTGTTCTTGAATGGCCCAGCCAGAGCCCTGACTTAAACCCAATTGAGCATCTCTGGAGAGACCTAAAAATGGCTGTCCACCAACATTTACCATCCAACCTGACAGAACTGGAGAGGATCTGCAAGGAGGAATGGCAGAGGATCCCCAAATCCAGGTGTGAAAGACTTGTTTCATCTTTCCCAAAAAGACTCCTGGCTGTATTAGATCAAAAGGGGGCTTCTACTAAATACTGAGCAAAGAGTCTGAATACTTAGGACCATGTGATATTTCAGTTTTTCTTTTTTAATAAATCTGCAACAATGTCAACAATTCTGTGTTTTTCTGTCAGTATGGGGTGCTATGTGTACATTCATGAAGAAGAAGAATGAACTTAAATGATTTTAGCAAATGGCTGCAATATAACAAAGAGTGAAAAATTTAAGGGGGTCTGAATACTTTCCGTACCCACTGTATATATATATATATATATATATATATATATATATATATACACAGTATCTCACAAAAGTGAGTACACCCCTCACATTTTTGTAAATATTTTATTATATCTTTTCATGTGATAACACTGAAGAAATTACACTTTGCTACAATGTAAAGTAGTGAGTGTACAGCTTGTATAACAGTGTAAATTTGCTATCCCCTCAAAATAATTCAACACACAGCCATGAATGTCTAAACCGCTGGAAACAAAAGTGAGTACACCCCTATGCAAAGATGTCCAATTTGGGCCATATTATCCATTTTTCCCCTCCCCGGTGTCATGTAACTCGTCAATGTTACAAGGTCTCAGGTGTGAATGGGGAGCAGGTGTGTTAAATTTGTGTTATCGCTCTCACTGTCTCATACTGGTCACTGGAAGTTAAACATGGCACCTCATGGCAAAGAACCCTCTGAGGATCTGAAAAAAAAAATTGTTGCACTACATAAAGATGGCCTAGGCTATAACAAGATTGCCAAGACCCTTAAACTGAGCTGCAGCGCCATGGCCAAGACCATACAGCGGGGGGGGGGCGCATGCGCGGCGCAATGCTGGACAGAAGCTAGGAATTTAGCTCCGCCGGAGGGGACAGAGAGAGGCCGCTTCCTCGGGGCATTAAACACCAAATTTTTTCCTAAAACTACCTTGCACCCCCGTAGGAGATAGTCATGCATGCCGACATCAAAGAAAGGACAGCGAGGCGGCCCTCCTAAGCACTCCTTGACTACTTACCTGCTCTGGGCCAAGGAGTCCTCCAGGATGTCCCAAGATGGCGGCGCACCATCCCCCGCGCCAGAGCCGGATCCAGCATCACCACCAGTTACGCCAGCTGCACCTGCTGCACAAACTGCTAACAGTGATTACCCCCAGTCGGTCACTAAAGCCGATCTGGACGCAGGCTTCGCCGCTGTATATGAGAAGTTAGCAGAGAAGTTCCAAACCGAGATTGACAAATCCACAAACACCTTAACGGCCGAGATTGCAGCTCTGGGGGGGCGCACTGATCTGCTTGAGGCTAAACATAATGAACTTGCCATAGCCCATAATGATCTGAGAAAAGACTTTGAACAACTCTCTGATAATTACTCAATCCTGCAATCCCAGGTCGAGGACCTAGATAACCGAAATCGCAGAAATAATCTGCGCCTCAGAGGTCTCCCTGAAACCATTGCGGATTTAACCCCTGCAGTACTCAAGCTGTTTGGTGATCTTCTGCCAGACAGACCAGCTTCAGCCTTTACATGCGATAGGATCCACAGAGCTTTACGTCCAAACCCCCCCCCCCCTGACAAGCCACCGAGGGATGTTGTCCTGTGCCTTAAGGACTTTCTGATAAAGGAAGATATCCTCCGTGCCTCTAGGAATACTCCTAACATTATTTTTGAGGGCACTAGGATTCAGATATACCCGGACATTTCCCAAACCACCTTGGACAAAAGACGCAGAATGAAGGAGGTCACATCTGTCCTGCAAGCTGCCAGGATCCGCTATAGATGGGGGTTTCCTTTTAAACTATCAGTTCCACACAATGGCACGACATACGTTGTTTTTAATCTTGCAGAGGGCAAAGAGCTTCTTATTAAATTGGGCCTCATTATGGCTGAGCCTGTGTCACATCAACATGTCACCCCCAGGCCCTCGCCTATTTGGTCTACCCCTGCCTCCAGAAGAGACAGCCGCCGGGGACGCAACCCATTCAGGGAGCTGTCTATTTGATCACATTCTGGTGGAATCATCTGGATCTACGTTTTTTCTAGTTTGTGAACATTTGATAACCTTGTTCTATCTCATTTTGAATCTTTGTTTTTCTCTCCTCTCTGATAATTCTGGGCTCCTGGTTGGGCGCCATTAAGCCCACGTTTGTATTTTATGCCTTATATGGAGTTTACACCAGTGTGACTTTAGGCCAAGCTTGTCCTGCCTTCCCTTTAGAGGAGGATTCACCCTCCTTTTATGTGCCTGATCGGACTGGATTATGGTTTATGGCGGGCAAATGTTCCTGTGGTTATATGGTGTGCTATAAGATATGCCTAAATTTTGCCTCTCTCTCTCCCCTTTCGCTGGTTTGTCCCCACAATTCTGCCAGTGTTGACCCCCACCCTGACCTCATCTGTGCTCTCAGAGGAATCTGTGTGTCCGGACGGTCTGGCTGCGGTTCTGCATAGGCAGAGGTTGGACGTAACAGTCCATTGTCACCTGATTCTATGGATGGGTTATTTTTTCTTTACCCATCCCCCGATTTCGTTTCACGAATTTTTGTTTTTTTCTCATCATCTAATTTTTTACAATATTATGCTGCTTAAGTTTATTAGCAATGAAAAAGGAAAGTCTAATGTTTTGGTCAATGTGTTCTCTCCTGCGATGTTGCTCCGCACAGTGTGGACCTCCTCGGTTGGGTGGTCGCCTGGGCGGGGCGGCAGCGTTTTAAACCTCTCACCAAAAACAGGTGAATTGTCCTATTCAGATTTATATCAAGCTATTAATAGACTTCATTACTGGTCTTATTTGTTTCTGCATACTGAAGTCTATCAAGCACTTAGCGATTTCCTAGGATGTCAATATGGGTCTTAAAGTTATATCGCACAACGTGCAGGGATTCAATTCTCCTAATAAGAGACATAAAGCCTTCAGAAACTATAAGCGATTGGGAGCGGATGTCATTCTCCTGCAGGAGACACACTTCACTGCAGCTAATAGTCCTAAATACTTTCATAAAGCCTATCAACAGTTCAGATGTTCTACATTTAGCAATAAAACTAGGGGGGTTGCCATCTTCATTCGCAACAATATAATGTTTTACATCACCTCCTCTTTTTGCGACCCAGAGAGTAGATTCCTCATCCTTAGGGGTAATATAAATGGGAAAAAGGTTACCATGGCATCAATTTATGCCCCAAACAACTCTCCTTCTGCATTTTTTAAGTCATTTTTGGACACCCTGGCGAAATTTGAATCCCCACATATGATTGTTGGAGGGGATTTTAATTTAGTGGCCCACCCGGCACTGGACAGGAGTAAGGTTTTACCTTCATCTAAAACATTTCCCAAAATCCTGACCCGCTCGCTGAGTGACCTACAGTTAGTGGACACATGGAGGGCGCATAATGTTGGAATCAAATCATACACCTTTTATTCACACCCTCATGACAGCTCAGCAAGGCTTGATTACATTTTTTGCACCCCAGTTATCTTGGCAAGCTCTTCAGATGCTCAAATCCACCCATGCCCATGGTCTGACCACCAGATAGTTTCCTTTGAAACAAAATTCATTGGTCTTATGGATTCTACTTATAACTGGAGATTAAACGACTCATTGCTGAACGACCCCTCCTTCATAACTCAGGTATCCTCTTCCTTGGATGACTACTTTTCTCTTAATGAGAATGGTGAAACTCCGATATCCACCATTTGGACGGCCCTTAAGGCGGTTATTAGAGGGAAAATCATTGCCCTGGCTTCTGCCAGTAACAGAACTAGATTAGCAGACATCACACAATTGACAAAGGACTTAGATCGCATTTACTTGCAATTCAATCAATCCCCTTCCCAGGCTCTGAGGGATCAAATTGACACCAAAAGAAAAGCTCTAAACGAGATCCTTTCCAATGACACGGAAAAATCTCTTAGATGGTCCAAGGCCAGATTCACCCTACATAGTAATTCTCCCTCTTCCATGTTTGCCAGAAAACTAGCCCAGAACATCAGGTCTACTCATGTATCCAAACTAAGGAGACCAGACGGCAGGGTAGTTTCCCATCCCAAACAGATACTAGATGTTTTCACAAAATTTTATAAAGATCTATTATCTAACCCCTCCTCACTCCCAGCAGATAAATTTGACCCTTGGATTAACAAACTACATCTTCCAGTCCTGTCTCAGACGGATAGGGAAAAGATAGACCCTCCATGTTCAGAGGAGGAGATTTCACAAATCATTAAATCCCTTAAAACCTCTACTGCCCCAGGCCCTGATGGCTTTTCAGCATCTTATTATAAATCCTTTGCTCAAACTCTCATCCCCAGGCTAACTAAACTATTTAATTGGGTCCTTCAGGGTGGTAGTTTTCCAAATGAGATGCTCCTAGCGAACATGTCTCTTATCCCCAAGCCAGAAAAGGATCACACACTGCCTCAGAATTTCCGACCCATATCGGTTATGAATAATGATCTCAAATTATTTGGTAGACTTCTGGCCAATCGCCTTGCAGAACACATAACTAAATTGATCGCACCTGACCAAACTGGTTTTATACCGGGAAGGCAACTAACGGATAATATAAGACTTACAGCCAATATCATCCAAGATGCTAACCGTTCAAAATCACCGACTTGCCTGGTCAGCTTGGATATACACAAAGCTTTTGATAATGTCAGCTGGGAATATTTGGAAAACCTCTTGCCAAGATATGGGTTGGGTGGGAATTTTGTACACGGTTTCAAGGCTTTGTATGATTCTCCCCAAACAAGGGTCCGCATTCCGGGATGCAATTCTGATTTTTTTTCTATGAACAGGGGCACCAGGCAGGGGTGCCCCCTTTCCCCCCTGCTCTTTGCGCTGGCCATTGAGCCACTGGCATGCGCAATTAGAAAAAATCAAAAGATTAAGGGCTATAATAAAGATAATGAAGTGTATAAACTTAGTCTATATGCGGATGATGTTCTTTTATATCTGTCAGACCCTCATACTTCCCTACCACATGTTCTAATTGAATTAGCTGAATTCCAAACGTTTTCAGGTTTGGGTGTCAACATCTCTAAATGTTCTCTAATGCCACTGCACATGCCTCCTTGGATGCAGATATCGGTTAGAGAGAATTTTTCTTTCTCTTGGTGCTCTGGATCCTTTAAATATCTGGGCGTATTAATCACCCCCCACTTTGAATCCCTATACATTACCAACATTCCCCCTATTTTTAAGAAACTAGGAGCCCTGCTTCAATTTTGGTCTTCGCACCATATCTCGCTGCTGGGCAGAGTGGCGGTGGGGGAAGATGGTGATTCTCCCGAAAATCCTTTTTTTCTTTAGAGCACTCCCAGTTCTGGTACCTAAATCACACATTATGAGATTCCAGAGGGAGTTATCTAGATTTGTGTGGAATGGTAGAAAACCTAGATTTGGTAAACAGGTTTCACACGCCCCACAAGAGCTGGGGGGGTTGGGTCTACCTGACTTATGGTCCTACTACCTGGCAACAAAGTATATACAGATTGCACATTGGCACTATGATGGGAATGATATTCCCTGGCTCTCATTTGAGAGGTCGCAATTGCTCCATACTCTTTACCAGCATGCCTTTGGACAAAACCTAACAAACTTAAAAGCCACCTTCAATCTAATAAACTCATTCATAATCTTCTTCAACTATGGCATAAATATAAAGATTCATGCTCCATGCTCTCACAAATTTCCCCAATGGCAACCTTTATGTCAGAAGTTGACTCACTTTCTTTCCCCATAGACAGGGATCTTCTTAGACCATGGATTCTGAAAGGTCTGGTCTCTCTAAAGGCTCTTTCTACGGGTAACGTATTTTATTCCTTTGACCAAATCCTGGCGTTACACAAACTACCAGAGTCCCGAACGTGCCCACTATGAGGTCATTAGAGAATTCTTCAATTTAAACCACTCCTTAACTTTACCCCCCCCCCTACACCCCTTTTGAAAGTATTTGTTGCTCCTCCCCTAGGGGCAAGGGCCTAATCTCCCTGATATACAACCATATCAATTTATCCTCTTTGCCGGAGAAACACAAATACATGCATAGGTGGGAGGAGGAATTGAGTAACTCCTTTTCTATTCAGGACTGGAGATGCATGATCAAAAATATGAGAGCTGGTACCAGATCATCCACAAGCAGAGACTCACCAATTAAATTGATCACTAGGTGGTACCTTACTCCCTCTTTGCTTCATACTTATTATGATTCGGTTTCTCCTATGTGTTTCAGAGGTTGTTCTGAGGAGGGTACGCTTTTGCACATATTTTGGGGATGCAATCATCTTCAGCCTATCTGGAAAAATGTGAGTCGGTTGCTATCACTCATAACAGACTCTGATATTTCCCTCACGCCAAGCATGTGCATTCTGTATGCCAACATCATGGGGGCTCCCTCCCATAAAGCCAAATTATTCTACACCCTAATTTCTTCTGTTCAATGGATGGTGGCTTTCAACTGGAGGTCTGATCTGATTTCCTGGAAGCAGGTAGTCTCCAGAATGGAAAACATCAAAATGTCAGAAAAGGTGCTGCATTCTATTCAGGGAAGTATGTCAGTTTTCCATTCTAAATGGGATGTGTGGGATAAATTTAATTGTTAACTGTGAACAGTGATGATATGATATGCCTGACATGTCTTCATACATATATACGACTACCTAATGCCCTTTGTTTTTTTATATAATCTATTCAAATATTCTTGTGTATATTGTACTGTTACTACATTGATCTCTATATTGTTGTATTGATCTTTTTGTTATTTTAGTATGACTTTCCAATAAAAATATTTGGTTAAAAAAAAAAAGACCATACAGTGGTTTAATAGAACAGGTTCCAATCAGAACAAGCCTGGCCATTGTCGACCAAAGAAGTTGAGTGCACGTGCTCAAAATCCAAATCCAGAGGTTGTCTTTGGGAAATAAACATATGAGTGCTGCCAGCATTGCTGCAGAAGTTGAAGGGGTGGGGGGGTCAGCCTGTCAGTTCTCAGACTATACGCCGCACACTGCATCAAATTGGTCTGTATGGCTGTCATCCCAGAAGGAAGTCTCTTCTAAAGATGCTGCACAAGAAAGCCGCAAACAGTTTGCTGAAGACAAGCAGACTACGGACATGGATTACTGGAACCATGTCCTGTGGTCTGATGAGACCAAGATAAACTTATTTGGTTCAGATGGTGTCAAGTGTGTGTGGCGGCAACCAGGTGTAGGGATGATCTAACTTTTCAAAAGTTTGGTTCGGCCAGAACATCCGAACTTCCTGAAAGTTCGGCCCAGATTTCTGAACCCCATTGAAATCAATGGGGCCCGAACTTCGGTAATCAAAAAACACCATTTTGAAGCCCTAAAACAAAAAAAATGCCCCTAAAAATTGCCTAGGGTTCTGGGTCATACCCCAGGGACTATTAATCACACAAAAAAAAGTTCTTAAAAATTGTCATTTTTGATAGAGAGCCAATTATTGAAAAAATTTAAAAAAAATAAAAAAAAATCTGGGGGGTCTAAAAAGTGTACCTGTGAAGTTTCAGCTCTGTAGCATGTCCAGAACCATAAAAAAAAAAAGATTGTTTGTATTATGTCACTTATAGAACAGGAAAGTGGCTTCTCTCTTTTCACACCTTGCCGGTTTAGTAGCAAGCGTTTTTTTGGGCATTTTTTGGGGTCTTTTGAGGCAGGCAAAACATCTGAACTTCTGTATATGGGTATATATATATATATATATATATATATACACACATACTTATATGTATATATACACCTAGACATATATAGGTGTGATAGTAGCAAAAATATATGCTTGCGCTAATTAAATCATTTACACTAATATGGCTCCGCTCCTACAACACCTATATATGTGTAAGTTTAAAATACATATAAGTATGTGTGTATATATACCACTATACACAAGTTCAGATGTTTTGCCTGCCTCCAAAAACCCCAAAAAAATGTCTGTCTGCAACAACACACCTGGGCGTTTTTTTTTTTTGACGCTAGCCTTTTTTTGGGCATTATTTTGGGTTCTTTGGAGGCAGGCAAAACATCTGAACTTCTGTATAGGGGTATACAGTATATATACACACATACTTATATGTATTTTACACATACACATATATAGGTGTGATAGAAGCGTAACTATATTGGTGTTAATTATTTCATTAGCGCAAGTAGTGCTTTCTGCTCCTTTCACACATATATATGTGCAGGTTTATATATACATACATGGGTGTGTATATATACCCCATATACACATGTTCAGATGTCATGCCTGACTCCAAACATGTGCTCAAAAAATCCCTATAGACACCTGCAGCCAAAAAGCAAGCTGACAGGGGAGAAGCCATATTACTGCACCGAATGTGACGTCAGAGAAACTAGCTTTTCTCTATAGCAGTCGCCCTGATATGGAAGGGTTTGGTCACCCTGCCATAGCAGTCAGTGTCAGTTCACCCTACACTACATTACGGTCACCCTGAAATGGAAGAGTTTAGTCACCCTGCCGTAGCAGTCAGTTCACCCTACACTACATTACGGTCACCCTGGCACTTAACACTTTCCCTACAGAAACTAAATTTTTGCATCTAACTAAAGTGTAAAAGAGCACCCTAACTACACTAGATATCCCTTTCCTCACACTAATAAATGCTAAATGACACTTTTAAAGTAAAATTAACAGAACTGCTTCCACTCTCTTCCATGTCCCTGTATTGCAATGCTAGGAATTTGGCGGGGGCTATCTTATATACTGGGGGGCGTATTCACTAATGATTGGCCTAGGGACCCCCTAGTCACTCCAATAACATTCCTAGCATTCTCCTGACCCTCAATTGGCTTTTGCTAATGGCTCTGGTCCAATCACGGGCTTTTAAAGCCCAGTTCCTGTCCCATTGCATTTTGGTTGGTTCTGGTTGCCGAATTCCAAACTTTTTCAGCAACAAGTTCTAAATTCGGCCGAACCACGAACAGTCAATGTTCGGGTCGAACCGATGGTCGTCGCGAACCGTTCGATCGTCCCTAGTGAGGAGTACAAAGACAAGTGTGTCTTGCCTACAGTCAAGCATGGTGGTGGGAGTGTCATGGTCTGGGGCTCCATGAGTGCTGCTGGCACTGGGGAGCTACAGTTCATTGAGGGAACTGTGAATGCCAACATGTACTGTGACATACTGAAGCAGAGCATGATCCCCTCCCTTCAGAGACTGAGCCGCAGGGCAGTATTCCAACATGATAACGACCCCAAACACACCTCCAAGACGACCACTGCCTTACTAAGGAAGCTGAGGGTAAAGGTGATGGACCTAAATCCTATTGAGCATCTGTGGAGCATTCTCAAATGGAAGGTGGAGGAGCGCAAGGTCTCTAACATCCACCAGCTTTGTGATGTCGTCATGGAGGAGTGGAGGAGGACTCCAGTGGCAACCTTTAAAGGTCTGGTGAACTCCATGCTCAAGAGGGTTATGGCAGTGCTGGAAAATAATGGTGGCCACACAAAATATTGACACTTTGGGCCCAATTTGGACATTTTCACTTAGGGCCCTTTCACACGGTCCGCATTCTGTCATCCGCCGCTGAGCCGGCGGATGACAGCTCCGCCTCCGCACTGTGTGCGAAGAAGGAGGTGTCAGAGCCCCGCTGCTCTCTATGGGGAATCGGATGAGAGTGGACCGCCTGTCCTCTCTCATCCGATTCCCATCCAATCCGATTCCCAGGACGGATGTACTGTAAAATAGGGTTTCCATCTGTCTGGATTTCACGGACAGGATCGGATGCGGATGGCAGCGGGTGTCAGAGGACATGTCACCGCTGACATCCGCTGCTCCATAGGGCTGAATAGGGCATCCGATCAGATCCGCCTAAAAAACTGACAGGCGGATCTGATCAGAACGCCCGTGTGAAAGAGCCCTTAGGGATGTACTCACTTTTGTTGCCAGCAGTTTAGACATTAATGTCTGTGTTGAGTTATTTTGAGGGGACAGCAAATTGACACTGTTATACAAGCTTTTATACTAATTTCTGTGAGATACTGTATATATATATATATATATATATATATATATATATTCTTTTTTTTCTGACAAAACACTGGTCCCTGCTGACAACAGGCCCATTTTTAAACCCTATCTTTCTACCCAAACCTTTGATTAAATGGGCCAGAACCCATTAACTTGATCATCCTGTCTATTATTGACTAAGTCTAACTAATAAAGATTTAATAAAAGTCATAGAGTTATTTTGGATGTCAGTTCATCATTTTTAACATCTCACAACATAAAAAACATTAAAAAAAATGACCAAACATTGGATCCGTCTGATAAAAGAAATGTTTCAAAGCCTATCCTTCTAACCATTTCAAAATTCATTTTTAGAAGAAGAAAAAAAAAACTCATTCTGGCCCCGAATCATTTACCAAAACTGACCTCCAAACTAAAGATACAGATCTACAGTAAAGTGAAAGGTAACTTTAAGTGCAGTCATTTAAAATGTCTTTCTTACTTTGATATATTTTGCAGGGCATTCGATCTTTCCAGCCTCTAATCACAAGGGAAACTTTTAAAACAAAAGAATACATGTCTAGCAATATATATTTTTTTTCTATCTGTGGCAATCTTTTTGCTGCTTTCAATACTTAGATGCACTCACAAAAACTTTGCACAAGGTTTGGATCTCACCTTTGAAATAGTGCTCTCAAATCACAGTGCCTCAAGGCATTTATTTTACATACTATGTATTTGTGTAAAATTTACAAGCTAACAGTGACTTCCCAGTGAATATATTAAAACATCTACCAACTGCAACTATGTCCAAATATGAAAAAAATTAGAGTTCTTTTGGGGTTTCCATCCTTCAAGCATTGATGTTCCTAAAATGTAACTTACCTTTATCTCTGGATGGGGGGGGACTCTTACCACATTGTACAACTTTGCAAGGCATACACTATGGCACTCTAACGTAGTAGTGTGGCCTCTTTTGCTGCTGATGGGTTCCTGATTGCTGTTGCCAATCCATCCACTGCTATATTTTCCACCACTACTTCCAGGGCTTGGCTTCCCTACTCTTTGGCCATTTGGTTGCCACAGTTGAATCTTGCATATAAGAGTTATGTTGTATCTGGCACTTGACTCCATTCTCAGAATCTCATTTGGAAAGAGTCAGAGGGGTTACACTGCCCTGCAGAGGTGCCGTAGACAGTACACACAAAATTAAAAATTGCTTTGAATGTTTCTTCTGCCAAAAACTCTATACTCTAGCAACATTTAATTTTCAGGCTGCAGTTCCTTCATACAATTATTAAGCAAGACTATTTTGATTTCTTGCCACAGTAATTTTAATAATGTTCCTCATTTTACTTCTTTTTCAACAATCTAAATCTTGCACCTGTTGAAAAGTGTTATGCATTCCAGAAACATCGTGAACATAAATGCTTCCAATCTGTAATAAATAGGCTGCAAGGGTTCTTGCTGGTATGTATACCAGAGTGTGCCTAGTCTCATAAGCCTGTGCAGTAAACTACCTGGTACATATGGCACACCATGAGTTTTGTAATACCATTTTCATAATTTCATATTTTTTTTAGGCATGATGTTTTTTAATCATTGGAGCAGGTAGCTTGTGACCAACCTTCCTGATTCAGTTTTTATTTTATATAAATACATATACTGTATACAGGGTCCATTTTGGAGGCACCATAGAGTCCAGTCAGAGGTTTATTGCTTGTCTTCCAAACTCACACAGTTGGACAGGTGTAATCATTAGCAGTCCTTCCAGAACTTTCTCTATTCCTTTTTTATTAATTAGCCCCCTGCTGCATTAACCCATGATGCATTTCCTAAAGCAAACTGTCCTTGCCACAAAAAATAGCTATATATATATATATATATATATATATATATATATATATATATATATATATATATATATATATATATATATATACACTTATGCAAGAAAAAGTATGTGAACCCTTTAGAATGATATGGATTTCTGTACAATTTGGTCACAAAATGTGATCTGATCATCATCTAAGTCACAACAATAGACAATCACAGCCTGCTTAAACTAATTACACACAAAGAACGAAATGTTGCCATGTTTTTTATTGAACACACCATGTAAACATTCACAGTGCGGGTGGAAAAAGTATGAGCCAATAGACTAATTACATTTCCAAGAGCTAATTGGAGTGAGATGTCAGCCAACTGGAGTCCAATCAATCAGATGAGATTGGAGGTGTTGGTTACAGCTGCCCTGCCCTGTAAAAAACACACCAGTTCTGGGCTTTCTTTTCACAAGAAGCATTGCCTGATGTGAATGATGACCTTGCTCAAAAGAGCTCTCAGAAGACCTACGATTAAGAATTGTTGACTTGCATAAAGCTGGAAAGGGTTATAAAAGTATCTCCAAAAGTTTTGCTGTTCATCAGTCCACGGTAAGACAAATTGTCTATGAATGGAGAAAGTTCAGCACTGTTGCTACTCTCCCTAGGATTGGCCGTCCTGTAAAGATGACTGCAAGAGCATAGTGCAGACTGCTCAAAGAGGTGAAGAAGAATCCTAGAGTG
Organism: Pelophylax lessonae; assembly: GCF_965119305.1. NCBI lineage: Eukaryota > Metazoa > Chordata > Amphibia > Anura > Ranidae > Pelophylax > Pelophylax lessonae. Next base: position 341,823,965 of record NC_138769.1, on the reverse strand, counting down.
CCAGCTAAAGACTTACAAAATTCACTGGCAAATGCTAACATCCCTGTTAGCGAATCTACAATACGTAAAACACAAAACAACAATGGATTTCATGGGAGGATACCACAGAGGAAGCCACTGCTGTCCAAACAAAACATTGCTGCATGTTTACATTTTGCACAAGAGCACCTGGATGTTCCACAGCAGTACTGGCAAAATATTCTGTAGACAGATAAAACCAAAGTTAAAATTTTTGGAAGAAACACACAACACTATGTGTGGCGAAAAAGAGGCACAGCACACCAACATCAAAACCTCATCCCAACTGTGAAGTATGGTGTGATGGGGGCATCATGGTTTGGGGCTGCTTTGCTGCATCAGGGCCTGGAAGGATTGCTATCATCAAAGGAAAAATGAATTCCCAAGTTTATCAAGACGTTTTGCAGGAGAAATTAAGGCCATCTGTCTACCAGCTGAAGCTCAACAGAAGATGGGTGTTGCAACAGGACAATGACCCAAAGCATAGAAGTAAATCAACAACAGAATGGCTTAAACAGAAGAAAATACATCTTCTGAAGTGGCCCAGTCAGAGTCCTGACCTCAACCCAATTGAGATGACCTCAAGAAAGCGATTCACACCAGACATCCCAAGAATATTTCTGAACTGAAACAGTTCTGTAAAGAGGAATGGTCAATAATTACTCCTGACCGTTGTGCACGTTTGATCTGCAACTACAGGAAACGTTTGGTTGAAGTTATTGCTGCCAAAGGAGGTTCAACCAGTTATTAAATCCAAGGGTTCACATACTTTTTCCACCAGCACTGTGAATGTTTACATTGTGTTTAATAAAAACATGGCAACATTTCATTCTTTGTGTGTTATTAGTTTAAGCAGACTGTGATTGTCTATTGTTGTGACTTAGATGATGATGATCAGATGACATTTTCTGACCAATTTGTGCAGAAATCCATATCATTCCAAAGGGTTCACATACATTTTCTTGCAGCTGTATTTATATATACAGTGCTCAGCACAGCATAAATGAATACACCCCAACAGATTTGTCAGAAAACCTTTACTTTCCTTTCAGAATCAACTTTTTCTATGGAACACTATACTACAAAATACTCCCATAAATGCGGGCCAATCATTTAAAACAAGATAACAATTTAATTCAAAACCATGTTGCAAAAATTAATTAACACACCCCAATGAAAGTCTTAGGCCCCTTTCACATCGCTCTGCTGATTCCCGCTGAGCAGGTGGATGACAGGTTCGTCTCCACTCACTGTGCAGAGATGAACCTGTCAGAGTCCTGCACTCCTCTATGGGGAGAAGGGATGAAAATGGACAGCCTGTCCGTTTTCATCCAATCCCATCTGATCCAACATGCTGGACGGATTGCGAATGTATCTGAGTATATAAAATCAGCGCTAAAAATACACAGAATAAAAAGCGTATAAATACCATAAATCTACTAAAATAGGGTCATGAGCAAATACACACTGACAAATGCAAATAAAAATTCATCATAAAATGTACATAGTGCACGAAATGTAAGTCATTACCCTTGATAAAGTCATGTTGTTGTAACGCAATGCGTTGAGAGGAGGCGGGTACTCGATTGAGACACCAAACACAATTAATTCACTGCGTTGAATAAACCATCACCCCTGTGGAGGATTCATATTACTCATATATTACTAATGGTTTGCTGGCTTTCTGGGACCTTTCTCCTACTTTTTTCACAGAAGACACCTATTTATTCCTTGGATAATCATAACCTATTGATATGGATGTTATAGACACTGGCTTATACTGTATACCTTATAATTTTTCTACTATTTATGGTTTTTCATTGAAGATTTATTTTTTGGACTTGATATTTCTCCCTTAAATTTCATGCACTATGTACATTTTATGATTAATTTTTATTTGCATTTGTCAGTGTGTATTTGCACATAACGCTATTTTTGTGCATTTTTTGTTATTTAAACACTTCTAATTCTGTGTATTTTTAGTGCTGATTTTATATACTCAAATACTTTTTTACTATATGTGGTAACACTACAAAAAATTGTCTGCTATTAATTTTATTGACATAGTCATATACAGTATATTTTCATCTACTCTCTCTGATTTGTTAGCGCATTGCTTCACTATTTCCAACTTTATTGCGAACGTATCGCCATCAGTCAGTTTTCAGTGGATCTTGTAGGACCGGATGCCAGGTCAGTGTCAGCGGACACATGTCCTCAGACATCCTCCTCCCCATAGAGGAGAATGGGTGGCCTAGTTGGTCTGATTGTGTGAAAGGGGCCTTAGGAGCAAAGCTAATTTTTAGACAACAAAATCCTAATAACAAGAATTCAGCTACAGGTGAGTCTATTTATTCATTAAACAGGTGTCCAGCAGACAGTTGATTATAAAATGACGAAAACTCCTTCCCATTTCATGCTGTCAGCAATTGCACTACATGGAAGAGAACTGTCACAAGTCCTGAGAAAGAAAATAATTTATTTACACAACAAAGGTAAAGGCTACAAGAAGATCAGTAAAGCTTTTCTTGTCAGTCAGAATACTGTAACAAAAATGATCAAAACATTTAACAAAGATGTAACTAAAACCATCTCGCAGAGATGTCCAGGCTGTCCACGAAAGTTAACACCTTGGCAGAAGCATCTTCTAAAGAGAAGGGTTGAAGAAAAGCGCCATGCAAGTTCACTGAAGTTAGCTAAAGAAGTAGAAAATTTATCTGGGGTGATTTTTAACGTGACACAATACGGAGTACACTTCAGAGGAATGGCATGCAAGGGTGTCGTCCATGAAGGAAGCCTTTCCTAAAGCCCATGCACAAAAAAGCCTACCTAGAATTTCCCAGGGCCCATGCTGAAAAAGAAAAAGAGCACTGAGACTCTGTACTCGAGAAATAAATGTTTTTGGTACTGATGGCTTCAAAACTGTTTGGCATTGCAAAGGTGAGGTGTACAAAGAAAAATGCATGGTACCTACAGGGAAACATGGTGGTGGCAGTGTCCTTCTGTGGGTCTGCATAAGTGCTGCTAGTGTCAGGGAGCTGCATTTCATTGATGGTTTAATGAATTTACAGATGTACTGCTCTATATTGAAAGAGAAGATGTTACCATCATTCTGTGCCCTTGGTGGCCATGTACTTTTCCAACATGATGCTGTCCCAAAACACACATCTAAGGCCACTGTTACATTTCTGAAGAAGAACAGGGTGAAAGTGATTCAGTGGCCAAGTACTGTATGTCTCCTTATCTGAATCCAATCGAACACCTATGGGGAGTTCTGAAGAGACAAGTTGAGCATCACTTGCCATCCAGCATCCAGGCTCTAAAAGAGGTCGTTCTTGAAGAATGTAAAAAGATAGATGTTGCAATATGTCGCTAACTTGTTCATACCATGCCTAGAAGATTTGGTGCTGTTCTACAAATCGTGGAGGTCATAAGAAATACTAGATGTAGTATTTTTTGTTTTGGGGTGTATTCATTTTTGCATCAACTATTTTGAGTAAAACTGAAGATTTTGTAATCTAAGTTATATTATCAACCATACTTTTATGTAATGAGCTAAACAAATATTTTATAAAACTCAGTTTTGGAATTTTTTTATGCGTTCATTGAAATTCATTGATTAAAACCTTACTTTTCAAAAAAGGGGTGTACTCATTTATAGGGTTGAGTGAACCCGGACTGTATTGTTCATGTTCGTACCGGACTTTTGGGTATTCGGTACCCGGACCCGAACCCGGACATTTTACTGTATGTTCGGGTACTGTCCATTGTTCGGTAACGTTATTTTAATGTTTTGGCACGGTTTTAATGGCGCGCTTTCAACAGATGCAATGCAGCCAATCAGCAAGCGTTTAACTAGTGTGCCCCAGAAGCCATCATAGCCATGTCTACTGATGGCATGGCTGTGATAGGCCAGTGCAGCATGTGACCCAGACTCTATATAAGCTGGAGTCATACAGTGCCACGCATCACTCTGCTAATACTACTGTAGGGAGAGGTTCCTGACTGCTGCTGCTGAGGGAGAGCGAGGACTTTACTATAGGGCGAGGCTGGAAAGATTGCTAGTAGGGAAAGCATAGATAGGAACAACCTGCTTTCATCAGACAGCGATCCACATTGATTGTATTGTGTGGGGGTGCAGTGAACGATCTTTATGCCCTGACCTGAGCCAAGTGAGGAGGAGAAGGGAGAAACAAAAAAATGTTATCAGTCTGTTAGGAGTGCATTTCATGCAACCTCAGTGCATATGCGTGTGCTTAATCTGCATTTAAAAAAGAAAAAACATTTTTTCCTTCATATTTAACTTTAAAGAATGTATGTCTGATAGACATTGCTTTTCTAGCCTGCTCTTCAAAGGGCACCAATGTGAGGGGAAAATAATTATTTTACAGTATTTAGGGTAAAAAATAATTTTTCAGTTTTTCATTCATACAGTACAGTGAGATACACCCATTGCATACTGTTGTATTGCGCCTTGCAATAAAAAAAAATAGGGGACAAAAAAAGTTGATTGCGGCCCTGTCTGCATATGTTACAGTAAGATACAACCATTGCATATTGTTGTATTGCGCTGTGCAATAAAAAAAAAAACATTAAGGGGCAAAATTAGTTGATTGCGGCCCTGTCCGCATATGTTACAGTGAGATACACCCATTGCCTACTGTTGTACTGTGCCTTGCAATAAAAAAACTATTTAGGGGACAAAAAAATTTGATTGCGGCCCTGTCTGCATATGTTACAGTGAGATACACCCATTGCGTACTGTTGAATTGCGCCTTGCAATAAAAAACTATTTAGGGGACAAAAGAGTTTATTGCTGCCCTGTCCGCGTATGTTACAGTGAGATACACCCATTGCGTACTGTTGTATTGTGCCTTGCAATAAAAAAACTATTTAGGGGACAAAAAAAAAGTTGATTGCGGCCCTTTCCGCGTATGTTACAGTGAGATACACCCATTGCGTACTGCTGAATTGCGCATTGCAATAAAAAAAATATTTAGCGGACTAAAAAAGTTGATTGCGGCCCTGTCCGCGTATGTTACAGTGAGATACACCCATTGCGTACTGTTGTATTGCGCCTTGCAATAAATAAACTATTTAGGGGACAAAAAAAGTTGATTGCGGCCCTGTCCGCGTATGTTACAGTGAGATACACCCATTGCATACTGTTGAATTGCGCCTTGCAATAAAAAAAATATTTAGCGGACTAAAAAAGTTGATTGCGGCCCTGTCCGTGTATGTTACAGTGAGATACACCCATTGCGTACTGTTTAGTGTTGAGCGAACACGGACTGTATTATTCGTGTTCGTACCGAATAATTGGATTTTTTGTACCCGAACACGGACACGGACACTTTACTGTATGTTCGGGTAAAAATCCGTGTTCGGTCGTTTTATTTCCGGGTTTTGCATGCTTTGGCGCTCTTTTCATGGCGGGCTTTCAACAGCCAATCAACAATCGTTTAACTGGTGTGCCTTAAGCCATCCCAGCCATGCCTGCAAATGTCTCAGTAGCTGTGATTGGCCGTCTGAAGCATGTGACCAAGTCTTTATAAGTTCCAGGCAGCCGCAGCGTCTTCATTCTGCTGCTTAGATCAGGGACAGAGCACACATCAACGTGCTGGCTGCTGATTAGGGAAAGACAGGCAGGAAAAAAACATTTGTGTCCGGATAGAATTGAGGGACAGGTCGGAGTGTTTAGGCAGGGCGAGTTGTAGGCATTTTAGGGATAGAGTCTGCTGAATTATAGGGTCAGTGTCTTCTACAAACTACAATCGATATTTCTGTGTGGGGGGTGGGGTCTGCACTCAATCCTGATCTACGATCTCTTCTCAATCCTGTTAGGGAGAGGCTGCTGCTGAATTTTAGGGTCAGAGTGTTCTACAAACTACAATCGATATTGCTGTGTGGGGTCTGCACTTAGTCCCGATCTACGATCTCTTCTCAATCCTGCTAGGGAGAGGCTGCTGCTGAATTTTAGGGAAACTGTGTTCTACAAACTACAATCGATATTGCTGTGTGGTGTGGGATAGGAGATAGGCAGGTGTCAGTGATCCACATCCATTTTTCTGTGTGTGAGCTGCAGTGAACACAATCTTTTTGGGCTGCAGTGAACACAATCTTTTTGGGGTGCAGTGAACAACGTCCTTTTTGGGGTGCAGTGAACAAAATCTTTTTGGGGTGCAGTGAACAAAATCCTTTTTGGGGTGCAGTGAACAACATCCTTTTTGGGGTGCAGTGAACACAATCTTTTGGGGTGCAGTGAACAAAATCCTTTGTGGGGTGCAGTGAACACAATCTTTGTGGGGTGCAGTGAACACAATCTTTTTGGGGTGCAGTGAACAACATCCTTTTTGGGGTGCAGTGAACACGATCTTTGTGGGGTGAAGTGAACACAATCTTTTTGGGGTGCAGTGAACAAAATCCTTTTTGGGGTGCAGTGAACACAATCTTTGTGGGGTGCAGTGAACACAATCTTTTTGGGGTGGAGTGAACAAAATCCTTTTTGGGGTGCAGTGAACAACATCCTTTTTGGGGTTCAGTGAACAAAATCCTTTTTGGGGTGCAGTGAACACAATCTTTTTGGGGTGCAGTGAACAAAATCCTTTGTGGGGTGCAGTGAACACAATCTTTGTGGGGTGCAGTGAACACAATCTTTTTGGGGTGCAGTGAACAAAATCATTTTTGGGGTGCAGTGAACAACATCCTTTTTGGGGTGCAATGAACAAAATCCTTTTTGGGGTGCAGTGAACACAATCTTTTTGGGGTGCAGTGAACAAAATCCTTTGTGGGGTGCAGTGAACACAATCTTTGTGGGGTACAGTGAACAGAATCTTTGTGGGGTGCAGTGAACACAATCTTTGGGGGGTACAGTGAACACAATCTTTTTGGGGTGCAGTGAACAAAATCCTTTTTGGGGTGCAGTGAACACAATCTTTGTGGGGTGCAGTGAACACAATCTTTTTAGGGTAGAGTGAACAAAATCCTTTTTGGGGTGCAGTGAACAAAATCCTTTTTGGGGTGCAGTGAACACAATCTTTTTGGGGTGCAGTGAACAAAATCCTTTGTGGGGTGCAGTGAACACAATCTTTGTGGGGTACAGTGAACACAATCTTTTTGGGGTGCAGTGAACGAAATCCTTTTTGGGGTGCAGTGAACAACATCCTTTTTGGGGTGCAGTGAACACAATCTTTTTGGGGTGCAGTGAACAAAATCCTTTGTGGGGTGCAGTGAACACAATCTTTGTGGGGTACAGTGAACAGAATCTTTGTGGGGTGCAGTGAACACAATCTTTGGGGGGTACAGTGAACACAATCTTTTTGGGGTGCAGTGAACAAAATCCTTTGTGGGGTGCAGTGAACACAATCTTTGGGGGGTACAGTGAACACAATCTTTTTGGGCTGCAGTGAACAAAATCCTTTTTGGGGTGCAGTGAACAACATCCTTTTTGGGGTGCAGTGAACAAAATCCTTTTTGGGGTGCAGTGAACACAATCTTTTTGGGGTGCAGTGAACAAAATCCTTTGTGGGGTGCAGTGAACACAATCTTTGTGGGGTACAGTGAACAGAATCTTTGTGGGGTGCAGTGAACACAATCTTTGGGGGGTACAGTGAACACAATCTTTTTGGGGTGCAGTGAACAAAATCCTTTTTGGGGTGCAGTGAACACAATCTTTGTGGGGTGCAGTGAACACAATCTTTTTGGGGTGGAGTGAACAAAATCCTTTTTGGGGTGCAGTGAACAACATCCTTTTTGGGGTGCAGTGAACAAAATCCTTTTTGGGGTGCAGTGAACACAATCTTTTTGGGGTGCAGTGAACAAAATCCTTTGTGGGGTGCAGTGAACACAATCTTTTTGGGGTGCAGTGAACAAAATCCTTTTTGGGGTGCAGTGAACAACATCCTTTTTGGGGTGCAGTGAACAAAATCCTTTTTGGGGTGCAGTGAACACAATCTTTTTGGGGTGCAGTGAACAAAATCCTTTGTGGTGTGCAGTGAACACAATCTTTGGGGGGTACAGTGAACACAATCTTTTTGGGGTGCAGTGAGCAAAATCCTTTGTGGGGTGCAGTGAACACAATCTTTGTGGGGTGCAGTGAACACAATCTTTTTGGGGTGCAGTGAACAAAATCCTTTTTGGGGTGCAGTGAACAACATCCTTTTTGGAGTGCAGTGAACATAATCTTTTTGGGGTGCAGTGAACAAAATCCTTTGTGGGGTGCAGTGAACACAATCTTTGTGGGGGTACAGGGAACAGAATCTTTGTGGGGTGCAGTGAACACAATCTTTGGGGGGTACAGTGAACACAATCTTTTTGGGGTGCAGTGAACAAAATCCTTTTAGGGTGCAGTGAACACAATCTTTGTGGGGTGCAGTGAACAAAATCCTTTTTGAGGTGCAGTGAACACAATCTTTGTGGGGTGCAGTGAACACAATCTTTGTGGGGTACAGTGAACACAATCTCATACTTCTGAAGATTTGAGGGTGCTGCCTGTTCCATACTCCTCCTCCTACTGCTCAACCATCCTTTTAGGGGTAAAAACAATAGTAATTGGGGCCTAGTGTGGTGGTGTACGTGTGAGATACATACACTTTCTTTTTGATCATATTTTCTATTCCGCTATTCAATTAAAACCTTTGGGGATCAATTAAATTGCGTGATAGTCTGTGTCGGTACGTGTGAGATCCACCTTTCCAAGTTTTTGGGGTTCATCTCATACTTCTGAAGATTTGAGGGTGCTGCCTGTTCCATACTCCTCCTCCTACTCCTCAACCATTCTTTTAGGGGTACAAACAATAGTAATTGGGGCCTAGTGTGGTGGTGTACGTGTGAGATACATACACTTTCTTTTTGATCATATTTTCTATTCCGCTATTCAATTAAAACCTTTGGGGATCAATTAAATTGCGTGATAGTCTGTGTCGGTACGTGTGAGATCCACCTTTCCAAGTTTTTGGGGTTCATCTCATACTTCTGAAGATTTGAGGGTGCTGCCTGTTCCATACTCCTCCTCCTACTGCTCAACCATCCTTTTAGGGGTACAAACAATAGTAATTGGGGCCTAGTGTGGTGGTGTACGTGTGAGATACATACACTTTCTTTTTGATCATATTTTCTATTCCGCTATTCAATTAAAACCTTTGGGGATCAATTAAATTGCGTGATAGTCTGTGTCGGTACGTGTGAGATCCACCTTTCCAAGTTTTTGGGGTTCATCTCATACTTCTGAAGATTTGAGGGTGCTGCCTGTTCCATACTCCTCCTCCTACTCCTCAACCATCCTTTTAGGGGTACAAACAATAGTAATTGGGGCCTAGTGTGGTGGTGTACGTGTGAGATACATACACTTTCTTTTTGATCATATTTTCTATTCCGCTATTCAATTAAAACCTTTGGGGATCAATTAAATTGCGTGATAGTCTGTGTCGGTACGTGTGAGATCCACCTTTCCAAGTTTTTGGGGTTCATCTCATACTTATGAAGATTTGAGGGTGCTGCCTGATCCATACTCCTCCTCCTACTGCTCAACCATCCTTTTAGGGGTACAAACAATAGTAATTGGGGCCTAGTGTGGTGGTGTACGTGTGAGATACATACACTTTCTTTTTGATCATATTTTCTATTCCGCTATTCAATTAAAACCTTTGGGGATCAATTAAATTGCGTGATAGTCTGTGTCGGTACGTGTGAGATCCACCTTTCCAAGTTTTTGGGGTTCATCTCATACTTCTGAAGATTTGAGGGTGCTGCCTGTTCCATACTCCTCCTCCTACTGCTCAACCATCCTTTTAGGGGTACAAACAATAGTAATTGGGGCGTAGTGTGGTGGTGTACGTGTGAGATACATACACTTTCTTTTTGATCATATTTTCTATTCCGCTATTCAATTAAAACCTTTGGGGATCAATTAAATTGCGTGATAGTCTGTGTCGGTACGTGTGAGATCCACCTTTCCAAGTTTTTGGGGTTCATCTCATACTTCTGAAGATTTGAGGGTGCTGCCTGTTCCATACTCCTCCTCCTACTGCTCAACCATCCTTTTAGGGGTACAAACAATAGTAATTGGGGCCTAGTGTGGTGGTGTACGTGTGAGATACATACACTTTCTTTTTGATCATATTTTCTATTCCGCTATTCAATTAAAACCTTTGGGGATCAATTAAATTGCGTGATAGTCTGTGTCGGTACGTGTGAGATCCACCTTTCCAAGTTTTTGGGGTTCATCTCATACTTCTGAAGATTTGAGGGTGCTGCCTGTTCCATACTCCTCCTCCTACTCCTCAACCATCCTTTTAGGGGTACAAACAATAGTAATTGGGGCCTAGTGTGGTGGTGTACGTGTGAGATACATACACTTTCTTTTTGATCATATTTTCTATTCCGCTATTCAATTAAAACCTTTGGGGATCAATTAAATTGCGTGATAGTCTGTGTCGGTACGTGTGAGATCCACCTTTCCAAGTTTTTGGGGTTCATCTCATACTTCTGAAGATTTGAGGGTGCTGCCTGTTCCATACTCCTCCTCCTACTCCTCAACCATCCTTTTAGGGGTACAAACAATAGTAATTGGGGCCTAGTGTGGTGGTGTACGTGTGAGATACATACACTTTCTTTTTGATCATATTTTCTATTCCGCTATTCAATTAAAACCTTTGGGGATCAATTAAATTGCGTGATAGTCTGTGTCGGTACGTGTGAGATCCACCTTTCCAAGTTTTTGGGGTTCATCTCATACTTCTGAAGATTTGAGGGTGCTGCCTGATCCATACTCCTCCTCCTACTGCTCAACCATCCTTTTAGGGGTACAAACAATAGTAATTGGGGCCTAGTGTGGTGGTGTACGTGTGAGATACATACACTTTCTTTTTGATCATATTTTCTATTCCGCTATTCAATTAAAACCTTTGGGGATCAATTAAATTGCGTGATAGTCTGTGTCGGTACGTGTGAGATCCACCTTTCCAAGTTTTTGGGGTTCATCTCATACTTCTGAAGATTTGAGGGTGCTGCCTGTTCCATACTCCTCCTCCTACTCCTCAACCATCCTTTTAGGGGTACAAACAATAGTAATTGGGGCCTAGTGTGGTGGTGTACGTGTGAGATATATACACTTTCTTTTTGATCATATTTTCTATTCCGCTATTCAATTAAAACCTTTGGGGATCAATTAAATTGCGTGATAGTCTGTGTCGGTACGTGTGAGATCCACCTTTCCAAGTTTTTGGGGTTCATCTCATACTTCTGAAGATTTGAGGGTGCTGCCTGTTCCATACTCCTCCTCCTACTGCTCAACCATCCTTTTAGGGGTACAAACAATAGTAATTGGGGCCTAGTGTGGTGGTGTACGTGTGAGATACATACACTTTCTTTTTGATCATATTTTCTATTCCGCTATTCAATTAAAACCTTTGGGGATCAATTAAATTGCGTGATAGTCTGTGTCGGTACGTGTGAGATCCACCTTTCCAAGTTTTTGGGGTTCATCTCATACTTCTGAAGATTTGAGGGTGCTGCCTGTTCCATACTCCTCCTCCTACTCCTCAACCATCCTTTTAGGGGTACAAACAATAGTAATTGGGGCCTAGTGTGGTGGTGTACGTGTGAGATACATACACTTTCTTTTTGATCATATTTTCTATTCCGCTATTCAATTAAAACCTTTGGGGATCAATTAAATTGCGTGATAGTCTGTGTCGGTACGTGTGAGATCCACCTTTCCAAGTTTTTGGGGTTCATCTCATACTTCTGAAGATTTGAGGGTGCTGCCTGTTCCATACTCCTCCTCCTACTCCTCAACCATCCTTTTAGGGGTACAAACAATAGTAATTGGGGCCTAGTGTGGTGGTGTACGTGTGAGATACATACACTTTCTTTTTGATCATATTTTCTATTCCGCTATTCAATTAAAACCTTTGGGGATCAATTAAATTGCGTGATAGTCTGTGTCGGTACGTGTGAGATCCACCTTTCCAAGTTTTTGGGGTTCATCTCATACTTCTGAAGATTTGAGGGTGCTGCCTGTTCCATACTCCTCCTCCTACTGCTCAACCATCCTTTTAGGGGTACAAACAATAGTAATTGGGGCCTAGTGTGGAGGTGTACGTGCGAGATACATACACTTTTTTTGATCATATTTCCTATTCCGCTATTCAATAAAAACCTTTGAGGATCAATTGAAATGCGGGATAGTCTGTGTCGGTACGTGTGAGATCCACCTTTCCAAGTTTTTGAGGTTCATCTCATACTTCTGAAGATTTGAGGGTGCTGTCTGTTCCATACTCCTCCTACTCCTCATCCATCCTTTTAGGGGTAGAAACAATAGTAATTGGGGCCTAGTGTGGTTTTGTACGTGCGAGATACATACACTTTTTTGGATCATATTTCCTATTCCGCTATTCAATAAAAACCTTTCTAGGGCAAGATCTTAAATTACAGAAATATGAGGAGACCGTCAAATAAGGGCCGTGGCCTGGGTCGTGGTGCTGCTGGTAGAGCTCCTGTTGCAAGGAGAGGACGTGGTCGATCTGTGCCAGCTACACGCACAAGTGAAACACCTTCCTCAAGTGTGAGTAGGCGACAGAACCTGCATCAGTATTTGGTAGGGCATCATACGCCCCTAGAAGTGATGAGGCCAGAACAAGTGGAGGCGATAGTAGATTGGTTTGCTGCTGACAGTGCCTCCAGTTCCTTCACATTGTCTCCCACCCAGTCTACTGCAGAAAGGTCACAGTTGGCACCTGCAGCCGATGTCCAACCGTCTTTCACCTCACCCCCTTGCAAATCAGGCAAGCAGTCTGAGCCCCAAGCCATACAGCAGTCTCTTCTTCTTTTTGATGACTCTGTCAGCAGGGTTTCCCAGGGCCATCCACCTAGCCCTGCCCCAGAAGTGGAAGAGATTGAGTGCAGCGATGCCCAACCACTTATTTCTCAAGATGAGTACATGCAAGGATCATCGCAGCACGTCTCCGATGATGACGAAACGCAGGTGCCAACTGCTGCGGCGTTCAGCATTGTGGAGACCGACAAGGAGGGCAGGGGTGAAGACTGGGTGGAAGATGATGTGGAGGACGATGAGGTCCTCGACCCCACATGGAATGAACGTCATGCAGGTGACCTGAGTGGTTTGGAGGAAGAGGCGGTGGTCGCACAGAGCCACCAGCACAGCAGAAGAGGGAGCAGGGTGCAGAAGCGGAGCGGCCGTGCCCTAGACACTACGCCCGCTACTGCCCAACGTAGCAAGGGAACGAGCGCACCAAAGTCAGCTCAAAGGAGTTCTCTAGCGTGGAAGTTCTTTAGAAAATGTGCTGATGACAGGACACGAGTGGTTTGCACCCTGTGCAATCAGAGCTTGAAGCGAGGCATAAACCTTCTCAACCTGAGCACAACCTGCATGATCAGGCATCTAAGTGCAAAGCACGAGCTGCAGTGGAGTACACACCTTCAAAACCAAGAAACGTCTCTGGCTCATCCTGCTTCCTCTTCTGCTGCAGTCTCGGCCACTCCAGCCACATCTGTAGTGATACCGGCACCTGCCACCCCGCAAACAGACAATCTGTCAGCAACACCACCACCTGGGTCACCAACAACCATCTCCACAATGTCCCGTGGAAGCGTTCAGCTTTCCATCTCCCAAACACTTGAGAGGAAGAGGAAGTACCCCCCTACCCACCCGCGATCCCTGGCCCTGAATGCCAGCATTTCAAAATTATTGGCCTTTGAAATGCTGTCATTCCGTCTGGTGGAGACGCACAGTTTTAAAAACCTTATGTCGGTGGCTGTCCCACAGTACGTCGTGCCCAGCCGCCACTACTTTTCCAGGCAAGCCATCCCTTCCCTGCACAACCAAGTGGGGGAAAAAATCAGGTGTGCACTGCGCAACGCCATCTGTGCCAAGGTCCACCTAACTACCGATACGTGGACCAGTAAGCACGGTCAGGGGCGTTATATCTCCCTAACGGCACACTGGGTAAATGCAGTGGCGGATGGGCCTGAGGCGGATAGCAATTTGGCGCATGTCCTTCCACCACCGAGGATTGCAGGGCGCTTCAGTTTGCCTCCTGTTCCTAACTCCTCCTACTCCGCTTCCTCATCCTCTACCGCCTCCTCATCCGGACAGCGTAACACCTTCACCACCAACTTCAGCACGGCCAGGGGTAAATGACAGCAGGCAGTTTTACAACTTGCCTGTTTGGGGGACAAACCACACACCGCGCAGGAGTTGTGGAGGAGCATGGAACAGCAGACAAATGAGTGGTTGCTGCCAGCGAGCCTCAAGCCTGGCCTGGTGGTGTGCGATAACGGGAGAAATCTCATAGCAGCTCTGGGCCTAGCCGGTTTGACGCACATCCCTTGCCTGGCGCATGTGCTGAATTTGGTGGTGCAGAGGTTCCTTAAAAACTACCCCGATATGTCAGAGCTGCTGCAGAAAGTGCGGGCCGTTTGTGCGCACTTTCGGCGTTCTCACCCTGCTGCTGCTCGCCTGGCAGCGCTGCAGCGTAACTTCGGCCTTCCCGCTCACCGCCTCATATGTGACGTGCCCACAAGGTGGAACTCCACCTTGCACATGCTGGAAAGACTGTGCGAGCAGCAGCAGGCCATAGTGGAGTTTCAGCTGCAGCACGCACGCGTGAGTCGCTCTGCGGAACAGCACCACTTCACCACCAATAACTGGGCCTCCATGCGAGACCTGTGTGCCTTGTTGCGCTGTTTTGAGTACTCCACCAACATGGCCAGTGGCAATGACGCCGTTCTCAGCTTAACTATCCCACTTCTATGCCTCCTTGAAAAAACAATTCGGGCGATGATGGAAGAGGATGTGGCACAGGATGAGGAGGAGGAGGAGGATGAAGAGGTAACATTTCCAAGGCTTTCAAGGCAGTCATTCGCAAGGGGCTCCGAGGGTGGGTTCCTGCACACACAAACGCCAGGGACACAATTGTCCAGCAGGGGCACAGTTCTGGAGGATGAGGAGGATGAAGGAGGAGGAGGAGCTGGAGGAGGAGATGGAACCATGTTCCCAGCAGGGTGGCACCCAGGCCAGCTCATGGCCATCACTGGTGCGTGGCTGGGGGAATACAGAGGACACGGACGATACACCTCCCACAGAGGACAGCCTTTCGTTGCCTCTGGGCAGCCTGGCACACATGAGCGATTACATGCTGCAGTGTCTCCACAACGACCGCCGAGTTGCCCACATTCTAACTTGTGCTGATTACTGGGTGGCCACGCTGCTGGATCCCCGTTACAAGGACAACGTACCGTCCTTAATTCACTCACTGGAGCGCGATCGCAAGATGCGCGAGTACAAGCGCACGCTGGTAGACGCCATGCTGCTGGCATTCCCATCTGACAGCGGGGCCGCAGTGGAAGCACAAGGCAGAGGAGGAGGAGGAGGAGGTCGCCAACGCAACCAGGGCACCGCCAGCACCTCAGAAGGCAGGGTTAGCATGGCCGAAATGTGGAAAAGCTTTGTCAGCACGCCACAACAAACAGCAGCACCAGCAGCTCAGATGGAACGTCTTAGCAGGAGGCAGCATTTTACCAACATGGTGGAGCAGTATGTGTGCACACGCCTACATGTAGTGAATGAGGGGTCTGCCCCCTTCAACTTCTGGGTCTCCAAATTGGGCACATGGCCTGAGCTTGCCCTTTACGCCTTGGAGGTGCTGGCGTGCCCTGCAGCCAGTGTATTATCTGAACGGGTATTTAGCACGGCTGGGGGCGTTATAACAGACAAGCGCAGCCGCCTGTCCAGAGACAATGTGGACAAGCTCATGTTCATTAAAATGAACCAGGCATGGATCCCACGGGACTTTTCCGTACCTTGTGCAGAATAGCAATGGATACCGACCTTACCCACCCATTGTTCCATTTTTGCTCTTTCTCACTCTTTTGGGGTGTACCCTCATTTAAAATTTGTGAAAAGAAGCAGTGTTGGCTACCTCGTCCTCCTCCTCAGGGCCAGATTAACGTAGGGGCTATTGGAGCTGCAGCTCCAGGCCCCTACCTTTTATATAGGCCCCGGGTTGGCCATATTCACTGTTACCGCTCTTCTGTCACTTGTAAACACAGAAGTCTGGCTTCTATGTTCGCTTCCCCAGGCAGCACCCTCAGAACCTCCCCACACAGCGCGAAGGCCGGACAAGGAGGGACAGTTGCCGATGCATGGATGTGTTTATGGGCTTCAGAGACAGCATCCCATGTTGAATTAGGCATGCATGGCTGCACCCTTCCTCCTCTGGGTGCATGGCAAGGCACTGCCCTTAAGGCCCTTCAAAATCCTCAGCACCAAGCCCATGATGCTCTTAATCCGGCCCTGGTCCTCCTTCACCGCCGCTTCCACCTACACCACCCATAGGTGTGCGCAGCCTATTGCATTAAGGTGTGCACCCCAAAGTTGAAATACACATGCATGTGTTTGCCAGCAGGGAGAGTAATGTATCGGGGCCATGTACCTGTAGGCAAAGAGAAATAGAGCAGAGCAGGTCCGAGGGAGATCTTTCCCATCTGCTCACTGGAAATGCTATGTGCCCTAGGTGATTAGGGTGTGCCCAGGCACACCCGGCACACCCTGTGCGCATGCCTATGTCACCGCCACATCCACCACCACCTCAACCTCCCTCCTACTCCATATGGGCCTCGTCCTTCAGAGATGAAGAAGAACATTGTTTTATTTTTCTGTTTTTTTTGTTGTTTTAAGTTATTTCCCTATCCACATTTGTTTGCAGAGCACTTGCCATGCTCTTAATTACGTTTTGCTGCCATTTGCAGCACTCTAGCCCTTTCCTTTGGTGTTTTAGAGCCATTTTAGTGCCTTAAAGTTCGGGTCCCCATTGACTTCAATGGGGTTCGGTGTCCGGGAAAAGTTCGGTAAAAGTCCGGGACACGGACCCGGACTTTTTTTTAAAGTTCGGCCGAACCCGTCGAACACGGACATCTAGGTGTCCGCTCAACCCTAGTACTGTTGAATAGTGCCTTGCAATAAAAAAAACTATTTAGGGGAAAAAAGAGTTTATTGCTGCCCTGTATGCGTATGTTACAGTGAGATACACCATTACGTACTGTTGTATTGAGCCTTGCAATAAAAAAACGATTTAGTGGACAAAAAAAGTTGATTGCAGCCCTGTCGGCGTATGTTACAGTAAGATACACCCATTGGGTACTGTTGTATTGCGCATTGCAATTAAAAAAATGATTTAGGGGACAAAAAAAGTTGATTGCCGCCCTGTCTGCATATGTTACAGTGAGATACACACATTGCGTACTGTTGTATTGAGCCTTGCAATAAAAAAACTTTTTAGGGGACAAAAAAAGTTGATTGCGGCCCTGTCCGCATATGTTATAGGGAGATACACCCATTGCATATTGTTGAATTGCGCCTTGCAATAAAAAAAACTATTTATGGGACAAAAGAGTTTATTGCTGCCCTGTCCGCGTATGTTACAGTGAGATACACCCATTGCGTACTGTTGTATTGTGCCTTGCAATAAAAAAACTATTTAGGGGACAAAAAAAAAGTTGATTGCGGCCCTGTCCGCGTATGTTACAGTGAGATACACCCATTGCGTACTGCTGAATTGCGCATTGCAATAAAAAAAATATTTAGCGGACTAAAAAGTTGATTGCGGCCCTGTCCGCGTATGTTACAGTGAGATACACCCATTGCGTACTGTTGTATTGCGCCTTGCAATAAAAAAACTATTTAGGGGACAAAAAAAGTTGATTGCGGCCCTGTCCGCGTATGTTACAGTGAGATACACCCATTGCATACTGTTGAATTGCGCCTTGCAATAAAAAAAATATTTAGCGGACTAAAAAAGCTGATTGCGGCCCTGTCCGTGTATGTTACAGTGAGATACACCCATTGCGTACTGTTTAGTGTTGAGCGAACACGGAATGTATTATTCGTGTTCGTACCGAATAATTGGATTTTTTGTACCCGAACACGGACACGGACACTTTACTGTATGTTCGGGTAAAAATCCGTGTTCGGTCGTTTTATTTCCGGGTTTTGCATGCTTTGGCGCTCTTTTCATGGCGGGCTTTCAACAGCCAATCAACAATCGTTTAACTGGTGTGCCTTAAGCCATCCCAGCCATGCCTGCAAATGTCTCAGTAGCTGTGATTGGCTGTCTGAAGCATGTGACCAAGTCTTTATAAGTTCCAGGCAGCCGCAGCGTCTTCATTCTGCTGCTTAGATCAGGGACAGAGCACACATCAACGTGCTGGCTGCTGATTAGGGAAAGACAGGCAGGAAAAAAACATTTGTGTCCGGATAGAATTGAGGGACAGGTCGGAGTGTTTAGGCAGGGCGAGTTGTAGGCATCTTAGGGATAGAGTCTGCTGAATTATAGGGTCAGTGTCTTCTACAAACTACAATCGATATTGCTGTGTGGGGGGTGGGGTCTGCACTCAATCCTGATCTACGATCTCTTCTCAATCCTGTTAGGGAGAGGCTGCTGCTGAATTTTAGGGTCAGAGTGTTCTACAAACTACAATCGATATTGCTGTGTGGGGTCTGCACTTAGTCCCGATCTACGATCTCTTCTCAATCCTGTTAGGGAGAGGCTGCTGCTGAATTTTAGGGAAACTGTGTTCTACAAACTACAATCGATATTGCTGTGTGGTGTGGGATAGGAGATAGGCAGGTGTCAGTGATCCACATCCATTTTTCTGTGTGTGAGCTGCAGTGAACACAATCTTTTTGGGCTGCAGTGAACACAATCTTTTTGGGGTGCAGTGAACAACGTCCTTTTTGGGGTGCAGTGAACAAAATCTTTTTGGGGTGCAGTGAACAAAATCCTTTTTGGGGTGCAGTGAACAACATCATTTTTGGGGTGCAGTGAACACAATCTTTTGGGGTGCAGTGAACAAAATCCTTTGTGGGGTGCAGTGAACACAATCTTTGTGGGGTGCAGTGAACACAATCTTTTTGGGGTGCAGTGAACAACATCCTTTTTGGGGTGCAGTGAACACGATCTTTGTGGGGTGCAGTGAACACAATCTTTTTGGGGTGCAGTGAACAAAATCCTTTTTGGGGTGCAGTGAACACAATCTTTGTGGGGTGCAGTGAACACAATCTTTTTGGGGTGGAGTGAACAAAATCCTTTTTGGGGTGCAGTGAACAACATCCTTTTTGGGGTGCAGTGAACAAAATCCTTTTTGGGGTGCAGTGAACACAATCTTTTTGGGGTGCAGTGAACAAAATCCTTTGTGGGGTGCAGTGAACACAATCTTTGTGGGGTGCAGTGAACACAATCTTTTTGGGGTGCAGTGAACAACATCCTTTTTGGGGTGCAATGAACAAAATCCTTTTTGGGGTGCAGTGAACACAATCTTTTTGGGGTGCAGTGAACAAAATCCTTTGTGGGGTGCAGTGAACACAATCTTTGTGGGGTACAGTAAACAGAATCTTTGTGGGGTGCAGTGAACACAATCTTTGGGGAGTACAGTGAACACAATCTTTTTGGGGTGCAGTGAACAAAATCCTTTTTGGGGTGCAGTGAACACAATCTTTGTGGGGTGCAGTGAACACAATCTTTTTGGGGTAGAGTGAACAAAATCATTTTTGGGGTGCAGTGAACAACATCCTTTTTGGGGTGCAGTGAACACAATCTTTTTGGGGTGCAGTGAACAAAATCCTTTGTGGGGTGCAGTGAACACAATCTTTGTGGGGTGCAGTGAACACAATCTTTTTGGGGTGCAGTGAACAAAATCCTTTTTGGGGTGCAGTGAACAACATCCTTTTTGGGCTGCAGTGAACAAAATCCTTTTTGGGGTGCAGTGAACACAATCTTTTTGGGGTGCAGTGAACAAAATCCTTTGTGGGGTGCAGTGAACACAATCTTTGTGGGGTACAGTGAACACAATCTTTTTGGGGTGCAGTGAACAAAATCCTTTTTGGGGTGCAGTGAACAACATCCTTTTTGGGGTGCAGTGAACACAATCTTTTTGGGGTGCAGTGAACAAAATCCTTTGTGGGGTGCAGTGAACACAATCTTTGTGGGGAACAGTGAACAGAATCTTTGTGGGGTGCAGTGAACACAATCTTTGGGGGGTACAGTGAACACAATCTTTTTGGGGTGCAGTGAACAAAATCCTTTGTGGGGTGCAGTGAACACAATCTTTGGGGGGTACAGTGAACACAATCTTTTTGGGCTGCAGTGAACAAAATCCTTTTTGGGGTGCAGTGAACAACATCCTTTTTGGGGTGCAGTGAACAAAATCCTTTTTGGGGTGCAGTGAACACAATCTTTTTGGGGTGCAGTGAGCAAAATCCTTTGTGGGGTGCAATGAACACAATCTTTGTGGGGTACAGTGAACAGAATCTTTGTGGGGTGCAGTGAACACAATCTTTGGGGGGTACAGTGAACACAATCTTTTTGGGGTGCAGTGAACAAAATCCTTTTTGGGGTGCAGTGAACACAATCTTTGTGGGGTGCAGTGAACACAATCTTTTTGGGGTGGAGTGAACAAAATCCTTTTTGGGGTGCAGTGAACAACATCCTTTTTGGGGTGCAGTGAACAAAATCCTTTTTGGGGTGCAGTGAGCACAATCTTTTTGGGGTGCAGTGAACAAAATCCTTTGTGGGGTGCAGTGAACACAATCTTTGTGGGGTGCAGTGAACACAATCTTTTTGGGGTGCAGTGAACAAAATCCTTTTTGGGGTGCAGTGAACAACATCCTTTTTGGGGTGCAGTGAACAAAATCCTTTTTGGGGTGCAGTGAACACAATCTTTTTGGGGTGCAGTGAACAAAATCCTTTGTGGTGTGCAGTGAACACAATCTTTGGGGGGTACAGTGAACACAATCTTTTTGGGGTGCAGTGAGCAAAATCCTTTGTGGGGTGCAGTGAACACAATCTTTGTGGGGTGCAGTGAACACAATCTTTTTGGGGTGCAGTGAACAAAATCCTTTTTGGGGTGCAGTGAACAACATCCTTTTTGGAGTGCAGTGAACATAATCTTTTTGGGGTGCAGTGAACAAAATCCTTTGTGGGGTGCAGTGAACACAATCTTTGTGGGGGTACAGGGAACAGAATCTTTGTGGGGTGCAGTGAACACAATCTTTGGGGGGTACAGTGAACACAATCTTTTTGGGGTGCAGTGAACAAAATCCTTTTAGGGTGCAGTGAACACAATCTTTGTGGGGTGCAGTGAACAAAATCCTTTTTGAGGTGCAGTGAACACAATCTTTGTGGGGTGCAGTGAACACAATCTTTGTGGGGTACAGTGAACACAATCTCATACTTCTGAAGATTTGAGGGTGCTGCCTGTTCCATACTCCTCCTCCTACTGCTCAACCATCCTTTTAGGGGTACAAACAATAGTAATTGGGGCCTAGTGTGGTGGTGTACGTGTGAGATACATACACTTTCTTTTTGATCATATTTTCTATTCCGCTATTCAATTAAAACCTTTGGGGATCAATTAAATTGCGTGATAGTCTGTGTCGGTACGTGTGAGATCCACCTTTCCAAGTTTTTGGGGTTCATCTCATACTTCTGAAGATTTGAGGGTGCTGCCTGTTCCATACTCCTCCTCCTACTCCTCAACCATTCTTTTAGGGGTACAAACAATAGTAATTGGGGCCTAGTGTGGTGGTGTACGTGTGAGATACATACACTTTCTTTTTGATCATATTTTCTATTCCGCTATTCAATTAAAACCTTTGGGGATCAATTAAATTGCGTGATAGTCTGTGTCGGTACGTGTGAGATCCACCTTTCCAAGTTTTTGGGGTTCATCTCATACTTCTGAAGATTTGAGGGTGCTGCCTGTTCCATACTCCTCCTCCTACTGCTCAACCATCCTTTTAGGGGTACAAACAATAGTAATTGGGGCCTAGTGTGGTGGTGTACGTGTGAGATACATACACTTTCTTTTTGATCATATTTTCTATTCCGCTATTCAATTAAAACCTTTGGGGATCAATTAAATTGCGTGATAGTCTGTGTCGGTACGTGTGAGATCCACCTTTCCAAGTTTTTGGGGTTCATCTCATACTTCTGAAGATTTGAGGGTGCTGCCTGTTCCATACTCCTCCTCCTACTCCTCAACCATTCTTTTAGGGGTACAAACAATAGTAATTGGGGCCTAGTGTGGTGGTGTACGTGTGAGATACATACACTTTCTTTTTGATCATATTTTCTATTCCGCTATTCAATTAAAACCTTTGGGGATCAATTAAATTGCGTGATAGTCTGTGTCGGTACGTGTGAGATCCACCTTTCCAAGTTTTTGGGGTTCATCTCATACTTCTGAAGATTTGAGGGTGCTGCCTGTTCCATACTCCTCCTCCTACTGCTCAACCATCCTTTTAGGGGTACAAACAATAGTAATTGGGGCCTAGTGTGGTGGTGTACGTGTGAGATACATACACTTTCTTTTTGATCATATTTTCTATTCCGCTATTCAATTAAAACCTTTGGGGATCAATTAAATTGCGTGATAGTCTGTGTCGGTACGTGTGAGATCCACCTTTCCAAGTTTTTGGGGTTCATCTCATACTTCTGAAGATTTGAGGGTGCTGCCTGTTCCATACTCCTCCTCCTACTCCTCAACCATCCTTTTAGGGGTACAAACAATAGTAATTGGGGCCTAGTGTGGTGGTGTACGTGTGAGATACATACACTTTCTTTTTGATCATATTTTCTATTCTGCTATTCAATTAAAACCTTTGGGGATCAATTAAATTGCGTGATAGTCTGTGTCGGTACGTGTGAGATCCACCTTTCCAAGTTTTTGGGGTTCATCTCATACTTCTGAAGATTTGAGGGTGCTGCCTGATCCATACTCCTCCTCCTACTGCTCAACCATCCTTTTAGGGGTACAAACAATAGTAATTGGGGCCTAGTGTGGTGGTGTACGTGTGAGATACATACACTTTCTTTTTGATCATATTTTCTATTCCGCTATTCAATTAAAACCTTTGGGGATCAATTAAATTGCGTGATAGTCTGTGTCGGTACGTGTGAGATCCACCTTTCCAAGTTTTTGGGGTTCATCTCATACTTCTGAAGATTTGAGGGTGCTGCCTGTTCCATACTCCTCCTCCTACTGCTCAACCATCCTTTTAGGGGTACAAACAATAGTAATTGGGGCCTAGTGTGGTGGTGTACGTGTGAGATACATACACTTTCTTTTTGATCATATTTTCTATTCCGCTATTCAATTAAAACCTTTGGGGATCAATTAAATTGCGTGATAGTCTGTGTCGGTACGTGTGAGATCCACCTTTCCAAGTTTTTGGGGTTCATCTCATACTTCTGAAGATTTGAGGGTGCTGCCTGTTCCATACTCCTCCTCCTACTCCTCAACCATCCTTTTAGGGGTACAAACAATAGTAATTGGGGCCTAGTGTGGTGGTGTACGTGTGAGATACATACACTTTCTTTTTGATCATATTTTCTATTCCGCTATTCAATTAAAACCTTTGGGGATCAATTAAATTGCGTGATAGTCTGTGTTGGTACGTGTGAGATCCACCTTTCCAAGTTTTTGGGGTTCATCTCATACTTCTGAAGATTTGAGGGTGCTGCCTGTTCCATACTCCTCCTCCTACTCCTCAACCATTCTTTTAGGGGTACAAACAATAGTAATTGGGGCCTAGTGTGGTGGTGTACGTGTGAGATACATACACTTTCTTTTTGATCATATTTTCTATTCCGCTATTCAATTAAAACCTTTGGGGATCAATTAAATTGCGTGATAGTCTGTGTCGGTACGTGTGAGATCCACCTTTCCAAGTTTTTGGGGTTCATCTCATACTTCTGAAGATTTGAGGGTGCTGCCTGTTCCATACTCCTCCTCCTACTGCTCAACCATCCTTTTAGGGGTACAAACAATAGTAATTGGGGCCTAGTGTGGTGGTGTACGTGTGAGATACATACACTTTCTTTTTGATCATATTTTCTATTCCGCTATTCAATTAAAACCTTTGGGGATCAATTAAATTGCGTGATAGTCTGTGTCGGTACGTGTGAGATCCACCTTTCCAAGTTTTTGGGGTTCATCTCATACTTCTGAAGATTTGAGGGTGCTGCCTGTTCCATACTCCTCCTCCTACTCCTCAACCATCCTTTTAGGGGTACAAACAATAGTAATTGGGGCCTAGTGTGGTGGTGTACGTGTGAGATACATACACTTTCTTTTTGATCATATTTTCTATTCCGCTATTCAATTAAAACCTTTGGGGATCAATTAAATTGCGTGATAGTCTGTGTCGGTACGTGTGAGATCCACCTTTCCAAGTTTTTGGGGTTCATCTCATACTTCTGAAGATTTGAGGGTGCTGCCTGTTCCATACTCCTCCTCCTACTCCTCAACCATCCTTTTAGGGGTACAAACAATAGTAATTGGGGCCTAGTGTGGTGGTGTACGTGTGAGATACATACACTTTCTTTTTGATCATATTTTCTATTCCGCTATTCAATTAAAACCTTTGGGGATCAATTAAATTGCGTGATAGTCTGTGTCGGTACGTGTGAGATCCACCTTTCCAAGTTTTTGGGGTTCATCTCATACTTCTGAAGATTTGAGGGTGCTGCCTGATCCATACTCCTCCTCCTACTGCTCAACCATCCTTTTAGGGGTACAAACAATAGTAATTGGGGCCTAGTGTGGTGGTGTACGTGTGAGATACATACACTTTCTTTTTGATCATATTTTCTATTCCGCTATTCAATTAAAACCTTTGGGGATCAATTAAATTGCGTGATAGTCTGTGTCGGTACGTGTGAGATCCACCTTTCCAAGTTTTTGGGGTTCATCTCATACTTCTGAAGATTTGAGGGTGCTGCCTGTTCCATACTCCTCCTCCTACTCCTCAACCATCCTTTTAGGGGTACAAACAATAGTAATTGGGGCCTAGTGTGGTGGTGTACGTGTGAGATACATACACTTTCTTTTTGATCATATTTTCTATTCCGCTATTCAATTAAAACCTTTGGGGATCAATTAAATTGCGTGATAGTCTGTGTCGGTACGTGTGAGATCCACCTTTCCAAGTTTTTGGGGTTCATCTCATACTTCTGAAGATTTGAGGGTGCTGCCTGTTCCATACTCCTCCTCCTACTGCTCAACCATCCTTTTAGGGGTACAAACAATAGTAATTGGGGCCTAGTGTGGTGGTGTACGTGTGAGATACATACACTTTCTTTTTGATCATATTTTCTATTCCGCTATTCAATTAAAACCTTTGGGGATCAATTAAATTGCGTGATAGTCTGTGTCGGTACGTGTGAGATCCACCTTTCCAAGTTTTTGGGGTTCATCTCATACTTCTGAAGATTTGAGGGTGCTGCCTGTTCCATACTCCTCCTCCTACTCCTCAACCATCCTTTTAGGGGTACAAACAATAGTAATTGGGGCCTAGTGTGGTGGTGTACGTGTGAGATACATACACTTTCTTTTTGATCATATTTTCTATTCCGCTATTCAATTAAAACCTTTGGGGATCAATTAAATTGCGTGATAGTCTGTGTCGGTACGTGTGAGATCCACCTTTCCAAGTTTTTGGGGTTCATCTCATACTTCTGAAGATTTGAGGGTGCTGCCTGTTCCATACTCCTCCTCCTACTCCTCAACCATCCTTTTAGGGGTACAAACAATAGTAATTGGGGCCTAGTGTGGTGGTGTACGTGTGAGATACATACACTTTCTTTTTGATCATATTTTCTATTCCGCTATTCAATTAAAACCTTTGGGGATCAATTAAATTGCGTGATAGTCTGTGTCGGTACGTGTGAGATCCACCTTTCCAAGTTTTTGGGGTTCATCTCATACTTCTGAAGATTTGAGGGTGCTGCCTGTTCCATACTCCTCCTCCTACTCCTCAACCATCCTTTTAGGGGTACAAACAATAGTAATTGGGGCCTAGTGTGGTGGTGTACGTGTGAGATACATACACTTTCTTTTTGATCATATTTTCTATTCCGCTATTCAATTAAAACCTTTGGGGATCAATTAAATTGCGTGATAGTCTGTGTCGGTACGTGTGAGATCCACCTTTCCAAGTTTTTGGGGTTCATCTCATACTTCTGAAGATTTGAGGGTGCTGCCTGTTCCATACTCCTCCTCCTACTCCTCAACCATCCTTTTAGGGGTACAAACAATAGTAATTGGGGCCTAGTGTGGTGGTGTACGTGTGAGATACATACACTTTCTTTTTGATCATATTTTCTATTCCGCTATTCAATTAAAACCTTTGGGGATCAATTAAATTGCGTGATAGTCTGTGTCGGTACGTGTGAGATCCACCTTTCCAAGTTTTTGGGGTTCATCTCATACTTCTGAAGATTTGAGGGTGCTGCCTGTTCCATACTCCTCCTCCTACTCCTCAACCATCCTTTTAGGGGTACAAACAATAGTAATTGGGGCCTAGTGTGGTGGTGTACGTGTGAGATACATACACTTTCTTTTTGATCATATTTTCTATTCCGCTATTCAATTAAAACCTTTGGGGATCAATTAAATTGCGGGATAGTCTGTGTCGGTACGTGTGAGATCCACCTTTCCAAGTTTTTGAGGTTCATCTCATACTTCTGAAGATTTGAGGGTGCTGTCTGTTCCATACTCCTCCTACTCCTCATCCATCCTTTTAGGGGTAGAAACAATAGTAATTGGGGCCTAGTGTGGTTTTGTACGTGCGAGATACATACACTTTTTTGGATCATATTTCCTATTCCGGTATTCAATAAAAACCTTTCTAGGGCAAGATCTTAAATTACAGAAATATGAGGAGACCGTCAAATAAGGGCCGTGGCCTGGGTCGTGGTGCTGCTGGTAGAGCTCCTGTTGCAAGGAGAGGACGTGGTCGATCTGTGCCAGCTACACGCACAAGTGAAACACCTTCCTCAAGTGTGAGTAGGCGACAGAACCTGCATCAGTATTTGGTAGGGCATCATACGCCCCTAGAAGTGATGAGGCCAGAACAAGTGGAGGCGATAGTAGATTGGTTTGCTGCTGACAGTGCCTCCAGTTCCTTCACATTGTCTCCCACCCAGTCTACTGCAGAAAGGTCACAGTTGGCACCTGCAGCCGATGTCCAACCGTCTTTCACCTCACCCCCTTGCAAATCAGGCAAGCAGTCTGAGCCCCAAGCCATACAGCAGTCTCTTCTTCTTTTTGATGACTCTGTCAGCAGGGTTTCCCAGGGCCATCCACCTAGCCCTGCCCCAGAAGTGGAAGAGATTGAGTGCAGCGATGCCCAACCACTTATTTCTCAAGATGAGTACATGCAAGGATCATCGCAGCACGTCTCCGATGATGACGAAACGCAGGTGCCAACTGCTGCGGCGTTCAGCATTGTGGAGACCGACAAGGAGGGCAGGGGTGAAGACTGGGTGGAAGATGATGTGGAGGACGATGAGGTCCTCGACCCCACATGGAATGAACGTCATGCAGGTGACCTGAGTGGTTTGGAGGAAGAGGCGGTGGTCACACAGAGCCACCAGCACAGCAGAAGAGGGAGCAGGGTGCAGAAGCGGAGCGGCCGTGCCCTAGACACTACGCCCGCTACTGCCCAACGCAGCAAGGGAACGAGCGCACCAAAGTCAGCTCAAAGGAGTTCTCTAGCGTGGAAGTTCTTTAGAAAATGTGCTGATGACAGGACACGAGTGGTTTGCACCCTGTGCAATCAGAGCTTGAAGCGAGGCATAAACCTTCTCAACCTGAGCACAACCTGCATGATCAGGCATCTAAGTGCAAAGCACGAGCTGCAGTGGAGTACACACCTTCAAAACCAAGAAACGTCTCTGGCTCATCCTGCTTCCTCTTCTGCTGCAGTCTCGGCCACTCCAGCCACATCTGTAGTGATACCGGCACCTGCCACCCCGCAAACAGACAATCTGTCAGCAACACCACCACCTGGGTCACCAACAACCATCTCCACAATGTCCCGTGGAAGCGTTCAGCTTTCCATCTCCCAAACACTTGAGAGGAAGAGGAAGTACCCCCCTACCCACCCGCGATCCCTGGCCCTGAATGCCAGCATTTCAAAATTATTGGCCTTTGAAATGCTGTCATTCCGTCTGGTGGAGACGCACAGTTTTAAAAACCTTATGTCGGTGGCTGTCCCACAGTACGTCGTGCCCAGCCGCCACTACTTTTCCAGGCAAGCCATCCCTTCCCTGCACAACCAAGTGGGGGAAAAAATCAGGTGTGCACTGCGCAACGCCATCTGTGCCAAGGTCCACCTAACTACCGATACGTGGACCAGTAAGCACGGTCAGGGGCGTTATATCTCCCTAACGGCACACTGGGTAAATGCAGTGGCGGATGGGCCTGAGGCGGATAGCAATTTGGCGCATGTCCTTCCACCACCGAGGATTGCAGGGCGCTTCAGTTTGCCTCCTGTTCCTAACTCCTCCTACTCCGCTTCCTCATCCTCTACCGCCTCCTCATCCGGACAGCGTAACACCTTCACCACCAACTTCAGCACGGCCAGGGGTAAATGACAGCAGGCAGTTTTACAACTTGCCTGTTTGGGGGACAAACCACACACCGCGCAGGAGTTGTGGAGGAGCATGGAACAGCAGACAAATGAGTGGTTGCTGCCAGCGAGCCTCAAGCCTGGCCTGGTGGTGTGCGATAACGGGAGAAATCTCATAGCAGCTCTGGGCCTAGCCGGTTTGACGCACATCCCTTGCCTGGCGCATGTGCTGAATTTGGTGGTGCAGACGTTCCTTAAAAACTACCCCGATATGTCAGAGCTGCTGCAGAAAGTGCGGGCCGTTTGTGTGCACTTTCGGCGTTCTCACCCTGCTGCTGCTCGCCTGGCAGCGCTGCAGCGTAACTTCGGCCTTCCCGCTCACCGCCTCATATGTGACGTGCCCACAAGGTGGAACTCCACCTTGCACATGCTGGAAAGACTGTGCGAGCAGCAGCAGGCCATAGTGGAGTTTCAGCTGCAGCACGCACGCGTGAGTCGCTCTGCGGAACAGCACCACTTCACCACCAATAACTGGGCCTCCATGCGAGACCTGTGTGCCTTGTTGCGCTGTTTTGAGTACTCCACCAACATGGCCAGTGGCAATGACGCCGTTCTCAGCTTAAGTATCCCACTTCTATGCCTCCTTGAAAAAACAATTCGGGCGATGATGGAAGAGGATGTGGCACAGGATGAGGAGGAGGAGGAGGATGAAGAGGTAACATTTCCAAGGCTTTCAAGGCAGTCATTCGCAAGGGGCTCTGAGGGTGGGTTCCTGCACACACAAACGCCAGGGACACAATTGTCCAGCAGGGGCACAGTTCTGGAGGATGAGGAGGATGAGGAGGAGGAGGAGCTGGAGGAGGAGATGGAACCATGTTCACAGCAGGGTGGCACCCAGGCCAGCTCATGGCCATCACTGGTGCGTGGCTGGGGGAATACAGAGGACACGGACGATACACCTCCCACAGAGGACAGCCTTTCGTTGCCTCTGGGCAGCCTGGCACACATGAGCGATTACATGCTGCAGTGTCTCCACAACGACCGCCGAGTTGCCCACATTCTAACTTGTGCTGATTACTGGGTGGCCACGCTGCTGGATCCCCGTTACAAGGACAACGTACCGTCCTTAATTCACTCACTGGAGCGCGATCGCAAGATGCGCGAGTACAAGCGCACGCTGGTAGACGCCATGCTGCTGGCATTCCCATCTGACAGCGGGGCCGCAGTGGAAGCACAAGGCAGAGGAGGAGGAGGAGGAGGTCGCCAACGCAACCAGGGCACCGCCAGCACCTCAGAAGGCAGGGTTAGCATGGCCGAACTGTGGAAAAGCTTTGTCAGCACGCCACAACAAACAGCAGCACCAGCAGCTCAGATGGAACGTCTTAGCAGGAGGCAGCATTTTACCAACATGGTGGAGCAGTATGTGTGCACACGCCTACATGTAGTGAATGAGGGGTCTGCCCCCTTCAACTTCTGGGTCTCCAAATTGGGCACATGGCCTGAGCTTGCCCTTTACGCCTTGGAGGTGCTGGCGTGCCCTGCAGCCAGTGTATTATCTGAACGGGTATTTAGCACGGCTGGGGGCTTTATAACAGACAAGCGCAGCCGCCTGTCCAGAGACAATGTGGACAAGCTCATGTTCATTAAAATGAACCAGGCATGGATCCCACGGGACTTTTCCGTACCTTGTGCAGAATAGCAATGGATACCGACCTTACCCACCCATTGTTCCATTTTTGCTCTTTCTCACTCTTTTGGGGTGTACCCTCATTTAAAATTTGTGAAAAGAAGCAGTGTTGGCTACCTCGTCCTCCTCCTCAGGGCCAGATTAACGTAGGGGCTATTGGAGCTGCAGCTCCAGGCCCCTACCTTTTATATAGGCCCCGGGTTGGCCATATTCACTGTTACCGCTCTTCTGTCACTTGTAAACACAGAAGTCTGGCTTCTATGTTCGCTTCCCCAGGCAGCACCCTCAGAACCTCCCCACACAGCGCGAAGGCCGGACAAGGAGGGACAGTTGCCGATGCATGGATGTGTTTATGGGCTTCAGAGACAGCATCCCATGTTGAATTAGGCATGCATGGCTGCACCCTTCCTCCTCTGGGTGCATGGCAAGGCACTGCCCTTAAGGCCCTTCAAAATCCTCAGCACCAAGCCCATGATGCTCTTAATCCGGCCCTGGTCCTCCTTCACCGCCGCTTCCACCTACACCACCCATAGGTGTGCGCAGCCTATTGCATTAAGGTGTGCACCCCAAAGTTGAAATACACATGCATGTGTTTGCCAGCAGGGAGAGTAATGTATCGGGGCCATGTACCTGTAGGCAAAGAGAAATAGAGCAGAGCAGGTCCGAGGGAGATCTTTCCCATCTGCTCACTGGAAATGCTATGTGCCCTAGGTGATTAGGGTGTGCCCAGGCACACCCGGCACACCCTGTGCGCATGCCTATGTCACCGCCACATCCACCACCACCTCAACCTCCCTCCTACTCCATATGGGCCTCGTCCTTCAGAGATGAAGAAGAACATTGTTTTATTTTTCTGTTTTTTTTGTTGTTTTAAGTTATTTCCCTATCCACATTTGTTTGCAGAGCACTTGCCATGCTCTTAATTACGTTTTGCTGCCATTTGCAGCACTCTAGCCCTTTCCTTTGGTGTTTTAGAGCCATTTTAGTGCCTTAAAGTTCGGGTCCCCATTGACTTCAATGGGGTTCGGTGTCCGGGAAAAGTTCGGTAAAAGTCCGGGACACGGACCCGGACTTTTTTTTAAAGTTCGGCCGAACCCGTCGAACACGGACATCTAGGTGTCCGCTCAACCCTAGTACTGTTGAATAGTGCCTTGCAATAAAAAAAACTATTTAGGGGAAAAAAGAGTTTATTGCTGCCCTGTATGCGTATGTTACAGTGAGATACACCATTACGTACTGTTGTATTGAGCCTTGCAATAAAAAAACGATTTAGTGGACAAAAAAAGTTGATTGCAACCCTGTCGGCGTATGTTACAGTAAGATACACCCATTGGGTACTGTTGTATTGCGCATTGCAATTAAAAAAATGATTTAGGGGACAAAAAAAGTTGATTGCCGCCCTGTCTGCATATGTTACAGTGAGATACACACATTGCGTACTGTTGTATTGAGCCTTGCAATAAAAAAACTTTTTAGGGGACAAAAAAAGTTGATTGCGGCCCTGTCCGCATATGTTATAGGGAGATACACCCATTGCATATTGTTGAATTGCGCCTTGCAATAAAAAAAACTATTTATGGGACAAAAGAGTTTATTGCTGCCCTGTCCGCGTATGTTACAGTGAGATACACCCATTGCATACTGTTGTATTGCACCTTGCAATAAAAAAAAAAAACTATTTAGGGGACAAAAGAAGTTGATTGCGGCCCTGTCTGCATATGTTACAGTGAGATACACCCATTGCGTACTGTCGAATTGCGCCTTGCAATAAAAAAACTATTTAGGGGACAAAAGAGTTTATTGCTGCCCTGTCCACGTATGTTACAGTGGGATACACCCATTGGATACTGTTGTATTGTGCCTTGCAATAAAAAAAACTATTTAGGGGACAAAAAAAGTTGATTGCGGCCCTGTCCGCATATGTTACAGTGAGATACACCCATTGCATACTGTTGAATTGCGTCTTGCAATAATAAAAACTATTTAGGGGACAAAAAAAGTTGATTGCGGCCCTGTCTGCATATGTTACAGTGAGATACACCCATAGCGTACTGTTGAATTGCACCTTGCAATAAAAAAAAACAATTTAGGGGACAAAAGAGTTTATTGCTGCCCTGTACCATGTGTAATGGAATTCAATAGAAGTGCACCTAAAATCCAGGTAAAACGCACACACAATCACACTGTGACCAAACCGCAGCGCACCGGTGTGACCCCACTATAAAGCAAACTTCACACCTTTGAATGTCAGTCACAAGATTGTGGCTTTCCTGACACACACACAGAAACAAATCGTCCATTAGTAGACGTGTGACAGTGCCATTTATTGGTAATGGCACCCCACACATCTGCTAACACACGCACCAAACCACATGGTATCTCAAAAGTGAAACATCTGGGGTCTGTTTAGAGCCCTGATATTTCATCAAAGCCCCCCAACAGGGCAGTTAAAAATGTAAAAAGTATATATATACACTGTACATATAAATTCTCAACACAATATAAATAATGTAAAACATTTGTAAAAAATAAATAATTAAGGGCTTGTTCACACGTGTTTTGGTCTCTGAAAAGCAACCATCATGCAGATTGCTCTTCAGAGAGCATTTGACAGGAGGTAAGGAGCCGTTGTATCGCCTCCCTACTGCCTGAAACAAACCTTCTACCATTATTAGCCTTATGGGGTGGGGGGGGCACAGCTTGCCATGTTTGCCCTGGGCACTGAATGACCTTGTCTCGGCACTGGGTGCAGGGGGTCCGGCCGCACCGGGCGCAACATCTTAGGGGGTGTCGTGTAGCATGACAGTGAAGGCAGTTTAATTCCAGGACAAAGCAGTGTCCCAAAATGAAACGCACACTGTGTGATTCCTGAACTGGTGATTCCAGTGACATCAGGCACACACAGGCAGAAGCCCAGCATTCATAGCGGAAGAGGGTTTAAATTCCTCCTCCTCCGCGCCAAGAAAGTAGCTCCACCCACCTCCTCCTCGCTGCAGGTAAGAGGATTGTTCATCTTGTCCTCGCTCTGGCTCTGCTCTTCTTCCTGCTAAAAATCACTGCCCTTGCCACAGTGTAGGATTGTCTTCTCATGAGCTTTGCATTACTCAATATTCCCCAGGATCTCAATAGGAGGAGAAGATGTCCTCCTCGGTTAGCTACCTCTGGAGGAGGCTCATTCTCCCCC
Source organism: Pelophylax lessonae (assembly GCF_965119305.1). Lineage (NCBI taxonomy): Eukaryota > Metazoa > Chordata > Amphibia > Anura > Ranidae > Pelophylax > Pelophylax lessonae. Next base: position 341,790,644 of record NC_138769.1, on the reverse strand, counting down.
CCCCCCCCCCTACAGGTATTTAGGGGATATTTTTTTTTTTGCAGTTTTAACTAGCATTTTATGGAGGGTGAGGTGAAGGATGGCCTTGAATAAGGAGATATTGCCCCTGAGTTGCAAGGTCCTCTTGTTGCCATCATTCATTTTGGTGTCCCTGAGACCACTGCACAGTACAAGAACAAGAAGCTTTCGTTCCATGTGGGAGCTTGCATGAATCTTAGATTTTTGCATAATTCTTAGAAATACATAAAATTCAGATTAAGGTGAAGTAAATTAATTTCTGACTGCAGCACAGTTGCAGGGTTTGGTAGTTTACTGAAGCAAAATTGGAAAAAAGCCTCCAATGGACGCAGCTTAGGGGCTTTTGAGGTCCTTGATCAAATGCACATAGACCATACATGACCGAATGTAACCGTCACCTTTCACTAAACTGAATGCGATCTGTGGATTCTACATCGTTGCATGTCTGTGTATTTCTCTAGAAATTGGTACAGGGTAGAGGTTTTATGTGAGCTATAGCCGGAGAACAGATTACAAAAGTTCCCCACTTTATATCACTGCAATGTTTAATCTCATTTTTAATACTAAGCTAAAACATGGAATAGGCTGCTTTGGTAGCACTATGAATTAGTGATTGACCGATATAGTTTTTTTTTATTGCCGATACCGATATTTTGGCCATTGAATATCGGCTTTTGCTAATATTGGCCGATATTTTCGTACATTTAAAAAAACTATGTGGCAAATGAGGTTTAATGTTGATAAATGTAAAGTTATGCACTTGGGGGCTAAGAATATGCATGCATAAGGGGGAGGGGGGGGGAAGGATCTGGGGGAATCCATGGCGGAGAAGGCTACTGTATTTGCACTGAATTGTAAATGATGATATTTTTTGAAAAATACAATGAATTACAAGGCTGTAGAGAACAGTGCGCCATTGCAAACTTATATTCTGAGGTTTTAATTACATTATTTTAATATAGTCAGTCGTGAACTAAAGTGGGCAGGTCTAAGGCATGAAACTCCAGAGCTGAAAATGAGTCCCACTCCGGCCCTGATGCAATGGTTCAGGAAATGGGCTTTAAAAGCCCGTGATTGGACCAGAACCATTAGCAAAAGCCAATTGAGGGGGCAGAAGAATGCTAGGAATGTGATTGGAGTGACTAGGGGGTCCCTAGGCCAATCATTAGTGAATACGCCCCCCAGTATATAAGATAGCCCCCGCCAAATTCCTAGCATTGTTATACAGGACATGGAAGAAAGTGGAAGCAGTTCTGCTAATTTTACTTTAAAAGTGTAATTTAGCATTTATTAGTGTGAGGAAAGGGATATCTAGTGTAGTTAGAGTGCTCCTTTACACTTTAGTTAGCTTCAAAAATGTAGTTTCTGTAGGGAAAGTGTGAGGTGTCAGGGTGACCGTAATGTAGTGTAGGGTTAACTTACTGCTATGGCAGGGTGACCGAACCCTTCCATATCAGGGTGACCGTAATGTAGTGTAGGGTGAACTGACAGTGACTGCTATGGCAGGGTGACCAAACCCTTCCATATCAGGGTGACCGCTATAGAGAAAAGCTAGTTTCCTTTGTGTCACTTTCGCTGCAGTAATATGGCTTCGCTGCCGCCAGCATTTTTGGCTGCAAGCGTTGCTAGTAATTTTTTGAGCACATGTTTGGAGTCAGACATGACATCTGAACATGTGTATAGGGGGTATATATACACACCCATGTCTGTATATATACACCTAGACATATATAGGTGTGAAAGGAGCAGAAAAAACGACTTGCGCTAATGAAATAATTAACACCAATATATTTCTGCTCCTATCACACCTATATATGTCTAGGTGTGTATATACATATAAGTATGTGTGTATATACACCATTATACACAAGTTCAGATGTTTTGCCTGCCTCCAAAGAACCCAAAAAAATGCCAAAAAAACGCTAGCGTAAAAAAAAAAAACGCCCAGGTGTGTTGTTGCAGGCATTTTTTGGGGTTCTTTGGAGGCAGGCAAAACATCTGAACTTGTGTATACGGGTATATATACACACATACTTATATGTATATACACACCTAGACATATATAGGTGTGATAGTAGCAGAAATATATGCTTGCGCTAATGAAATCATTTACACTAATATGGTTATGCTCCTATAACACCTATATATGTCTAAATGTAAAATACATATAAGTATGTGTGTGTACACAAGTTCAGATGTTTTGCCTGCCTCCAAAAACCCCCAAAAAATGCCTGCAACAACAAACCTGGGCGTTTTTTTTGACGCTAGCGTTTTTTTGGGAATTTTTTTGTGTTCTTTGGAGGCAGGCAAAACATCTGAACTTGTGTATAGTGGGGTTTTTTCAATAATTGGCTCTCTATCAAAAATGACAATTTTTAAGATTTTTTTTGTGTGATTTTGTGTCTGGGGGGTCTAAAAAGTGTACCTGTGAAGTTTCAGCTCTGTAGCATGTCCAGAACCCCCCAAAAAAAGATCATATAGGTGTAAAAGGAGGGTTCCACCATCCCTGCTCTACTGAAAAATTATCTTTTTTTCTGGTTCTGGACATGCTACAGAGCTGAAACTTCACAGGTACACGTTTTAGACCCCCCCAGATACTAAATCCAAAGAAATCTTTTTTTTTTTTTATTTTTTTTTTTTTTTTAATTTTTCCAATAATTGGCTCTCTATCAAAAATGATAATTTTTGAGAACTTTTTTTGTGTGATTAATAGTCCCTGGGGTATGACCCAGAACCCTAGGCACTTTTTAGGGGCATTTATTGGGTTTTAGGGCTTCAAAATTGAGTTTTTTGATTACCAAAGTTCGGGTCCCATTGATTTCAATGGGGTTCTGAAATCCGGGCCGAACTTTCGGGTAGTTCGGATGTTCTGGCCGAACCGAACTTTTGAAAAGTTCGATCATCCCTAATAAAGACCCATTTTGGGAAAAAATATTACATTGTGGCTTAGTCTGCATATTTTACTGGAGAAGGTCAAATAAGGGACGTGGCCTGGGTCGTGGTGTTGCTGGTGGAGCTCCTGTTGAAAGGAGAGGATGTGGTCGATCTGTGCCTGCTAAACGCACAGGTGAAACACCTTCCTCAGCTGCGAGTAGGCGACAGAACCTGCAGCAGTATTTGGCAGGGCCTAATGTGCCTCTACAAATGTTGAGTCCACAACAAGTACAGGCGATAGTAGATTGGGTTGCTGATGGTGCCTCCAGTTCCTTCACATTGTCTCCCACCCAGTCTTCTGCTGAAAGGTCAGAGTTGGCACCTGCAGCCGATGTCCATCAATCTGTCATCGCACCCCCTTGCAAATCAGCCAAGCAGTTTGAGCCCCAATTCATGCAGCAATCTCTTCTTCTTTTTGATGACTCTGTTAGCATGGTTTCCCAGGGCGATTCACCTAGCCCTGCCCCAGAAGTGGAAGAGATTGAGTGCACCGATGCCCAACCACTTATGTTTCCAGATGAGTACATGGGAGGACCATCGCAGCACGTCTCGGATGATGACGAAACACAGGTGCCAACTGCTGCAGAATTCCGAATTGTGGAGACCGACAAGGGTTGCAGGGGTGAAGACTGGGTGGAAGATGATGTGGAGGACAATGAGGTCCTCGACCCCACATGGAATGAACATCATGCAGGTGACCTGAGTAGTTTGGAGGAAGAGACTGTGGTCGCACAGAGCCATCAGCACAGCAGAAGAGGTAGCAGGGTGCAAAAGCGGAGCGGCCGTGCCCTAGACACTACGCCTGCTACTGCCCAATGCAGCAAAGGACCGAGCACACCAAAGCCAGCTCACAGGAGTTCCCTAGCGTGGCAGTTCTTCAGACAATGTGATGATGACAGGACACGCTGTGCAATCAGAGCCTGAAGCGAGGCATAAACCTTCTCAACCTGAGCACAACCTGCATGACCAGGCATCTAAGTGCAAAGCATGAGCTACAGTGGAGTGCAAACCTCAAAAACCAAGAAAGGTCTCTGACTCCTCCTGCTTCCTCTTCTGCTGCAGTCTCGGCCTCTTCATCCACCTCTGTAGTGACAGTGGCACCTGCCACCCCGCAAACAGAGGATCCACCAGCAACACCACCGCCTGGGTCACCAACAACCATCTCCACAATGTCCCATGGAAGCGTTCAGCTTTCTATCTTCCAAACACTGGAGCGGAAGAGGAAGTACTCCCCTACCCACCCGCGATCCCTGGCCCTGAATGCCAGCATTTCAAAATTCCTGGCCTTTGAAATGCTGTCATTCCGGCTGGTGGAGACGCAGAGTTTTAAGAGCCTTATGGCAGTGGCTGTCCCACAGCCGTCACTACTTTTCCAGGCAAGCCATCCCTTCCCTGCACAACCAAGTGGGTGACAAAATCAGGTGTGCACTGCGCAACTCCATCTGTGGCAAGGTCCACCTAACTACGGATATATGGACCAGTAAGCACGGTCAGGGATGTTATATCTCCCTAACAGCACTCTGGGTAAATGCAGTGGTGGCTGGGCCTGAGGCGGATAGCAGTTTGGCGCATGTCCTTCCACCACCGAGGATTACAGGGTGCTTCAGTTTGCCTCCTGTTCCTAACTCCTCCTTCTCCTCTTCCTCATCCTCTACCGCCTCCTCTTCCAGTCAGCGTAACACCTTCACCACCAACTTCAGTACAGCCAAGGGTAAACGGAAACAGGCAGTTTTAAAACTTGCCTGTATGGGTGAAAAACCACACACCACACAGGAGTTGTGGAGGGGCATTGAACTGCAGACCGATGAGTGGTTGCTGCCAGTGAGCCTCAAGCCCGGCCTGGTGGTGTGCGATAACGGGCGAAATCTCATAGCAGCTCTGGGCCTAGTCGGTTTGACGCACATCCCTAGCCTGGCGCATGTGCAGAATTTGGTGGTGCAGAGGTTACTTAGAAATTACCCCGATATGTCAGAGCTGCTGCACAAAGTGCGGGTCGTCTGTGCGCATTTTCGGCGTTCTCACCCTGCTGCTGCTCGCCTGTCAGCGCTGCATCATAACTTCGACCTTCCCGCTCACCGCCTCATATGTGACATGCCCACAAGGTGGAACTCCACCTTGCACATGCTGGCCAGACTGTGCGAGCAGCAGCAGGCCATAGTGGAGTTTCAGCTGCAGCACGCACGCGTGAGTCGCTCTGCGGAACAGCACCACTTCACCACTAATAACTGGGCCACCATGCGAGAACTGTGTGCCTTGTTGCGCTGTTTCGAGTACTCCACCAACATGGCCAGTGCCGATGACACAGTTCTCAGCTTAACTATCCCACTTCTATGCCTTCTTGAAAAAACACTTCGGGCGATGATGGAAGAGGATGTGGCACAGGATGAGGAGGGGAGCAGGAGGAGGATGAAGAGGTAACATTTCCAAGTCTTTCAGGGCAGTCATTCGCAAGTGGCTCCGAGGGTGGGTTCCTGCACACACAAACGCCAGGGACACAATTTTCCAGCAGGGGCACAGTTCTGGAGGATGAGGAGATGGAGGAGGATATGGAACCACGTTCACAGCAGGGTGGCACCCAGGCCAGCTCATGGCCATCACTGGTGCGTGGCTGGGGGGATACGGAGGACACAGAGGATACACATCTCACAGAGGACAGCTTTTCGTTGCCTCTGGCTTTTCGTTGCCTCTGGGCAGCCTGGCACACATGATCGATTACATGCTGCAGTGTCTCTGCAACAACCGCTGAGTTTCCCACATAGTAACTTTTGCTGATTACTGGGTGGTCACCCTGCTGGATCCCAGTTACAAGGACAACGTACCATCCTTAATTTCCTCACTGGAGCGTCAACGCTGCCAGGGCCCCGCCAGCACCTCAGAAGGCAGGGTTAGCATGGCCGAAATGTGGAAAAGCTTTGTCAGCACGACACAACAAGCAGCAGCAACACCAGCTGATATGGAACGTCTTAGCAGGAGGCAGCATTTCCCTAACATGGTGGAGCAGTATGTGTGCATACGCCTAGACGTACTGAATGACGGATCTGCCCCCTTCAACTTCTGGGTCTCCAAGTTGGGCACAAGGCCTGAGCTTTCCCTTTACGCCTTGGAGGTGCTGGCCTGTCCTGCAGCCAGTGTATTATCTGAACGGGTATTTAGCACGGCTGGGGGCGTTATCACAGACAAGCGCAGCCACCTGTCCAGAGCCAATGTGGACAAGCTCACGTTCATTAAAATGAACCAGGCGGAGACTTCCGGTTCCGGCGCCAGATGTGAAGGAGCAGGAAGTAACGGCTCCGGGCGCGCCAGCATAGAAAACCGGCTTAAACTCCCGATCGGTGAGCTAGCGACCGCCCCTACCACTCCTGTCCCCTGGGGGAACCTCTAATGGACAAGTTCCTGCTACACGGTCCCTCCGCCGCTGCCTCCACCGACCGCACTGACAGCTCTCCCGCCGGCACCCACACAGGCAAGATGGCGGAGGGCGCGCCTCAGATCCCCTGTCACAACACCTCAGGACTCAGCTACGCTGCTGTAACGGCCGGCACCGACATCTCCACAGCGGTACCACCCGACCACTATGCGGGAATCGCCCAGGCTGTGGCGTCCCTTCTCTCACCCACAATTACAGCGGCTGTAGATAAGGCTATGGCTGCAGGGATAGCCCAAATCAGGAAGGATCTCGGCGAGCACGCACTGCGGCTCACTGAACTAGAAAGCAGAGTGGCCGAGATTGAGGAGGAGACACAAGCCTCTTTTCATCAAGAAAAACAGTTTCAGCAGACACAGCAATATCTTTTGGAAAAAGTGGATGATCTGGAAAACAGATCGCGTAGAAATAACTTGCGCATTATCGATCTCCCGGAGTCTTATGGAACGGACTCCCTACTGGATCTTTACTCTCAGCGTATTAGTCAAGCCCTGGGTCTCTCCAATTTCTGTGTCACGGAACGCGCACATCGGGTGGGCCCCCCCTCTAACGAGAGACATTCTCCTCGCCCAGTTATTGTGAAATACCTGAACTTTGCTGACAGAAATAACTTAATGAAATCTTACCGTAACTCCAAAGCCCTGCAACTTGATGGCCACAAGCTGCTGCTGTTTGCGGATTATTCCCAAGAGGTTTCACGCAGGCGAAAAGCCCTACAGCCTGTCTGCAACGCTCTCTACCAACAAGGTATTAAATTCACCCTGGCGTACCCTGCAACGTTGCGGTTCAAAGACTCCTCAGGTCACTCAAAATCTTTCACCCACCCGGATGAAGCTTGGGATTACCTAAACTCTCATCTCCGTGTGCCCATGGACACCTCCATGCCTCCCGGACATCATTCCGCCAGACCTCAACAACCTAGGGACCAACGGAGCCCTCGTCAGGAGCCGGCAAAGAAATTGAGACTCACTGACCTCTCCGGGAAGTTTACTCCTGCTTGACCACACACCCCTACTACGAATCCAGTCTTCGAGTTGCAATGTTCCCCCCTGAGCACTATTATTTGAGTTTCCTTTCGTGTCCCATTCCTGGGTGTCCCCAGGCTGACATTCTGATTTAGCTCCCTTATGTACGCTGTTCACCAATGGGACTCCCTCCCCCCCCCCCCACAAGTTATGCCTCCATTCCTGGCTGATATGCTTTGGTCCTTTTATGCTTATGTCTCCCAGGATGGCTACGCAAGCTGCTCAGGTTATTTGTTTTTTGCTTATGACTGTGATTTCTTTATTAATTGTTTTGCCATTATTCCTTCTTCACCTCCTCATAGGGTGCTACCGCGGAATGTCTGCTCCACTTCTGTAAGCGATGTCGCCCTGCCTTTGGGTGAGATGTGACGGACAATTCCTCTTCTCCATCAAAAAACCGTGAGTGAGGTTGCGGGCACACCGCACGGGCTTGGGCCTGATATCCCCTGGTAGCGCTACTGTTGGGCGGTTGTTCACATGTGGGAAGAAGTGAAGTGCGTAATTCCCCTGACACGTAAGTGTCTTTTGTTTGTACTGTATTGTACTGTTTTGCCTATGCAGGTTTTGCCAGTTCATTCTTCACTACCCCCTATTTCCTTGCCTCAATCCCCGACACACCCTTTCACATCCGCACTCTTCGGACTCTGTAGACACAGCCCTGCTACTGTTCATACAAGTATCTATATAATCTCTGCTCCACTATTCTACTATAGTGCACACCAATGGTTAGGATAGTATCCTGGAACGTGAAAGGCCTACGCTCCCCCCATAAACGAATGGCGATACTTCGCCACTTGAAACGCCTTAAGACGGACATAGCAGTCCTTCAGGAGACCAATCTCCCTGAACAGGATTTCACCCGTATGCGTAAACTGTGGGTGGGTCAGGTTCTGGGTTCGCCTGCAGTCAACCGCAAAGCGGGGGTTCTCATACTCATAAGCAAACACTTTCCCTGCAAGATAGTATCTTCTCATGTTGATGCGGAAGGTCGATTCATCGCGGTCACAGTATCTTCAGGCCAGAGAGACTGGGTCCTGGCCACCACATACGCCCCCAACTCGCCCTCAAAGCAATTCTTCAATGAATTGGTCTCCAATCTGCTCCGTTCCTACATGTACCCCTGATTTTAGCTGGCGACATGAACGTGGTTATGGATCCTAGGGAGGATAGGTCCCGTCCTATTCCCCTACAAGACTCACACAGGCTCCTTCACCCTAACCACTTACCCGACTTTGCGGAACATGCTCAGCTCACAGATGTGTGGCGCCGCATGCACCCTGAAGGTAGAGACTTTACCTTTTTCTCCAACCCACATAACTCCCTCTCATGCATAGACTATATATTCACTAACTCCCAATCACAGCCCTTGATTTTACATTCCTCCATACACGATCTAGCGATATCCGACCATGCCCCTGTCTCGGTAGATCTGTTGGAATCGTTCCCAAAACCCCCCTCGCATAATTGGAGGTTCCCTTCCTTCTTGGCCCACGACGAACATTTACCACAACTGATAGAAGATGCTTGGCATGACTTTGCACTCAACAATGCAGCACATACTTCTGACCCAACCCTGTTCTGGGAAGCTGGAAAAGCAGTATTGAGGGGCCGCATTATCTCCTATGCCGCAGGTCGAAAACGAGCTATAAAGAAGGCCTATACAGAGGCAAGTGCCAAGCTGCGCGAGGCCCATTTGGCGTTGTCACAGGCCAACACCTGCTCCAATAGACGACAATGGCAGGAAGCAAAATTGTCTTTTGATACCTGGGCGGCGTCACAGGAGAAAATGTATTCCTCTATCCAGGATCTCCAATTCCATAAATATGGTAACAAGCCAGGCAAGTTATTATCTAAACTATGCAAAGGTCCCTTCGCGCCTACTCACATTGTAACACTGAAATCTACTAAGGGGCCCTTAACCACTTCACCCACGGAGATTGCTGAGACTCTCTCCAATTTCTTTTCTGACTTACACAGCTTGGAACATCATGACGCGAACACTGCTGAGTCCTGGCTGGCCTCGGTTTCCCTTCCCACCTGTAATGTTCCGGTACCTTTGGTACCCTAAATTACTCTTTTCACAAGTGTATGCGCCCCACCATTCTCTTTTGGAAAGGTGCGCATACACCTTTAAGACTGAAGCTGTCATCACTCAGCGCCGGACTAGATGGCTATTTAAATCGCCGGTTCTCACTCACATGTGTTCGTTCAAACACCCTTACCTGGATGCTAACTTGGCTTGAAGCTTTCGTGCTTGCAAGCATACCTCGCTGACGGAACCTCGCTGCGCTGATCCCTGCATCCCGCTTCCGGATCATCCGCTCCTCCTGAACCAACCTTCGGCTGTATTGCTATTAGTGCTACGTACCCCACAGGGGAACCCTCTATAAACTTATACTAAGCTTACACTATCTAGCTCTGCATAGTAAAGACTATTTATCACATCTGCATATCTAGATTGCTAGCTCTTAAGACTACTGCTACTTATTCCTGCACTAGGTTGATCTCTCTTGTATGTCCACCTGCTACTCTGTCATCTGCTACCATACATGATTGCTAAACCTACCTGCATCCATCTGCTACTGTCTTACCTTCAAGTGTCTGTCACCTACCACCTCCACTCAACCTGTCTCTTAAATCTTCATCACTGTGTTACTACATACATAAAGTCACTCTAGGAACCAGCTTGTTGAGTGTGTGTATTTACTAGCTGAATTAAGACCTTCCACACATGATGAGTCATTGAGGTTGGGAATGGTATCTCAGCATCTCTCTTACATGACTACTGAAGTGGAATATTTCTGCAGCTGAAAATCCACACCATACATGAAACGCAGGAGTGTTACACCACCATAGCGGATGATCTGCTTTCCTCTCTGAATGCCCCTGTTTCATTGGAGGAAATCAAATCAGTCATAGCACAGTTACCTCCGGGCAAAGCCCCTGGCCCTGACGGCTTCACCTCGGACTTCTACAAGACTTCGGCCGAGACCATAGCCCCAACTCTTCAGTCACTGTACCAGAATATTTTAGATGGCAGGCCTTATTTTCCGACGGGCTTGCAAGCTCATGTTAAGTTGATACCGAAACCTGGCAAGGACCCGAAAGAACCCAGCTCCTACCGACCCATTTCTCTTCTAAACCTTGATGGCAAGATTTTATCCAAAATTATAGCTAATAGGCTTGCCCCCATCATGCCCACCTTGATTCACCCTGCCCAAGCGGGTTTTACGTCGGGTAGGTCGGCCACAGCCAATATAAGAAAAGTCTTAGCAGCACTGGAGGCCTCCCATGCTGATTCGACTTCTGATATGGCAATTATCTCCCTAGACGCGGAAAAGGCCTTTGATAGGGTGGACATAGACTGGCTACAATTGGTATTGCGTAGTTTTGGGTTCCAGGGACCCTTTGTCCACCTTATCAAAGCCATGTATACAAACCCCTCCGCATGTGTCGTTGTGAATGGCCATACCTCTGCCCCATTCTCATTGCAAAGAGGAACTAGACAGGGATGCCCATTGTCCCCCCTCCTATTTAATTTGGCACTAGAACCCCTGGCAAGATTTATCCTCCATCATCCCGATATCCACGGTATTCCCATAGGCGACTCCGACCTACGCATAGCCCTATTTGCGGATGACATACTCATATTCACATCGGACCCGGTCAGAGATTTTAAATTAGTCCACGAGATCTTTGAAGACTTTCGCCTGTGCTCAGGACTGAAAATTAACTTTTCTAAAAGCGAACTCCTACCCCTTCGCCATACTAAACTTAACCCTTGGACATTCTCACCTCCCTTCTCAATAGCAAAAACATCCATCACCTACCTGGGCATTAAGATAGGTCGCACTCCCTCCTCCATTTATCACCTGAACATTCCCCCCACCATCACCAAAATTGTCTCGACCTTGGACGCGTGGGGGGGTCTTCCTCTCTCCATGTTGGGCAGGTGTCACTTGTACAAGATGTTGGCCTTCCCAAAGCTATTATATCCCCTTCAAACAATACCTCTACTAATAAGACATAAGGACATACAGAAATTGACCAAAGCAGTTTCCGCCTTTATCTGGCAAGGGAAACGACCACGTATTGCGCTTCAGAAACTATACCTGCCGAGGAGGGAGGGGGGGTGGCGCTTCCCAACGCCCGTCTGTACAACCTGGCATGTGTGCTTAGGGTGGGGCTGGATTGGATTGGCAAAACTTCAAGATACTCTAATTTTCACCTTGAATCCCACCTCTCCTCTCCCTACGACCTAACCGCCCTTCTACACTGTCGATTATGTCACGCCATCTACCCATCTGTGGTCATCCTCTTTTCCCCCAAGCGCAATGCTATCCCCCGTTCCAAGAATGGCAATCCAAGAATCTCCTCAATTTTGCTCAATTGTTTGACTCTGACTTGGGCAATCCTTTACCGATCTCGGTGATCACAGAACGCTTTCACTTACCTAAAGGTCACGCATTGGGCATCTTGCAGGCTGTTAGTTTTGTAGTCAAGAACTGCCCCAACAAATTGCACCGGTTCCGGAGTAACATTACCACCAAGTTCCTGGATCAAGAAATCCATAAAATTTCGGCCATATACAAATCTCTATTATCACTCCCCTCTATAAGCAAATCTTCCTATACCACGACCACCTGGGACAAAGACTTCCCGGACCAGAACGCCCATTCGCTCATCTTGGCGGGTTACCTTGCCACTCATAAAGTCATCACGAATGAATACTGGCGGGAACAGCAGTTCAAGATTTTGCACCACAGCTATGTTCCTTACCCCAGGACTAAGCAACATCAACACTCGACAGACTGCCCACTGTGTTCTTCACCCAAACCTACCCTTGCGCATAGACTTTGGTCATGCTCGCGCATCCAAGCCTTCTGGTCCTCAGTAGAAACTTATGCATATTCCATCACGGGGTTGAAACCTCTGCATGATCCATACCCGCTCCTGTTCGGAAACTTGGACAAACCCCTCAACGTCCTGCCGAAGGACCAACGTCTTTTGCTCCAAACACATAAAATTTGGTTGTCAACTTGTTTCATGATCGCAAGAAGGGCGATTTTGGCCAATTGGATTCACAATACTCCCCCCTCTCTGTCTGAAGTTACCACAGGCCTGCGTCAACTGCACGCCAGAGAAGCCCTTGATCTTAAATCCCTGTCCTCCTCACCCAATTACACTAAATTCAACCGCAAATGGGATGCTTTCCTACACTCACAATCCAATGTGGATCTTAGTGGATGACCAAGAATCCTATCTCTTATGCCACAGATCAATGGGCCTTTGAGCTACAGCATTGCTAACTTCTACTACTCGCTTTGATAGTATGATTCTACACCATATTAGGTCCACATAACAGCCTTTGGCATGACTCTATCACTTGATAGTCCACTGAGATGATAACCCAATTGCTTTGTGATCTTCCTTTATGTGACATCCCTACTTGCTACTTCTTCTGGGAGACACCAGGCCTAGCTCATTTTCTCCAATGGCCTTTTTAACATCACTAGTTGCATCCATGTCTCCTAAGCTAAGAGTCTATGCTACCCAATCAATTGGTCTACAGATCCTATCCGGTGGAGTCACACCCCCCTCCCCGCCCACCCCCTCCCCTCTATACCCCCCCCCCAACATGAAGTTGTTAGCTAACACTGCTACAGGCCTCCTTGCATCGCCTCAAGCACTACTTGCTTAAAACTGTTCTTTGTCATGAGGCTTGCTCGGTAGTTAACTGTATCTAATTTGTTAACATGTTGATCTGTTGATCTACTGGTTTTCCTTTTTGACGATCAATATGTATTGTCTCAATGGTTACTATACTTGTTAATGTGCTGAAAACTTTAATAAAGTATATTTAAAAAAAAAAAAAAATGAACCAGGCATGGATCCCACAGGACTTGTCCGTACCTTGTGCAGAATAGTCATGTATACCGGCCTTACCCAGCCATTGCTGGATTTGATCTTTCTTACTCTTTTGGGGTATACCCAAATTTAAAAAATGTTTTTATTAAAAACCAAAACCAGTGTTGGCTACCTCATCCTCCTCCTCCACTGCCGCCGCCGCTTCCACCTACACCGCCATATCCTACGCCACCTCAACCTCCTACTCCATATGGGCCTTGTCCTCCTTCTACATCATTTAAGATGATTATTTTTATTTTTTTTTTTTTTATGTTCTTTTAAGTCATTTCCCTAACCACATTTGTTTGCAGAGCACTTGCCATGCTCTTAAGATGATTTTGCTGCCATTTGCAGCCCTCTAGCCCTTTCCATGTTTGTTTTAGAGGCATTTTAGTGCTCAAAAGTTCAGGTCTCCATTGACTTCAATGGGGTTCGGGATCGGGACAAAGTACGGGTTAAGTTCGGGTCACGAACCCGTACTTTTTTTTCAAGTTTGGTCGAACCCGCCGAACCCGAACATCCAGGTGTTTGCTCAACTCTACTCATTTATGCTGAGGACTGTGTGTGTGTGTGTGTGTGTGTATATATATATATACAGTGGGGATCGAAAGTTTGGGCACCCCAGGTAAAAATTTGTATTAATGTGCATAAAGAAGCCAAAGAAAGAAGGAAGAATCTCCAAAAGGCATCAAATTACAGATTAGACATTCTTATAATATGTCAACAAAAGTTAGATTTTATTTCCATCATTTACACTTTCAAAATAACAGAAAACAAAAAAATGGTGTCTGCAAAAGTTTGGGCACCCTTCAGAGTTAATATCATATGCTGCCCCCTTTGGCAAGTATCACAGCTTGTAAACACTTTTTGTAGCCAGCCAAGAGTCTTTCAATTCTTGTTTGAGGTATCTTTGCCCATTCTTCCTTACAAAAGTCTTCCAGTTCTTTGAGATTTCTGGGCTGTCTGTCACGCAATGCTCTTTTAAGGTCTATCCATAGATTTTCAATTATGTTGAGGTCAGGAGATTGTGAAGGCCATGGCAAAACCTTCAGTTTACGCCTCTTGATGTAATCCCCCGTGGATTTCGAGGTGTGTTTAGGATCATTATCCATTTTTAGAAGCCATCCTCTCTTTAACTTCAGCTTTTTCACAGATGGCATCAAGTTATAATCCAAAATTTTCTGAAATTGTATTAAATCCATTTTTCCTGCAATACAACCCCAAAGCATGATTGATCCTCCCCCATGCTTAACAGTTGGACAGAGGTTCTTTTCATTAAATTCTGTGCCCCTTCTTTTCCAAAGTACCTTTGCTCATTACGGCCAAAAAGTTCAATTTTAACCTCATCGGTCCAAAGAACTTGTTTCCAAAATACATCAGGCTTGTCTATATGTTAATTTGCAAAGTTCAAACGCTGATTTTTGTGGTGAGGATGTAGAAGAGGTTTTCTTCTGATGACTCTTCCATGAAGACCATATTTGTACAAGTATCTCTTTATAGTGGAATAGTGTACCACAACTCCAGTGTCTGCCAGATCTTTCTGGAGGGATTGTGCAGTCAAACGTGGGTTTTGAATTGTTTTTCTCACAATCCTGCAAGCTGTTCTGTCTTCCAGATCTTGCTTTAACTCCCACTGTTCCTGATGACTGCCATTTCTTAATTACATTCCGAACAGAGGATATTGACATCTGAAAACGCTTTGCTATCTTCTTATAGCCTTCTCCAGCTTTGTGAGCGTCAACTATTTTCAGTTTCAGTTTTCCAGACAACTGCTTAGAAGATCCCAGGGTGCTGATTGTTGGGGCAAGGTCAGATGAGGCTGGGCATTTAAAACCTTTGAGATTGACATCACCTGGTCTTCCCAGACGATGATTGAGAACAATCCATGACACTGGCAGGTCTCAGCCTTGCAAAGGGGGCAGTGCATGCTATAAATTCTGCAGGGTGCCCAAACTTTTGCAGACACCATTTTTTTGTTTTCTGTAATTTTGAAAGTGTCAATGATGGAAATAAAATCTAACTTTTGTTGACATATTATTAGAATGTCTAATCTGTAATTCAATGCCTTTTGGAGATTTTTCCATCTTTCCTTGGCTTCTTTATGCACATTAATACAACTTTTTACCTGGGGTGCCCAAACGTTCGATCACCACTGTGTATATATATATATATATATATATATATACAGAACATAATGTATATGATGCCTATGGTCTGGCAATCGACATAGTGTTTGATCGAATGTAAATGGCCGTTTGGCAAGTACAATGATTGGTTGATATGTATCCAATATGCGATTCCATTGCGATCCATTGCGATTGGATACATGTCAACCAATCATATACATTATGTTCTGTGAATGCAGTGCCTATTACATAGGCAAGACAAAGCGCCAGTTTTGGCGCCGTATTAAAGACCATATAGGTTACGGCAAGAACAACCTACTATCAACACCTATTGGGAGACACCTAGGTTTATATCATAAAAATAATACAAAAGTCGACAAATTCGCAGCGCTAGAGAGAATTTTGGAGGACCCAAGGGGTGGGGAATTCGATAAGATCATACTCCAGCGCGAAGCACGCTGGATTTATACTCTTCTAGCCACCTCTAACCCGGGCCTCAATGAAGCCCTAAGCTTTAAACCCTTCCTCTAGTAATCTTCTAGTACCAAATACTCAATATACATTGTTTTGTTCAAATCCCAGATACTGAGGTTTCCATTCCACCTTCAATTCCCTCTTGACATATACCCATTAGTATAACTAAGTACTATTTCCACCATTCCTCCTCTACAGTCCATACCTGTATGTCTCTCTCTTTCCCCTCCCCCCCCCCTGTTTTACACAGAAATAGCTTAATAATAAAATTCGCTATCTAAATTGTCCATTGGAAAATACTCTAGTTTAGGGTATTACTACTGTGATCATATACTATGTTGTAACTATCAGTGAATGTAGATGAATAGGCAGATAATAATAAATTTTGTTATATCTGTATGGTTATGTATATATACACAGTGTCTTCTGGCTGGTGGACCTCCTCCTAATGGCATCGCGGATATGTCGCCAGGGTCAGCTGATTACCACATGCAAACCGCTAAATTGGAGGTTTACCGATGGGAGTGTATCTGGAGGCGAAGACCCACCCCTTGTGGTTGTTGGTGAGCATACGTCACTTCTGTGATACCTCCTCTCTTCCGGTAACCGGCGATGTGTTCCACCAAACGTAATTTCTGGCGGCGGTGAGGTGACACGCTTCTGGCGCGCCACTGATCACCATTCAACACCTGCGCCGATAAGCGGCCGGTGTGTTTTGGGCTATTTAGGGCACTATACCACTACCGATCATAATGGAACAGCGACATTTGACGGCTCATCACACCGGAGTAAGTTTTTACCTCTTGGAACTACTTCCTAGAACTTTTCTATCGATTCAAATACACTTATGCCCCATTCCTACACCCTGAAACATGGTCCTAAATATTTTTGTTTCTAGTCCTTAGTACTACCCTACTGGACATTCGGCCATTTTCTTCTGGTTACTCAATACATGTGGAGGATTGCCTCCCCTTTTGGTGGAACTGTCTGACTATTCCTCCAATAGCTAACACTCGCTGGGCCTTATCTGCGGTCACTATCTACCCTATATGACTTCTAAGTACTCATAAATATATCTAGGAATTCTTTAATTTGTAGAAATATTGTTATATCTTTCTAGGGTTTATAATGGCATCATTCTCTTTTTATAGGTGTGATGCCTGGTGTGGTGGGTATTGGTGGGTATTGCCACCCTAAGAGACTAAAACTAGTCTGTACCTAGAGATTATGGAGGTTTAGACAGCTTTCCTGGCCTTTCTTTACCCATACAGTCCACCAGGTAACTACAAGATATACAATAAACTACATGGATATATTCCCTCCCAAAGTTTCCCTTTTTTCTTTTTTTCTCCTTCTAATTATCCAAACACCCTGGTGTCTTTCTCCTTTTTTCTATTTCTCAGGTTATCTTTATTTCATTTCTTCTTTTCTCACCCATGTCCTAACACTTCTGGAGGCTTCAATTAATTGTATCTCTTACTGTGGTTACACATATTCTTTTTCGTTTTTGGAATGTATATCCTGGTGTGCCTTTCCATCTGCCGTCCAGCCGTCTCCTATCAGACCAATATATACTCATAAGTAATCATGATATAACATATTACATTTAATACCATTTGAGGTTAAAGCACCCTTAGACTTTATATATTTTCTATTATCCTACAATATAGGTGGTTCCCCTCCCCCCATTGGCCGCTATATCGGTGTGGCTGACACCATAACTGTGCACCTTAGGTAGGTTCGTTTACTTGCCAGTATTTACTATGTGTTGTGATATTGCAAGATATACAAATGTAATTGGATCATTTTTTGTATTGTTGATTAATTATATTTTCTCCATTATGTTTGTTTTGTTAAGAGAGTGTACAACTGTCTGTGGTCCTGAAGAAGCATAATACGAAACGCGTTGACCATTCCAGACTAGTAACGCATTTACCTCTCCTAAACCATCATATATTGCACTATGTCTTTATATCCACTATGAATCTATATGGAGGCTTTGTTCCCCTATAGGTTGTTTTTAATGTGTTATTACATGTATGTACAGTTCCTGTCTTTTTAAATACATTAATAAAATGTTTTAAACCATTTTCTGCCTATCCACTCATGTGCTTTTAAAGTCTGTATGTTTTATGGTGTCAACATAGTTGCACTATTTGCAAATTTAGAATTATGGCACACCACGGTTAGCTCATTTCCTTTGTCTACTTTAGTTTTACCTTCCCCATTCAATCCATTTAATACATTTATTTCACAGGAATGACAAAATTGTATAAATATGTCCAGATTTCAACAAAGATAAAACTGTCAATTTCAGTTATCCCTGAATATAACTCTGCATCTCTAAAGATTAAACATTTACTAATATTTAAAAAAAAAAACTACTATTACAGCTGCAGTAAAACATTGGAAATATTAATATTCACTTCTGAAATCTCTAATTGCCTTTTGCAGTGAGAAAAGGGGGTGCTTGTTTGGAAATAGACAACCCTGGGAACTAAAGCCCCGTACACACGTACTGATCGTCGGCCGAACGGTCAGCCGTCTTTTGTCCAGGGCTGTCGTGTCTGTTGAAAACTGCAAAAGACTGCACACGAATTTTGTCGGCCAACAACAGCCGACTGCAGAAGTGATGTCATGTGATGGTTAACTTTCCTTGTCTTTTTTCTTTTCTGAGCATGCCCAGTCTTGCTAATCTGCTGTCTGTCTTCCGAAAACTGTACTGACTGGCGAACAATCGGCCTTTCTGGTGACGGACAACAAAAATTTTAAAGTCTGCACAACAGATTCTGTTCGGCCGAAAATGCGCTGTCGGCTGTCGGAAGCATCATACTAACAAGCCTACAATCGGCCGATCGGTCGTCGGCCGAATATTTACGGCCGACAATCGGTACGTGTGTACGGGGCTTTAGTCTCCAGTTCAGTAAGTGCCTATGGACATTGACACAAAGTATTCACCTTAGTAAATTAAGCTAAGACATTTTTGCAGGAGAGCATATGGCTTAACATCATAAAAAAAAAAATAGGATCCAATTTTCTACCTTACAATGTTTTATAGTGTTATGGTTTTTCTTACCATTTCCCTTTAAAATCACATACAGATGTTGCTTTTAGCCTGAAACATAAAAGGGCATGCCACAGCATTTTGTGTTGATCTGGAGTTATTTTTGAGTCAGCCTTTTCCTTATAAATGGAGCCTTTAGAATATCAGCATGCACCATCTGCTCTCACTACACTGGGATTTCCAAACACACTGTTTAACTTATTTATTGTCATTAGCATAAATAATGTGTCTTCGTTCTGCAATATTCCACCTAGAACAAAGAAGTCCAGCTGCCATGAAAAAGAACATGTTAAACAGACTTCTAATTCAATTAGACTTTTAATTTTTGCTATCAAAACACAAAAAGTAAATTGAAAAAAAAATATATAAAATATTTACCTGAAAATGCATATTTTTTTTTTTTTTTTTATTACCAATGCAATTTATAGTTCTTTTCTGATAGTTTTCTTCTTTTTTTATGTGAACACAAATACCTTTAGTATGGTAATTATTTATACATTTAATTAAAATGTTATCATTAAATTTTAATCCTTTTATATTATACAAATGAATCAGAAATTACTTATTGTGCCAGTCCCTGCAAGATCCTAAAAAAATGAATTTTACTTCATTTTATAATTTTTTTTTCCTTTGTTCTATTTTTATAGTAACTGTTCAGCAGGCAAAGTTAATTAAATTGAGGGCTTTTTTTCCCTCAAATTGCATTTATTTTCAGCTAAATGTTGTAGTGTGCTAGTCATTAAAGTGAACTGCAGAAGTAATGAAACTGCCTCATATTGTTGAGTTGTATAGATTTTTCTTGCAAGCAATCAAGGCTACTTATATACTATCCATAGCAACTTTTCTCAGTGAATTTTAAGAAATATCTTTGTTTTACCCTTGCATTTTTTCACAATGATTTTAGGGCAAGTCCAATTTAGAAATTTGTGACTGTTGATAATAAAGAACATTCGCCTAGTGACCAAACATTTCATTGGACAATTACATTAGAGTGTCTCAATACTTTTGATATTTGCAACTAGGATTTAAATCATGCATAAAACAAGGGATATGGTTTTATTTTCAGACTTTCATTATTGTGCTAAATTGATTTGCATGTTGCTGACATACTTTTAA
This sequence comes from Pelophylax lessonae, assembly GCF_965119305.1. Lineage (NCBI taxonomy): Eukaryota > Metazoa > Chordata > Amphibia > Anura > Ranidae > Pelophylax > Pelophylax lessonae. The sequence goes on along the minus strand of NC_138769.1, from coordinate 341,770,556 downwards.
AACAGTTTTTATTTTTTTCATACTGTGATGTTTATCAGAAAGGCATGTTTCTCAAATGCAGATGAAACATTTATAATAAAGCATTTTTTACTTTGCTTATTCAGTTTGAAGCAATGATTCTGATTGCATCAAACATTTCTATCACTGTAGTTCTTATTGTATTACTATTCACCCTTTGTTCTGAAACTCTACGGAAGCATATCTCTCAATTAATATATTAGCTCCCAATGAACATAGCTTCCTCTATTGTCTGCCTAACAAAGAGTTAATTCAAGCAGACATCCCCTCTTCACTATATTATTTCATGAATTTAATCTCGTTACTAACCGGTAATTTGGTAGTCTAGCTATATACTCAATTTCTATGTAAATCAGGCCTAATTCTTATGTAATTTTAAATAAAGCTAATCAGACAGCAATTAAACCTCAATAACACTTTGAACAGCCAATTTCGGTATAATTACTACACAATAATAGCTTTATTAAACCCAAATTAAAAACTTATTTGATCTAGTTAGTGTAGTGTTGATAAAACAATAAATACAGTTCTGTTTTGTGTCTGATTTGCTAGAACCACAAGGATTTAATAGCTTCATTAGGGCCGGAAAATTATGGCTAGTTTAGTTATTGTATTGCCTTTGTTCAACAAGCAGTTATAGAAAAGTGGATAAAAGGGATTACAAGGCCTGTACAGCAGCGGAATAGCTGTTCAACACCTGTCTAATAAAAAGGATTACAAAACCCATTCAGCAGTGGAATAGCTGTTCAACACCTGTCTTCATAAAGTTGTATCAGTCGCCTACTTTTGGGCTTAATTTAACTAGCATTTTATATAAGATTTCTTTTCTAGTCTGTGCTTTCTCATCCCTTGATGGATTACCATAACATATTAAGGTGTTATAGCAACTTATTTTACTTCCTACTACATGATGCTGGTCAGCTAGACTTTTTAACACTGACAGTTCTTTGCAAGTATTCTGTGGAAGTTGGTCTGACAAATTCCTTAGAATTTCTTTAAAACAAATATATGAATGTCTAGGAAGTGCCTAGCAGCAGCTGACTAAAAAGTTCACATTTTGAAATAATCAACATTGCTAATCCCAGTTGCATTAATTGCTATATAAACACCTTTGCTACATAATTCTGACCTCTAGAGCACCCTTTTTCAACGAGGGTGCCCAGGCACCCTGGGGTGCCTTGAGATACCTTCAGGGGTGCCTTGGCAAAATGCCTAAAAATTGCCCAAAAAATGTATACAAGTCAGTGAGTGGAACAAGTCTGAATTTAGTTACACAAAGCCACAGATTTTTATTGTGCACCATTACAACTTTCTAGCCGCCAGTGTCCTAACAACCAATGACATCATCAGTTAATAAGGAGGATGACAGCTGCCTGCACAGAATCTCTGTTGGACCCTCCCCTGCCCCTATCCATCAGTACCGGGGTCACATTAGCTGAGTGATTGAGGGAGAAGAGATACTTTGGGCCAGTACCAGTGTTTAAAAGTGTATTTGCTATGGAAGAATAAATCCCCTTTAACCACTTCAGCCCCAGAAGGTTTTACCCCCTTATTGACCTGGGCATTTTTTGCGATTCTGCACTGCGTTACTTTAACTGCAAATTGTACGATCGTGTGAAGCTGTACCCAAATACAATTGATGGCTTTTTTTCCCCACAAATAGAGCTTTCTTTTGGTGGTATTTGATCACCTCTGCGGTTTTTAGATGTTGTGCTATAAACAAAAAAAGAGCGACAATTTTGAAAAAAATGACATATTTTTTACTTTCTGCTATAAAACATTCCCAATACATTTTTTAAAAAAAATTGTATTTTTTTATCAGTTAAGGCCAATTTGTATTCTGCTACATATTTTTGGTAAAAAAAAATCCCAAAAAGCATATTTTAATTGGTTTGCGCAAAAGTTAAAACGTTTACAAACTGCGGGATAGATTTTTGGACTTTTTATTTATTTAATGTTTTTATTAGTAATGGCGGCGATAAGCGATTTTTAGCGGGACTGCGACATTGCGGCGGACAGATTGGACCCCTAACTGACATTTTTGACACTTTCTTGGAACCAGTGACACTAATACAGTAATCAGTGATAAATAATATGCACTGTTACTTTATAAATGACACTGGCAGGGAAGGGGTTTATACTGGGGGTGATAAAAGGGGTTAAATGTATGCCTAAAGTGCCTCTGTGGGGGGATGGTTCTGTGAAAGGCACAGAGAGATCGCAGTTTCAGCTTAGCAGATCTCTCTCTGCCTGTCTAACAGAAGATCCGCCTGCTTATGCACAGTATACAAAGCAGGCGGATTTTCTGTCTTCTCTCGGTTTCTCAGACGATCGCAGGAGAGCAGCGGCAATCGCCACCGCTCCTCCAACAGCCCGCCTCCCGGTGTGTCTAAACACAGCCGCCGAAACCATGTGCACTCCAGTCACATAGTACTACGTGTCTGGAAGCAGCCGAGCCGCCCTGCCGCAGTAATACTACGGCGGGTGGTCGGCAAGTGGTTAATGTTGGGTGTCTTACTTGTGTCGATATTGCTGCATTATGTAAAACTATTAGAATATATTTTTTTTTACATTTTGGAATAGAGTGCCTAAAGACTGTCCAAAATTTGAAAGTGTGTCTTGAGATTGTCCATAATTTTAAAATGTGCCTTGACTGAAAAAAGGTTGAAAACACTGCTCTAGATTTCAAAAGATCAACCATTCTTCCAATAGTAAGAAGATAAACAGTAAGCTTGTGCCTGAACATTAACTGCTTTCAGTCAGTATTTAGGGGAAGTTGGGGCATATACATCTCTGCATGCAGGGCCAGGGCAAGAGGTGGACAGAAGGGGGGGTTGCCCTGGGCACAGCATGTATAGTAGGGATGGGGGTACCGCAAGCTCTTTCTACTATAAGGCAGAAGGGAGTAGTGACAGCAGCATCACTACTTCTGTCAGCTCAGCACTGGTAGCGGCAAGGAGAGAAGAAGAGAGCTGGGAGGAGGTGTGGGCTGTGCTGTCTCTCTCCTCCTCCTCATAAACTTGCATAAATTGGGGGGGGGGGAGGGATTCGGCATGAGAGTTGTAGGAAACCCAGAAGATTGACACTTCTGGAAGTGTCAGTTTCCTAGCTAACTTTGAGGGATGACTTCCAAAAGCCCTGCTTGTTTGCACCCCCCCCCCCCACACACACACTTTACTGCCACATTAGGCAATTTTAGAGGGGAGCGGGTACCTGGTTTTGACAGGTACCCACTTCCACTTCCGGTCAGATGCACTATGCCAATCTGAGCCAGAAGAGCAGCCCCCTCTACTTCTCCGCAGCCTTTAGGGACACATTGTGGGTCCCATTCACAAAGCACAGCGTGGCTTGCACATGCACACCAGGAAGCTGGCTGTGAAGCCTCAAGGCTTCATTGCCTGTTTCCTTACTTAAGATTCTGGCTCCTGCAACCAAAGTGGTTTGAAGAATTGACTTGGGTGAGAACATGGCTGGATCCCTGGACAGGTAAGTGTCCTTATATTAAAAGTCAGCAGCTACAGTATTTATAGCTACTGACTTTTAATTTTTTGGGGGGAAAATGAAGCCCCTTTCTTTAAAGTTGAAAATCATGTGTCATATGATCCACCTACTTTGCTTTTCAAGAAAATCATGTGTCATATGATGCACCTACTTTGCTTTTCAAGAAAATTGATTTGTACCCTTCAATGCAGGTATTTTACAGCTTACAATCAGATAAGGATTTTGAAGGTACATATACTAAAATTAATCATGTTTTATTTATTTATTTTTTCTGGAGTATATGTCCCAATATCCCTAAAAATCTGATTTTCTCCAGTTCCTTGGGGGATAATTTAACTGCTGTTAGAAATGTTACATGTAGATCTTGTGCAGGAACAAAACCAAAGGAAGTGAGTACTAATATTAAATGCTGCTGTAAAAATAAAAAAAACGTTAAGTAAAACTGCCATAGTTCGCACCTTGCTGAAAGTATCACAGTGCACAATCACAGATATGCCTGCTGTAACCATGCCAGCTTGTCACTGGACAGGTTCATAACTATAAATACCCCTGCATATGCTGCCTTTTTTCAGACATCATGGTATAGATTTTTTTTTTTTTTACCTGCAGCTTTGCTTGGCACGTGCACATTTTTTTGTGATGCAAACCAGTACTTTTCCTTTTTTCCAGCACGTTTTACTACATGTGAATATCTGTCAGGCATAAACGTGCAGCAGTATGCTAATGTAGGTAACACTACTCCAGTAGGGAAAGAAGTGAACAGTAACATAAAAAAGGTTAAGGAACATTGCTTAAGAAGGGCACTATTCACGATAGCTTGACAACTGTCAATTGTGCTTCTGTGTTAGCACCCTGTTACATGCAGCCATGGTTAATACTGCAAGTGAGTTACCCTGTTACATGCACCCATAGTTAAGACTTCAAGTGAGTTACATCTTGGGAGACTAAATGCACAGAGTATTTGGTGACTTAAGCACCACCTACTGTATAAACACATCTCAAGCCATGTACCTGTTGTTGTACTTAAAGCGGAGTTCCCGTCACTAAACTTTTTTTTTAATAAAAATACCCCCGGGACAGTCAGGGCTATTACATTCCACAATGGATAGCCTCTGTACTGTCCCAGGTTGCACTTCCCTTTTAGAAGAAATACTTACCTTGAAAATTTCTTCTCCAGGGCTGCCATCTAGGATGTGGGCAGCTGAAGCCAGCGTGTCCTCTTCTGCGTCCTCTTCCGTGTGCTCTTCTCCCAGAATGCGCCTGCACCGGCCCCGCTCGTCACTTCCGGTGCGGGCGCGTCATCCCTCCACAGCTTTTGGGCATGCCCAGAAGCTGTTTAGCAGGGAATGAGGCGCCGCACAGGAAGTGATGAGCGGGGCCGGTGCAGGCGCATTGATTCCTGGGAGCGATGATGTTCAGCTCCCAGGAATCAATGCAAAGAGGAAGTGGCGGCGCGGGCCGCGACCGCAGAGGGAGGAAGTGGAAGAAAAGTGAGTATATTTTTCTTCAATGTGTATATGAGAAATTGTGCGCAGGATCTGTGGAAAAATAAAGCTGCTACCTTAGAACCAATTGGAAATAAACTTGTGTATGAAAAATCAGGTGCGCTAAATTTAAATATGTCACAAATCAGAGGTGGAATAGACACTATATGAAGTGTCACCCACACCTCTGGGGTGTGTGCCAAGTTTATTAGACAGTAAAACTGTATATGCACTGTGGATGAATGGAATGTCTTTGATGAGTGTTGATCTGCACTCTATTTAACAAATATCAGTGCAAATTGCAGGGTATTGGTGTCCACAACAACAGGTGTAGGTGATAAATAAACATCTAAACAAACAAAATACAATAACCCTCAACGGGGTCGTGACAAATGGTGAATATAGCGATCAACAGAAATCAATACAAGTGACAACCAAAATGTCTGTGGATAAATGAAGTATTCACCCTCAACGGGGCTTATAACATTCAATGCAAAGAATAACACCACTGTGAAGTGTGTAAAGAAAAAACGGGAAGTGTCTCTAGTCCCAATTAAATTCCCGTGGGGATGTGGACAGATCCTCTTGAGACTGTCAGGTGCAGAAAGATCCGACCACCCTAGTGGAGACTAGCCCCTTACCGGAATGAAGAAAATGTAAGAGCGTTCGTGTCAGCTCAGATGTGAAATAGATGCTCAGTAGAGGGGGGGGATCACTCAGATAGAGGGGGTTTCGCCTCTTACCAGATCTCAAAAGTAGTAGGGCTGGTGTATGTACTCCTCTACTGGTAGGTCCCCTCGGTCCTGGCACTCTGGGCGGTATTTCTCTGTGGCCAAAGTGAAGTCTCCCCGATATCTCTCACAAAAATAGAAGCCAGACTATAGTGCAGTACCACTTACAGTTTATTGTAAATACAATAGAGTGCACTTACACTTAGCAGTCTTGCTGTATCGCATAAAGACAACTTCTGGTACGAGAGAGGCCGTGGCCGCCTGCAGCGCGGTCAGCGGCAACTAGTGATGACGATGATCTCCGTTGACGTCCGATTTGGGAGGAAACGCATCAGGGAGGAGCGCCGCATCGTCATCACTAGTTGCCGCGGACCGCGCTGCAGGCAGCCACGGCCTCTCTCGTACCAGAAGTTGTCTTTATGCAATACAGAGGCGAAACCCCCTCTATCTGAGTGATCCCCCCCTCTACTGAGCATCTATTTCACATCTGAGCTGACACGAACGCTCTTACATTTTCTTCATTCCGGTAAGGGGCTAGTCTCCACTAGGGTGGTCGGATCATTCTGCACCTGACAGTCTCAAAAGGATCTGTCCACATCCCCACGGGAATTTAATTGGGACTAGAGACACTTCCCCTTTTTTCTTTACACACTTCACAGTGGTGTTATTCTTTGCATTGAATGTTATAAGCCCCATTGAGGGTGAATACTTCATTTATCCACAGACATTTTGGTTGTCACTTGTATTGATTTCTGTTGATCGCTATATTCACCATTTGTCACGACCCCGTTGAGGGTTATTGTATTTTGGTTGTTTAGATGTTTATTTATCACCTACACCTGTTGTTGTGGACACCAATACCCTGCAATTTGCACTGATATTTGTTAAATAGAGTGCAGATCAACACTCATCACAGACATTCCATTCATCCACAGTGCATATACAGTTTTACTGTCTAATAAACTTGGCACACACCCCAGAGGTGTGGGTGACACTTCATATAGTGTCTATTCCACCTCTGATTTGTGACATATTTAAATTTAGCGCACCTGATTTTTCATACACATATTTTTCTTCAATAACAAGGTAAGTAAACAAAAAAAAAATCGTAACTATCCATTTCTTTTTCAGGTGAGCAAAAGCAGGCAGATGGCCCAAAATCGATTATGTCCATTTTGTGGCCAGAACTCCGCTTTAAAGCTGAAGTTTAGTCTATGTCCTGCTGAGTGCTTCCTTGCGTAGAAATGGTCCCTCCAGTGATGAAGTCCTCTTCACAGTGCTGAACTTATGGCACTGCAGACAATTTTCTCTGGCACTGCAGTGCTAATTTTCTCAGCTCTTGGCTCAGTTCATTGTCCATGACAGCCCCTTTTTTTCTTCTTCTCCACTCAGAAAATTCCTTGTATTGTTTTCACAAAATGCAACATGTTCTGTGAATGGAGGAGAGGTGGATGGATGATAGGATCTGCTCCATCACTAACAGTGTGAAGAGGACTTGTCATCGCTGCAGGGAATATTTCTATATTCCCTGCACTGATGAGCTATGGAGTAATCAGCAGCAGATGGAATACACTTAATTAGAGGTAAGTAATGGTATTGAATCCATATGCTAGAAAACAAAATCTGCTGACAACAAACTTCACTACATTATTATTTTAAGCACAAGAGCATCAATTGTGTAAACCCTCTTTGTAATATACATAACATTTTGTATATAGACTGAACTTTGAGCATGAATTCTACTCCCTCCCTTTTCAAGGTTTTAGTTTTTAGATATCTGCTTTTTCTATTTGCTACTTTTAATAACATCTCAAACAACCCCCTTTCTTATCTCATGTATAAAATACAATGTAGTATTAAAGCCATACTGGCTTTAGAATGGACAAACTGAAAGTCTTGTCGTGTCTCATTTCTGTTCTCATACCATTGCATACTTTTATTTTCAGCATTTCAACCATAAATATCCACAACATGTTGGCGAGTCAGGAGCCAGGAGGGGAGCGTTTTCAGAAAGAACCACCCTTTAATCGGGACCATTGGGAAATGCCAGCTAGGTAAGCTGCCCTTAAAGCCTTGGTAAATCCAAAACCAAAAATGTATTAAACTGCAGCTCGCTATTGAGCCTTCTCTCTATGTCTTTCTCTGTCTGTACTCTAATAATAGAGCACTGAGGCCCATAGACATGTGGATTTATTTTTCACTCCTGGCATTAGCATGTGGTTTGGCCTTACTGTACACATTCATGAATGACAAACAAAAATTTCCAGCTAACCTGCCAGCCAGTCTGCAACAAACCGAATCGACCCTGTCTAACAGTTCATGTTAAAATCAAGGGGTTTAATTTGCACACATTTGAAAAATACATGTGTAAGTTTTAGAGGCCATTTCACGGCTCCCCAGTGTACTGCATTCCTAACTCTATAATTTGAGAGTCTCTAAAGTTGGAACACATATATAATATGGGGATACATTTTGGACAGGTATGCCTGGAGGGAGCCCACCCCTTCCTAAAGGTACAGGGACACACCGGACACCCAGCAAAAGCACAATTACAGCAAAGGTATCCAGTGTGCCCTGCACCATTTCACCAACTATACAAACAAATGGCAACCACCCCAACCTCTAACTGGCCTTTACAGCAAGGAGCGCATTGAAGGATAACATATGTCAAAAGACAAACAAAAATTTCCATCTCACTGGCCAGCCAACCTGCAACAAACTGAACTGACCCTGTCTAATAGTTCAGGTTAAAAAGAAGGAGTTTAGTTTTCACACATTTGGAAATAAGCTGCAGAGGCCAGATCACAGCACCCCATAGTACTGCAATTCCTAACATTATAATTTGAGAGTCTCCAAAGTTGGAGCACACATATAATAATGGATAGATTTAGGGCAGGTATGCCTGGAGGGAGTCCACCCCTCCTTAAATGGTACAGGGATGCACCGGAGACCCAGCAAAAGCACAATGGCAGTGAAGGTATCTAGTGTGCTTCCAAGCCAATTAATTTCCCTTCCACGTGCTTCTTGCTGCAAATGTCAGTTATAGGGTGGGGTGGTTGCCATTTATACTGTTCTGTATATGCATGAGATACCTCATGTGCATTTAGGATTTAAAGTGATATGAAAGGAAACCATTTTTTAAAATACTTACCTGCTCTGTGCAGCGGTTTTGCACAGAGGAGACCTGATCCTCCTCTTCTTGGGTACCTCAACAATGGTGATGGCCCCTCTCTCCTGTCTAGTGCTGCCAGACCAAGAAGCTTGCAATGAGGGCACCAAGGCAGATACGCTTCCATGCCGCTGCTCTGCCTGTCCACTCAGACATGGAGTCATGACTTGCCCCCCCCCCCCCTCTCTCTCCTTATTGGCAGGAGCAATAGAAGTGTGTGTCAAAATATTGTTATGTTTGTGGAATGCAATGAAATAGTATCAATGTTTGTGGTATACTGCAGTAAACTGAAACGTTTAGGATAGGTAAACAAATATTGGGCTAACAGTGGTGAAGGAACAAATTGTCCCCGGGTTACTGGTTTCATTGAGAGGTAAAAAAAAGTCCTTGTGTAAGGGGTGTCACAGAAATGAAAAAATGATCTGAGTTGGTGGTGTCACTGGGAGGAGATAATGTCCCTGGGTCAGTGGTGTCACCAAAAGGACAAAAATGTTCCTGTGTTGGAGATGACACTGGTAACAATACCACTACAAAGCTCCTGCCCCATTCCTACCTCACCAGTACAAAGCCTATTACCTTAACTCGGAACGCCTAAATAAAAAGCTCAACAATAGCGATGAGCTCAGGTATGTTAACAAGTGAGGCTGTCAAAGCGACAGCCAATCATAGGTGGCAGAGACATTCCCTGCCCTGCAGCTGAACATATACATGGCCCTTGCAAATGTACGGCTTTGGAGCAGGGCATGCCTCCACTGCCTAAGATCGGCAGTCACCTTTGACAGTTTTTCCAGAGAGATAGCTCAGTACTCATGCCCAAAATCAGCTGAGCTCCTCACTACTCATCACCCATCCACCGTCAATTTAGAGCTCTTTTACATTTTTAAAATTAATTTTTAACATTTTTTAAAATTATTTTTTACAATTTATTATTATTTTTTCTTTACATTTGTTTTTCTTTTTTTTTTTGCAATGCTGTTTGGGCACTTGGTTAAAATATCAGGGGTCTAAACATACCCCTGACATCTCACCTTTAAGACAGAGAAAGGAATTAAGGACAATTCCTTTCTCTTCAGCATCAATGGCACTGGTGATAAATGAACAGGAGACATAGTCCTCTGTTCATTCATAAACTGAAGCACAGTAAACACAGTTTATGAATGGACACAGAAGCGATCAGTACTGATCACTCACTGTGTTCACTCACTAAAGAAAGGGACCAGTAAAATACATATTTACAGGCCCACAGCAAGGGGAATCAGATGTGGGCAATACAGGCAAGGGGGAACAGTGCAGCGGGGGAGCAATTACAAGAATAATGTCCCTTGTGTCTCTCCCTGCAGTAGCTGAAAGCCTGCATGAGGGACAGGGGAAGAAACTCTTTCAGCTGCATAGGGCGTCACTCCTGTAATTGCTCCTCCCTCTAACTACACTGATCACCCTCCCTGTTCTGCCTTGGTGGCCCTGTGTTTGAGCACTCCCTGCTCTGCAGCATGACAGCCCAGTCTCCTAGCAGCCACTCCTCCTACACTGAAGGCATTCTGTCACTTGGGGAACTCTGTCACTCATCAACAGAAGCAGGTACAGGAAACCAATTTCTGCTTTTATAACATGTGTCTTGCTCTCTGCCTTTACCAGAATTGAAAGTGATGCCCATTGATATATGGGTCTACAGCAAATATGTTGTAGCTCACTTGTGTCTCATGTGTGCTCTGTACAATGCAGGGAAGCCTGTTCAGGTTCCCCAATAGCATTCTCCTAAGCCAGATTGCAAGACCTGTCAACTGGCAAATACAAACACAACAGCAAACTAAATAAGTGAACTTGTTTGCAGACATCAAGTTCCTAAAACTATTGAGACGGACAGATAAATCTATTTTACAGGAGATATGATAAAAGAGGTAATGAAAGCACTTAATATATAACAATCTTTTCATACTCCCTATTACTGTCAAAATAGTAGCAAAGTTAAGAGGCTTAATGGAATTTGGAAAAACGGATGTGCAAAAATTAGAGCAGAATCAGGGAAATGATGGGTGGAAGCCTTACCAATAGCCCTATATTCCGCATGAATTACAGTACTTCTAAGCAGCTACACAGACTGTCCTTCTATGATATTTTATTTACAGGACTACAAAAAACAGGGTTATATATTACTCCAACCATTACAGGCTTCTCACTCTAATCTATTGAAATATGCTCAAAACGTGTAAAGAATAATAAACAAGATACATACAGCAGTAAAGGTGTTATTATTCATTTATTACAGGTAATTATATAGCGCCGTCAATTTATGCAGTGCTTTACACATTATATTGTACATTCACATTAGTCCCTGCCCTCAAGGAGCTTATAATTTAAGGTCCCTAACTCACATTCATACATACACATCCTAGACCCAATTTAAACAGGAGCCAATTAACCTACCACCTAACCTACCTGTCTTTGGAGTGTAGGAGGAAACCAGAGTACCTAGCGGAAACCCATATAAGCACAGGGAGAACATGCAAACTGCAGGCAGGTGGTGTTTACAACTCTACGCTGTTGCTGGGTGATTCAATCATAAGAAGTGTGGAGCTTAAAGAAAATGGTTTTGTGAGATGTCTCCCTGGTGCTACTGCTAGACGAGATAGAAGACGTATTATTAATATTGTTAAGCAAGCAAAGCAGGAAGGGGACGTGGATGTTCTTGTCCATCTAGGGACAAATGACCTGGCTTGCAATGAAGTGTCAGAGGTGAAAAAATCTTTTATCACACTTGGTAATGACGTACAGGATTTTGCATCCACCATTTCATTTTCGGAAGTTCTGCCTGTGCATAATGTTCAGAATGATAGGCAGAGGCACATAAAGGAGTTCAACATATGGCTTAGTAAATGGTGTCAAGAGCAATGATTTGGCTTTGTTTCTCATGATAGCTCTACTTGGAATAGAAAGGAAATGTACAAAAAAGATGGTTTGCATCTTTCTCTCAAAGGAACAAATGTACTTAGTGAACAACTCCAAGAATTTGCGAAAGAGTATTTAAACTAGGAAGGGGGGGCAAAAGAGTGAAAATACAAGAGTCCAATTGCTCCCCGAAACAATGCCAGAACAGGTCAGAAGCACAGAGGTTAAGAAATGATAAGCTCAGAGTCCTGTCTACAAATGCTCGCAGTTTAGGTAAAAAAATCAATGAACTTGGGTCAATAATGGCATCTGAGAATGTAGATTTAGTGGCTGTTACGGAGACATGGTTTAATGAAAGAAATGACTGGGACATAACCATACCAGGGTACTCTTTATACAGAAGAGACAGATAGGGCAAGAAAGGAGGAGGAGTGGCCCTGTATGTGAAAGATAGCATTAAATCTAACCTAATACAAGTTGGTGAGGCCAACATAGAGTCAGTTTGGGTTACGTTGCAGTTTGCTAATCATGCAGTAACTCGTGTAGGTGTGATATATAGACCACCTGGTCAAGTTAAAGAACTAGATGATCTACTAGTTGAAGAAATAGCTAAAATGACAATGAAAGGAGAAGTTATCATTATGGGAGATTTCAATCTTCCAGATATAAACTGGAAAACCAAAATAGCAAGTTCTACCAGGAGTACAGATATTCTAAATTCCCTACTGGGATTGTCTCTGCAACAAGTGGTTGAGGAGCCAACCCGGAGGGAGGCCATTTTGGATTTGGTATTCACAAATGGGGATTCGGTATATGATGTCATTGTAGGCGAAACCTTGGGATCTAGTGATCACCAGTCAGTGTGGTTTAATATAAGAACTGTGAAAGAGTCACACCACACAAAAACAAAAGTTTTAGATTTTAGAAAAACAGACTTTTCAAAAATGAAATTAGTCATAAATGAGTCCTTATCAGACTGGAACGGATTACATGGAGTCCAGGAAAAATGGGACTACTTAAAAGGTGCATTATTGAAGGCAACAGAAAATTGCATTAGACTTGCCAGTAAAAGCAAAAAAAGGAAGAGACCACTGTGGTACTCAGCAGAAGTGGCCCAAATCATTAAAAATAAAAAGCTAGCATTTTGTAATTATAAAAAAACCCAGAGCAATGAAGATAAGGAAATCTACAAGATTAGGCAGAAAGAGGCCAAGCAAGTTATAAGAACTTCTAAAATGCAGGCAGAAGAAAAACTAGCTCAGTCTATGAAAAAGGGGGATAAGACATTCTTCAGATATATAAATGAAAAAAGGAAATTAAAACAAGGAATAACTAAATTAAAAACAAAGGACGGAAGGTATGTAGAAGAGAATAAAGGGCTAGCCGACTGCCTTAATGAATACTTCTGTTCAGTTTTTACAGAAGAAAAAGAAGGAGAAGGACCTCCACTTGAAAGGATGACTAATGAATCGTTTGATGCATGTGTCTTTACAGAGGAAGACGTTCTAAGATTGCTGTCTAAAGTGAAGACAAATAAGTCACAGGGTCCTGATGAGATACACCCAAAATTATTAAAAGAGCTTAGTGATGAGGGCGGGACTGTGGAGTGTTGCTGCGCTCACTTGTGTGGGTTGAGCTGGCAGAGGGGAAGGAAGGTGACGGGCAGAGGAGAGAGGTGCTGGCTGCCTCTGGATACTCGATAACGAGCGGCACTGGGAGAAATAACTTTCTGATGTCCGGAGTCCCGGACACACTAGATGTGAAGACAGTATCAGGAGAACCTGGAGCTCTTGTGGAGAAACATGCTGGTTATGACCCCCTATAACTAAGGGGTCAACTTCTTCTGGTAAGAAGTATTTTATCCGAGCACTGGGTGCATGGTGATTGGTGAAGGCACTTTATATCAAGTCCAATTTGCTGCTGAGACAAGTAGTTTGCACCGAGCACTTTAAGGATTTATTTGATATATTTATTCACCTATGAAAGGATTTATATGAATTCATATCGGTTTATTTATTCACTCACTAAAGAAAGGGACCAGTAAAATACATATTTACAGGCCCACAGCAAGGGGAATCAGATGTGGGCAATACAGGCAAGGGGGAACAGTGCAGCGGGGGAGCAATTACAAGAACAATGCCCCTTGTGTCTCTCCCTGCAGTAGCTGAAAGCCTGCATGAGGGACAGGGGAAGAAACTCTTTCAGCTGCATAGGGCGTCACTCCTGTAATTGCTCCTCCCTCTAACTACACTGATCACCCTCCCTGTTCTGCCTTGGTGGCCCTGTGTTTGAGCACTCCCTGCTCTGCAGCATGACAGCCCAGTCTCCTAGCAGCCACTCCTCCTACACTGAAGGCATTCTGTCACTTGGGGAACTCTGTCACTCATCAACAGAAGCAGGTACAGGAAACCAATTTCTGCTTTTATAACATGTGTCTTGCTCTCTGCCTTTACCAGAATTGAAAGTGATGCCCATTGATATATGGGTCTACAGCAAATATGTTGTAGCTCACTTGTGTCTCATGTGTGCTCTGTACAATGCAGGGAAGCCTGTTCAGGTTCCCCAATAGCATTCTCCTAAGCCAGATTGCAAGACCTGTCAACTAGCAAATACAAACACAACAGCAAACTAAATAAGTGAACTTGTTTGCAGACATCAAGTTCCTAAAACTATTGAGACGGACAGATAAATCTATTTTACAGGAGATATGATAAAAGAGGTAATGAAAGCACTTAATATATAACAATCTTTTCATACTCCCTATTACTGTCAAAATAGTAGCAAAGTTAAGAGGCTTAATGGAATTTGGAAAAACGGATGTGCAAAAATTAGAGCAGAATCAGGGAAATGATGGGTGGAAGCCTTACCAATAGCCCTATATTCCGCATGAATTACAGTACTTCTAAGCAGCTACACAGACTGTCCTTCTATGATATTTTATTTACAGGACTACAAAAAACAGGGTTATATATTACTCCAACCATTACAGGCTTCTCACTCTAATCTATTGAAATATGCTCAAAACGTGTAAAGAATAATAAACAAGATACATACAGCAGTAAAGGTGTTATTATTCATTTATTACAGGTAATTATATAGCGCCGTCAATTTATGCAGTGCTTTACACATTATATTGTACATTCACATTAGTCCCTGCCCTCAAGGAGCTTATAATTTAAGGTCCCTAACTCACATTCATACATACACATCCTAGACCCAATTTAAACAGGAGCCAATTAACCTACCACCTAACCTACCTGTCTTTGGAGTGTAGGAGGAAACCAGAGTACCTAGCGGAAACCCATATAAGCACAGGGAGAACATGCAAACTGCAGGCAGGTGGTGTTTACAACTCTACGCTGTTGCTGGGTGATTCAATCATAAGAAGTGTGGAGCTTAAAGAAAATGGTTTTGTGAGATGTCTCCCTGGTGCTACTGCTAGACGAGATAGAAGACGTATTATTAATATTGTTAAGCAAGCAAAGCAGGAAGGGGACGTGGATGTTCTTGTCCATCTAGGGACAAATGACCTGGCTTGCAATGAAGTGTCAGAGGTGAAAAAATCTTTTATCACACTTGGTAATGACGTACAGGATTTTGCATCCACCATTTCATTTTCGGAAGTTCTGCCTGTGCATAATGTTCAGAATGATAGGCAGAGGCACATAAAGGAGTTCAACATATGGCTTAGTAAATGGTGTCAAGAGCAATGATTTGGCTTTGTTTCTCATGATAGCTCTACTTGGAATAGAAAGGAAATGTACAAAAAAGATGGTTTGCATCTTTCTCTCAAAGGAACAAATGTACTTAGTGAACAACTCCAAGAATTTGCGAAAGAGTATTTAAACTAGGAAGGGGGGGCAAAAGAGTGAAAATACAAGAGTCCAATTGCTCCCCGAAACAATGCCAGAACAGGTCAGAAGCACAGAGGTTAAGAAATGATAAGCTCAGAGTCCTGTCTACAAATGCTCGCAGTTTAGGTAAAAAAATCAATGAACTTGGGTCAATAATGGCATCTGAGAATGTAGATTTAGTGGCTGTTACGGAGACATGGTTTAATGAAAGAAATGACTGGGACATAACCATACCAGGGTACTCTTTATACAGAAGAGACAGATAGGGCAAGAAAGGAGGAGGAGTGGCCCTGTATGTGAAAGATAGCATTAAATCTAACCTAATACAAGTTGGTGAGGCCAACATAGAGTCAGTTTGGGTTACGTTGCAGTTTGCTAATCATGCAGTAACTCGTGTAGGTGTGATATATAGACCACCTGGTCAAGTTAAAGAACTAGATGATCTACTAGTTGAAGAAATAGCTAAAATGACAATGAAAGGAGAAGTTATCATTATGGGAGATTTCAATCTTCCAGATATAAACTGGAAAACCAAAATAGCAAGTTCTACCAGGAGTACAGATATTCTAAATTCCCTACTGGGATTGTCTCTGCAACAAGTGGTTGAGGAGCCAACCCGGAGGGAGGCCATTTTGGATTTGGTATTCACAAATGGGGATTCGGTATATGATGTCATTGTAGGCGAAACCTTGGGATCTAGTGATCACCAGTCAGTGTGGTTTAATATAAGAACTGTGAAAGAGTCACACCACACAAAAACAAAAGTTTTAGATTTTAGAAAAACAGACTTTTCAAAAATGAAATTAGTCATAAATGAGTCCTTATCAGACTGGAACGGATTACATGGAGTCCAGGAAAAATGGGACTACTTAAAAGGTGCATTATTGAAGGCAACAGAAAATTGCATTAGACTTGCCAGTAAAAGCAAAAAAAGGAAGAGACCACTGTGGTACTCAGCAGAAGTGGCCCAAATCATTACAAATAAAAAGCTAGCATTTTGTAATTATAAAAAAACCCAGAGCAATGAAGATAAGGAAATCTACAAGATTAGGCAGAAAGAGGCCAAGCAAGTTATAAGAACTTCTAAAATGCAGGCAGAAGAAAAACTAGCTCAGTCTATGAAAAAGGGGGATAAGACATTCTTCAGATATATAAATGAAAAAAGGAAATTAAAACAAGGAATAGCTAAATTAAAAACAAAGGACGGAAGGTATGTAGAAGAGAATAAAGGGCTAGCCGACTGCCTTAATGAATACTTCTGTTCAGTTTTTACAGAAGAAAAAGAAGGAGAAGGACCTCCACTTGAAAGGATGACTAATGAATCGTTTGATGCATGTGTCTTTACAGAGGAAGACGTTCTAAGATTGCTGTCTAAAGTGAAGACAAATAAGTCACAGGGTCCTGATGAGATACACCCAAAATTATTAAAAGAGCTTAGTGATGAGCTGGCAAAACCATTAACAGATTTATTTAATAAAGAAAAAGGATTATTGCGCTCAGCAGTAAACTCACAATAAAGTGCTAATGCATAAACAGTGTTGTGTCTCACATAGATCACATTAATAAATAAACCGATATGAATTCATATAAATCCTTTCATAGATGAATAAATATATCAAATCTTCTTCTTCTTCTCAGGAGAAGCAGAGGGCGGGACTGTGGAGTGTTGCTGCGCTCACTTGTGTGGGTTGAGCTGGCAGAGGGGAAGGAAGGTGACGGGCGGAGGAGAGAGGTGCTGGCTGCCTCTGGATACTCGATAACGAGCGGCACTGGGAGAAATAACTTTCTGATGTCCGGAGTCCCGGACACACTAGATGTGAAGACAGTATCAGGAGAACCTGGAGCTCTTGTGGAGAAACATGCTGGTTATGACCCCATATAACGAAGGGGTCAACTTCTTCTGGTAAGAAGTATTTTATCCGAGCACTGGGTGCATGGTGATTGGTGAAGGCACTTTATATCAAGTCCAATTTGCTGCTGAGACAAGTAGTTTGCACCGAGCACTTTAAGGATTTATTTGATATATTTATTCACCTATGAAAGGATTTATATGAATTCATATCGGTTTATTTATGAATGTGATCTATGTGAGACACAACACTGTTTATGCATTAGCACTTTATTGTGAGTTTACTGCTGAGCGCAATAATCCTTGTTCTTTATCACATATTGCGTTTTCACGTTTTTATTGCTGCTCGCTAGAGGAAGAAATTCCCTATTTTTCACATTTATTTATTGTCAAATATCACTCTGTTTGCGCAGTTCTTTTTTGGTTTACACCGAATTTTGCTTTTCAACAGATTTATTTAACCAATCATTAGTAACAGGAGTCGTCCCGGAAGATTGGAAATTGGCAAATGTCGTGCCCATTCACAAGAAAGGTAGTAGGGAGGAATTGAGCAACTATAGACCAGTGAGTCTGACATCAATAGTAGGCAAATTAATGGAAACCCTATTAAAGGATAGGATTGTGGAACATCTTAAATCCCATGGATTGCAAGATGAAAAACAACATGGGTTTACTTCAGGGAGATCATGTCAAACAAATCTTATAGATTTTTTTGACTGGGCGACTAAAATAATAGACGGTGGAGGTGCAGTAGACATTGTATATCTAGATTTTAGTAAGGCTTTTGACACTGTCCCACATAGAAGACTTATCAATAAACTGCAGTCATTGAGCATGGACTCCCATATTGTTGAGTGGATTAGGCAGTGGCTGAGTGACAGACAACAGAGGGTTGTAGTCAATGGAGAACATTCAGAACAAGGTCATGTTACCAGTGGGGTACCTCAGGGATCTGTACTGGGACCAATTTTGTTTAATATCTTCATAAGTGATATTGCAAAAGGCCTCGATGGTAAGGTTTGTCTTTTTGCTGATGACACAAAGATATGTAACAGGGTTGATGTTCCTGGAGGGAAACGCCAAATGGAAAAGGATTTAGGAAAACTAGAAGAATGGTCAGAACTCTGGCAACTGAAATTTAATGTGGATAAGTGCAAGATAATGCACCTGGGGCGTAAAAACCCAAGGGCAGAATATAGAATATTTGACACAGTCCTGACCTCAGTATCTGAGGAAAGGGATTTAGGAGTAATTATTTCAGAAGACTTAAAGGTGGGAAGACAATGTAATAGAGCAGCACGAAATGCCAGCAGAATGCTTGGATGTATAGGGAGAGGTATAAGCAGTAGAAAGAGAGAAGTGCTTATGCCGCTGTACAGAACACTGGTGAGACCTCACTTGGAGTATTGTGCGCAGTACTGGAGGCCATATCTCCAGAAGGATATAGATACTCTAGAGAGAGTTCAGAGAAGAGCTACTAAACTAGTACATTGATTACAGGAAAGGTTAAAGGACCTTAACATGTATAGCTTGGAAGAAAGAAGAGACAGAGGGGATATGATAGAAACTTTTAAATACATAAAGGGAATCAACTCGGTAAAGGAGGAGAGCATATTTAAAAGAAGAAAAACTACCACAAGAGGACACAGTTTTAAATTAGAGTGGCAAAGGTTTAAAAGTAATATGAGGAAGTATTACTTAACTGAGAGAGTAGTGGATGCATGGAATAACCTTCCTGCAGAAGTGGTAGCTGCAAATACAGTGAAGGAGTTTAAGCATGCATGGGATAGGCATAAGGCTATCCTTCATAGGGAACTTCGGGACTTGTTTGGCACATTTTATATGCTTATCTTTATTTTTTTCAATAAATATTACTATTATTATTCAAGAGACACTCTCCAGTCTATTATCCATAGAGCGAAGTTGCAAACAGATACCAGTGAGCGCCACCCTTCTTTTCCAGTATCTACAGTTTGTGACATCATCCCATGTTAAGGGTTCGGCAGCCTTGGTACAGGACATTCTTATTGGTTATTGCCATGTTACCACAATATTTAGGTCCATGATTACCTAGGGACTTGTCTGCAGGATCAGCGCCTGGACTGTTTTTTTGTGTGTTTATATAACTTTCCTAGCCCCTTATGACGTCTAGAGAACAAAATGCGTAGAGCGTAGCTCAGGCACGTAACTTCATCCAGCATCTTGAAGCAGCAGCTTGCAAGCAGCAGGGATTCTGGTGGAGCTAAACTGTACAATTGACAGGCTGTTTTCTCCTAGTGCTGAGATAGGCACAATACAATGTGAATGCATTTATTGAAGATTTATGCTGATTTTGTAATAAACTGGTTTATGCTATACGATTCTTTTATTCACTCCTGATTCTATGTATATGAGAACATTGGGAAATTATGTTTTTATCATTGGATGGTCACAAAGCAAGTAAGGTCCATATAACATAAGGGTCCTAGAATCTGGTAAGTGCTCTAAAATTGGGTAAAGTCTTCAGAGTGTTGTTTTGAACTTGTGCAGAGCCACCAAGGAGTACAGGTGTGCCATTGCTGATTCTAGAGGGCAATTTGAGTAGCGAGAGGCCTAAGAAATCCAGTCTAGTCCTAGTCTAAGTAGGCAGGCTAGATTATACATCCTAACATTAGGGAGGCTGATACCCCCTTCACTTCTGGGGAGATAGAGCTTTGTTAATGTTATGCGTGGTCACGTATTTCCCTAGATAAATTTGGAAATAGCTCCATTTAGCAGCTGGATATCTTTATGTTTTAGAAGTAAAGGAATAGTTTGAAGTAGAAATAATAAGCGGGCAAAGCTGACCATTTTAAATAAGTGGCATCTCCCCAAGAGCAAAAGAGGCAGATCCATCCAGTTTTCTAGCTCTTGATACATTTTTTTGAATAAAGGAGGATAGTTTAGTGTGTATAGAGTAGATTGCATTTTGCCTATTTTAATACCCAAGTATTATGTTATATGTGATTTGGCCACAATAAAGGGAGAGTGAGATGTCCAGGGAGGGTTCGGAGATGAGCCTAGCGGGAGGATTTTGCTGTTGTTATAGTTAATGCGCAGGCCAGAGCATAATCTAAACTGGTCAAAAATGTGTTTTATGGTGGTCATGTGGGATATAGGGTTGGCTGAACATATAAGCATGTCGTTCGTGGGCCGCACAGGAAGATGGCCGCTTAAGAGAGGAGCTCCCGCCGCCATGAGCCTGCACCGCTAGCTAAAGGGAACATACAGCATACCAAGCAGCCGGTAATGATGTCATCCGCTGCCCGATCCTCCTCCACCACCCGATCCCGCTCCCCGAGGGACCACGGTGCCAAACTCAGCCCCAGTATACCAGAGCTCTTCCGCTCCCAGGCCGCGAACATGTCGCCGATGGCCGCAGCTATCCGCCCGCCACCAATCCACCGCCATCCACCTGCTCCTATGCGGCAGTCACATCGGGAGACCCAGACCCCAGCTCTCATCCTTTGGAGGTACCCAGACAGCTGTGTATGGACGATCTTCGCTCCATCGCAGAAGACATTAAAGAAACCCTGGGGGCAGCCATACTGGAACTGAGGGCAGACATTCACTCCCTCACAGGCAGAGTTCAGGACATAGAAAATGTGACTGCACACCAGGACTCGGCCACCCGTGACCTATATTACCAAACTTATGCCCACACCCTAAAGCTAAGGGATATGCAACGCCACATAGAGGACCTAGACAACCGGGGCAGGCGCCATAATCTCCACTTCCGCGGCCTGCCTGAGTCAGTGGAAGGAGAACTCCTGACCCCAACAGTCATTTCCCTCTTCAATTCACTCCTGGACAGGCTTCCCCAGTCCCCCATAGACATGGAGCGCATACACAGAGCTCTACGTCCATGGAGTAGGGAAGGGGACCCTCCAAGAGATGCCTGGGAGATTACAGTAGAGGACATTCTGGGTAAAGCTAGAAACAGATACCACCTTGAATTTGACGGGACCCCTATTCCAATCTATCAAGACCTCTCCGGAATTACTCTCCAACACCGCAGGGAACTAAGACCTCTACTCAAGATCCTCAGGTCAAAGGGTATCACTAGGTGGAAGTTCACATTCTGCTTATATGCATCCACACAGGGTCGCTCTGCGCTCCTTAAAGTCCCAGAAGATCTCCCACACTTTTTCTCCACTTTGGGTATCCCCTATATGGATCTCCCCAACTGGTACGCGGAGTTCCGGCACGCTCCCCCCCAGGGAGAGACCCCTGGAGCAGAACTGATGGAAGCCCAGGATGTACGGTTCAGACGACGACGCTCTTCTTCTGAGGCCAGGCAGGCCCGTGTACCTACAGCTCATTCTCATGCTAACAGCCCCACCAATCCTCCGCAATACAGCAGGGCTAGAAGAGACGATTGAATATACTTCATCCCTTCTCCCAGGACCATGCAGACCTTGTCCCAATCTGCGCCCCAATACCTTGCTCCCCCCCCCCCATACCCCATATGTTCCTGGTTCTCATGTTAACCCCTTTTGATTGCTTTTATTTTGTTGCTCAGCCTCTCGCACCCCTACAGCCTCATGGAACCTTGTAGAACTGAAGGATCGCTCCTACATCGCCAGTCTGCTGCTTCACGTCACCGAACTGCCGCCCCACCTCCTCTGCCGTCCCTTCTTTGGACCGGTAATGTACCAAAGGTCTTTTTCTCAATTCCAGTTTTAATTTTTTTTTTCTCTCTCATGTTGCCCCTGACGAGAACTCTTCCCCCCTGCGAACACACTTTTTTCTTTTTTTTCTCTTCCTTTTTTCTACATTTTTTGCCTCCCACTGGTTAGTCAGTGCCTAGACTGTTACTGTTAGTGAGTTCTGGGTACCACTCAGACTTTGCTATACTGCTTACTTGAGACGCTCGCTTATGTTGGTAACAGGATTTGGGTGGCTCTGGGGTTCTTCCCTGCTCCTTGGTGTCCCAGGGGCCCCAGTTGGAGGACCCCCACTGTTTGGGGTCATCCATTGCTGGGGCAACCTGGGCGCCGACAGCTGGCTGGAGACCTCCCACATATTTCCTCTCCCAACTATTATTGCTATGTTGAATATGGAGACGGGCATAGACAATTGGGAGCGATGGGAGGGGGTCCTATTTGTTGAATGGTTTAATTACACACCACACTTCTCCAATGCTGTTAGACGCGTGCCACTTCGCTACCATGGCGACGCACGCACCTACCATACCCTTGGAACTGAGCCCCTAGGATTGGGCTTCATGGCCCCATCCACCCATCCGCAGCTCGCCCCTGGGTCTGCCTGCATGGAGGGGACTGGAAGGCCCCTGCCATTTATCTCCCAATGTGGCTGTGGCTTGGCTTCCCGCTAGGCGGCTAGACCCTAGGGGCGGACAGGCCATGGTAATATCGCTTTCGTACTGTACCTTTTATACCTACCAGATAGTTGTACCACACTCGGGCATTCCTTGGTACTGTACTGTATTTTCTTGTTTGTTTGAGGGAAGGGATGTGATGGTGTACGGCTATAATATTGGGTAACTTTGCACATAAGCAAGTCGTTCGTGAATAGAGCAGTACGTAATTCAAAGGACCATTGAGAGCCAATCGAAGCTGACATTGTTGAAGGCTTTCTCTGCGTCCAGAGTGATAATGGCAAGATCTTTTGCTGGGTTGTTTTGGCACATTCTAGAACCATCACGATTTTCCGAATATTTAGAGTGGCTGTTTTCCCTTTACCAAAACCTGATTGAGCTGGATGTATCAGGGAGGGGATAACATTTGTGAGTCTGGTGGCAACTATTTTTGAGAATATTTTGACATCGAGATTCAAGAGTGATATGGGCCTGTTTTCAGCATGGGATCACTGTTTGAGCCAGCTCCCAGTATTAGACCCTTTCGATGTATCGTAGGTTCGCCCTTTCGGTTATGGGTTGTTAGTGAAGCGAACCCAGGTCATTAGAAAGGAAGACATATTAGGTGCGAATTGTGAAGCCTGTTGAGAAAAATTCAGCAGCAAACTCTATTTGAGGAGGTACAGGCCAGAGATCTAATCATGGCCATAAAAGAAGGCTAACAGATAAACCACAAACAGTACCCTCTTAAGGATACCAATGTAACAGTCATATGATTACCCATGGAAAACTGAGATCAGACCAGGGTGGTGAAATATCAGCCTGTTTGACTTTGAGGTGCTTTGGGGTGTCCTTCCGTGGGCTTCATTGATCCAGGAGGTGAGGGACCTGTAATGACCTAGAGGAGAGATTTGACTGGTTTCCTGAATGTAGAGTACAGTATGTAGGTTTGTTTCAGCCTATAAACGGTCATGAAAGGAGAGCTGGTCTCCATTTGGTATTTTAAGGTGAAGAACAGCGGGAATTTCACGTTTTGCTGAAAAAGCCCCGTACAGATATGTTGAAAAGCTTTGCTTTTCTTTGAGAATTAGATGGAGTAGTCGGCGAAAATCTAAATTTCGATTCCGTCAGTTTGTAGAGATCTGGATTGTCGGTATGTCTGTAGAATGGCAGCTTTATCTGCATAGTTCAGATATTTAGCGATGATTGGACAGGGAGATGTATGATCGGTGGAGTATGCCCCCATGTGATGAGCCCGTTCAACTGTGCGGTGACCTGGTAGGCATAGTGCTTCAGGTATAAGTCAAGAACAGAATTCTGCAATGACTGTAGTTTGCATGGATTACTGCATCCTGACTAGAGATGGCCTTGTGGTTCGCCCGGCGGTCGGTTCACGGCAAACTTTGCTTGTTCCCTACCCGCCAAATTTTCTGACACATGGCGTCGTTTGCGACGGCCATATTTGTTTACATTGGGGAGAACTTTGACCCATGACACAGCCGTCAGGTGGAACGGGACAGCCAATTGAAACATTCCAGCACATGGACAGTCCCCCTACCCTATAAATAGACCTGACCTGGCGGCCATTTCACATTCCGTTTTCTGCCAGTGTAGGGATAGGTCTGCTGTGCTCATCAGGGAGAGTTTGCTAGACACATATAGCGCTGTGAAGATCCAAAAAAGTCCTTTCTAGGGCTGGTATTTCGGTTTAGGCCTTCTACAGTCTCTTTTCAGGTTAGGGACAGGTATCCAGTGGTTGCTTTAGGAGTGGTTAGAGATCGGCTACAGTCACAAATCCCTCTTTCAATGTCCACAAAAGTCCTTCTCAGGGCTGGTATTTCGGTATAGGTCTAGTATCTTTTGAGCTTAGGGAGAGGTATCCTGTGGTTGCTGTAGGGGCAGTTAGAGATCAGCTGCAGTCGCACAGAAATCGCTTTGTCAATGTCCACAAAAGTCATTTAAAATGCTCAAATGTCGTTTTAGGGTCTATTACAGTATCTTTAACATGAGGGCCAGGTATCGTGTGGTTGCTTTAGGGACAGTTAGATATCGGCTGCAGTCGCACAGAAATCGCTTTGTCAATGTCCACAAAAGTCATTTAAAATGCTCCAATGTCGTTTTAGGGTCTATTACAGTCTCTTTAACATGAGGGCCAGGTATTCTGTTGTTGCTTTAGGCACAGTTAGATATTGGCTGCAGTCACACAGAAATCACTTTGTCAATGTCCACAAAAGTTATTTAAAATGCTCCAATGTCGTTTTAGGGTTTATTACAGTCTCTTTAACATTAGGGCCAGGTATCCTGTGGTTGCTTTAGGGGCAGTTAGATATCGGCTGCAGTCGCACAGAAATCGCTTTGTCAATGTCCACAAAAGTCATTTAAAATGCTCCAATGTCGTTTTAGGGTTTATTACAGTCTCTTTAACATTAGGGCCAGGTATCCTGTGGTTGCTTTAGGGGAAGTTAGATATTGGCTGAAGTCGCACAGAAATCACTTTGTCAATGTCCACAAAAGTCATTTAAAATGCTCCAATGTCGTTTTAGAGTCTATTACAGTCTCTTTAACATTAGGGCCAGGTATCCTGTGGTTGCTTTAGGGGCAGTTATATATCGGCTGCAGTCGCACAGAAATCGCTTTTTCAATGTCCACAAAAGTCATGTAAAGGGCTGCAATTTTTTGGTATTGCTGTGCAGTGCACTAAAAAGGGGGGGGGGGGGGTAGGGGAGGGGGGTAATCCACAGTATAATATACTTTGTAGAAAGCATATTATAGTGGATTAGTACTATTATTGTGCACTGTGCAGCATTGTGACAGGTGTGGTGGTGAGACTGAGCGTTTCTGCAGCAACACTACACACAGTGACAAAAGCACTTATAATGTATTATAAACTAAGTTTTATGCTGTCAGTTCAAACCATGTGAGCTAATTTTTGCAGCCTATACAGGCCGACACTTACGTTTCTGTGTACTGTGAACGCCTACCGTACCTCTAGCCATCAAAAACTAATTTTTTTGCTGTCAGTTCAAACCATGTGAGCTAATTTTTGCAGCCTATACAGGCCGACACTTACTTCTGTATACTGTGTGAATGCCTAATGTACCTTCAGCCACAGAATACAACGTTCTTAGCTGTCAGGTAAACGCATGTGGTCTAATTTTTGGGACCTGGAATGGCCGACACTTACTTCTTTATCCTGTGAATGCCTAATTTTTCAGACTGGAAATGAAAAACAATGGGTCTGTAAAGGTTCCGCCAAATTGTGAAATGGATGTGAACCCATTTTACAGATGTGTGAATGGACCCTATATGCATTAGACAATGTATTTACTGGCTGCTGTCAGTTCTGGCTGATTTATGAAAAAAAAATATATATTTTTTTCTGTAAAAAAAAAAAAACATTTAGGTCAACTTTTTCAATTGTAATACTTCTGTTATGATATTGTCCATGTGCTGGGACTATTTGTGCACAGCTTGTATGTCTTTTGTGGCTGAAAATATGACCTAAAGGTTTTTAAAGTTCGCCTCCCATTAAAGACAATGGGGCCCACTGCGAACTTGCGGTTCGCGGACTTTTAAGAACATTTGCGGCTTGCGTTCGCGAACCACCCCGGATGATGTTCGTCCATCACTAATCCTGACCTGTTCTCTAGGTCTTCCAGCTTCTGTATAATGTATTAGTTGGTTTTATCTTGAGCCTGTTCAGTGGCTTCGGCCTGATATAGCTCATCTTCTATAGTGGATATCCATTGCTCAGGCTTATTAAGTCTATAATAAGGGATAAAGAGTGCAGCCACAGCCTTGGCTAAATGCTCTGTCCTTTTAAAGCTGTGAGGGAGGAGCACAGGCCACACTCACCTCCATGTCAGGCACCTCCACCTTGTTTGGTAGTGGGAACAAGTCCGCAGTGTCCTGCGTACGCTGAGCCGCTTTGGATCGTGGACCGCTTTTGTCTAGGAAGCGGTCCATGGTTGTGAAGGAGGGATCCTGGCGAGTGTGCGGGCAGCGGCAGCTTTACGAGCGGGCTTTATAGGCTGGTTTTCGGACTGAGCTGCTGGAGCTGTAGTGAGGTACAGCTTCTCCATGCAGCACCAGAACCAGAAGTTGTTTTGTATATTTTATATGCTTTTCATAAATATCAGAGGATAATTAATAATACAGCTGCTGTTTGTTGGGTTAAAGAATGTAGCGCAGATATAATCATTTTTTATTGTTAACTGTTTCATAGGATGAAGGAAGAATCATGCAGCTTGGAAGCCAGATACTTTGAAATTAAAAGTGGTAAGAAGCAGATGGTCCCTACTAGGTTTAGGTAGTCTTGTATTCTTAGAAGCCACTTATACCAGTCCGAAAAACGTTAATATCACAAAGTAGAGAAACTGAAGCTGTGGATAAAAAGAAACCATTACATTTTGGGAATTGTGTAAAATGTGTAAGGTGCTTGAAGTTTTTCACTTCTTGGGCAATGCCCCCTCCTAGCCAGATACCTGTCTCCTCTTTGACATGAATCATCCAACTTCTCCAGGATCATAATATAAATTCTGAGATTCATATATTTTCTCCCTGTCAAAGTAACACTCATGATTAGTAATTGTATATCTAATGAGTGACATGGAGGTCCGGCATTTGTGCTGGTTACATTAATTATATACATGCCAATATTGTTTTCATTCAGGCTGGGTTCACACTTGTGTGATCACAGACATCATGTGATTCACACCGCATTGCTGAACATACAAACTGTATGGCTGAAATCGCATCAAAATTATCTTTTTTTTTTTTAGTCCGCACTGGAATTGGATTGCATGGGTATTTACACCTATGCAATCCAATTCCTGTGAACCCATCTGGAGGTGTCATTCATTTTACATTGACACCCCCAGTGATTTTCAGATGTCATTGTAAACCAGTGTGCGATTCAGGTGCGATGTGGGAACTAGAACTGACTGGCAGGGTTTTCCACATCGCACCAATGTGAACCGGGACTTAGAGCCTGTGTCAATGCACTTTAGGTGTGTTGATGATTAAATTTAGGTTGTCTTCATGTGCAGTTCATTTGAATCTGAGATCAGTTTGAGATGCTCTTGTGTTCATTGACATGTGCATTTTATAATCAGCTGACCTCCATTTTCATTCTGCCATACAGGTGCCTTCCATCTAAGCTGCATCATCCTGCTTCAAGCTGCTTTTGCATTGATTTTTTAGGGGAAAAGACCAGTTCTGATATGATTACAATCCCTCTAAGGTTGGTTTCACACTTACATCAGATGCAACTCACAGCAGGGTTCCAGTGCATCCCTGTTCCCTGTTCCAGGTCCAAATTTTTGCCTGAATTTGGACCTGAAACAGAGTCAAAGATGCACAGGACCCCTGTGAAATCTGCTCCCCAGCCACCACGGAGATGGGTGAACTGGCTCCATTGAGAGCCAGGCACACTCTCCTGTCATGGAAATTGGTTGCGGGGGAACCCTCATCCAATTTGCATATGTGTGAACCCAGCCTCACTCAGGTATTTGCGACTCCCATCGGAGAACACCTGAGGTCTGTACTCTCAGCTTTTTACATAACAAATGCTATTTATTCCATAATTATCAAGTAAGACATCTAAAGAAGTCCTCTACTAGTTCACTTTTTATGCTTTCTTCATTGACAGCATACAACTGGTAAATGTGTTCTTTTTTAATTAGAGCACCCTAATTTTCAATTTAAAATCTAGAACAATTTTCCTTAAAAAAAATTAAAAAAAAAAGAAAAACAGCTTGGGGGGCGTGCCCGGAAGTCAGCCGTGCTGGACGCTTGCTCTGGAGCTCCGGACCGCCGGAGACAACATCTATCTCTATCAGCGCCGCTGGAGCCGAGATTTCTCTGACAAACCATCCCCACAGCCTGGGCACCCCAGGAGACGCCTGGCACTGTCACTATTTTTGCTCCAGAAGGCCGGATTGATCCGCGGCGAGACCCGCGGCCTACACGGGGACCACCGCCACTGCGCTCTAGTAAGTACCTGGCCGAAAGTGATCCATCTGGACAGATTAGGCCCTCTGGGTCTCCCACTATACCCCAACGTCACCAGGGGATCTAATAATTGCCTGTCCCCACACCTCCTGGCTCGGGCCTACCGCGACCGGCCGCCATATTGCTGCCATATTGGATCCAGCCTCCCTTCTCATAGCCTGATCCCAGCTCCCCCAGAGACTCACCGCTCCTGATCCGCAGTCACAGAAGCCCTTCTCCTCCTCAAACAGTCTGCTCCATCACCGCTGACACTCTGCAGACCCTGGCCACCAGTAGGGATGATCAAACGGTTCGGCTCGACTATCAGTTCGACCCGAACATTGGCTGTTCGAAATTCGGCCGAATTCCGAACTTTTTGCTGTAAAAGTTCGGAATTCAGCCACCAGAACCGCCCAAAATGCAATGGGACAGGAACTGGGCTTTAAAAGCCTGTGATTTGGCCCAGAAACATCAGTAAAAGCCGATTGGAGTGACTAGGGGGTCCAGAGGCCAATCAGGAGTGAATACGCCCCCCATACGCCCCCCAGTATATAACATAGCCCCGCCAAACCTCTAGCACTGTAATACAGAGGCTGTGGAATAGAGTGAAAGCATTTCTGTTACTCCTGCTGCTTGTAAAGCTCCAGTGTCATTTTGCAATTATTAGTGTGAGGAAAGGGATATGCATTGTAGTTAGGGTATTATATACCACTATAGTTAGATTCAAAAATCTAGTTTTTGTAGGGATAGTAAAAGTGTCAGGGTGGCCGTAGTGTAGTTTAGGGTGACCTGACTCTGCCATGTCAGGCTAACCGTAGTGTAGTTTAATGTGATCTGATTCTGCCATGTCAGGGTGACCAAACTCTGCCATGTCAGGGTGACCCCACTGTGCAGATTCTGGGTTAGGGGTATACATATATATATATATATATATATATATATATATATATATATACAGTGGGTACGGAAAGTATTCAGACCCCCTTACATTTTTCACTCTTTGTTATATTGCAGCCATTTGCTAAAATCATTTAAGTTCATTCTTCTTCCTCATGAATGTATACATAGCACCCCATACTGACAGAAAAACACAGAATTGTTGACATTGTTGCAGATTTATTAAAAAAGAAAATTCTGAAATATCACATGGTCCTAAGTATTCAGACCCTTTGCTCAGTATTTAGTAGAAGCCCCCTTTTGATCTAATACAGCCAGGAGTCTTTTTGGGAAGGATGCAACAAGTCTTTCACACCTGGATTTGGGGATCCTCTGCCATTCCTCCTTGCAGATCCTCTCCAGTTCTGTCAGGTTGGATGGTAAACGTTGGTGGACAGCCATTTTTAGGTCTCTCCAGAGATGCTCAATTGGGTTTAAGTCAGGGCTCTGGCTGGGCCATTCAAGAATAGTCACAGAGTTGTTGTGAAGCCACTCCTTCGTTATTTTAGCTGTCTGCTTAGGGTCATTGTCTTGTTGGAAGGTAAACCTTCGGCCCAGTCTGAGGTCCAGAGCACTCTGGAGAAGGTTTTTGTCCAGGATATCCCTGTACTTGGCCGCATTCATCTTTCCCTCCATTGCAACCTGTCGTCCTGTCCCTGCAGCTGAAAAACACCCCCACAGCATGATGCTGCCACCACCATGCTTCACTGTTGGGACTGTATTGGCTCCTTCCTTACACACTTTCTTCAAGTTGTTGAGCAACATAAAAAGGGTACGACCATTCTTTGTGGTGACTCGAACCAAGTCTTATATCCGTCCTTGGATAAGTCCCCTGCCGCAGCTTCTCCATCCCCACACCGCCTCACCTTCCAACAACTGCTCCACAATCACTCTCTTGTTGACACGTGGTGAGAACACAACCCATCCAAGCGGCAATATACTTTCTACTCCCACCCGCATAATACCTTCTCACGTATAGACCATATCCTTGTCCCAGTGGCCTCCTCCCCCTCCCTCCTAGCCTCAACAATTGTACCTATTCCCTGGTCAGACTACAATGCAGTAGTTTCCTCTTTTGATTCCCTAATCCCTAAACAACACACATTCTCCTGGGTCTTGAATGATACCTTGCTGGCCCATCCCTCTTACAGAATAGATATAACAACTGCGACCAAAGACTACATCGCTCACAACACCACCACTGATGTTTCCCCACTCCCGATATGGGAAGCGTACAAGACCGTGCTCAGAGGTACTCCCATTAGCCTAGCATCCCGGCTCAAGAAAGAACGCCGCCTCACCTATCAAACTTTGGATTCTGCATTTAATCGGGCCCACCACGGCTTCCAAGCTCACCCCACCCCTGAAAATAAGTGAATTTTTGACAAGGCCACTCTGGAATTGAATCTTTTCCTTACGGACACAGCCAAAAAGCAACTCAGACGTACCCGTCATAAATTTTATTCCAAAGCGAATAAACCAGACACTTTTCCTCTCCCTACTAAATGTCGCCGTTACCGATCCGTTTGAAAACCTCCCCCACGACCCACACTAGCAACCCTGTCAAAATCCTAGACACATTCCGTCGCCAGCTCTCCAAGCTTTATTCCTCCTCCCAAACCCCGACTGACTCTCAACCATCTGAGTTTTTCTCAGATATTGCCTTACCTGTCCTATCTGATACCCACCGGGAAGCCTTGGAACAGCCTATTTCGGAACTGGAAATTCATACGGCGATTAAAACCCTTAAACTCCACAAATGACCTTGTCCCAACGGGTTCACCGCTTCCTACTACAAACGCTGAACTCTTGACCCCCATGCTTTCCAATGCATTCAATTCAATACTCAAAGGCCGTGCGTTTAGTCGAGACTCCCTCGAAGCGAACATCTCTATGATTCCCAAGCCACACACAGATGACTCCTCCTGGTCCAATTATCGCCCAATCTCTCTTCTGAATATTAACATCAAAGTGATGGCCAAAATACTGTCTACACACCTTAACCCAATCATAGGCTCCCTGATCCATAAAGACCAAATGGGCTTCATTCCCTGCCGACAAGCTGGTGACAACGTTCACAGGGATATACACCTAACCTATCTCGCACAACATCGTAACATCCCTGCCTGCTTTGTCTCCCTTGACATTAGAAAAGCATTTGACGCCCTCTCCTGTTCCTACTTACAAGCTGTATTACGCAGATGGGGTTTTGGCCCTCACTTCCTCTCCTGGATATCATCGCTCTATTCTTCCCCATCAGCGTTTGTCCACGACGCAGGCTTCCCCTCATCTTCCTTCCCTATTCAGTCTGGCACTAGGCAAGGCTGCCCTTTATCACCCCTCCTCTTTGCACTGGCAATAGGGCCCCTGGCACACAAAATCCGCGCCAATCCCGACATTAAAGGACTTGAAATTGGTGGTCCACCACAACCTGTGTCTCTTCGCGGATGACATCCTCTTGTTCCTTACGTCCCCTCTCATTTCGGTACCCAACCTTCTATCTACCCTGTCCCAGTTCGCACAACTTTCAGGCCTGATTGTTAACCCCGGAAATTCGCGAGCTCTCAATGTTTCTCTGCCCCCTTCTCTCCTTTCACAACTACATACGGTGCTCCCCTTCTCCTGGGCGCAGCGCTCCCTGCCCTACCTGGGGATTAAGTTGACAGCGGACCCGCTGGAGCTTTTTTCGGCTAACTATCCCCCCATGCTCCGCCATCTCACAAACTTGATGACATCTTGGTCCTCCATACCTCTAGCCTGGATGGGACGCATCACTGTCACTAAGATGGTCATTCTGCCTAAAATATTATATCTCTTCAGGGTGCTTCCAATTAGTGTCCCCTCTTACTATCTTCGCCAGCTTCAGCGACGCACCTTTTCCTGTTTGGTGCAAGTCTAGACCTAGAATACCCGGCAGAACACTCTTTCTCCACAAACTCCGAGGCGGCCTAGGCCTCCCACACTTTACCAAATACTACCAGGTGGCCCAACTGGCCCAGCTGCCCAAGTGGCATGCCACTACCGAAATCCCCTTTGGGTATCCCTAGAAAGGGTTGAATGCGACCCACTCTCCATTGCTAACTTATTGTGGCTTACGCCCTCCAATCGCAGGTCCATCTCTAATCCCATCATGCGCCACTCCCTACGCCTCTGGGACGCCCTAAAATTCAAATCCAAACTACAATCACCCCACAACCCGCTGCTCTCTTTTCTACACAACCCATCCTTTCCCCTGGCCTGGGAATCCCCCTCCTCCTTCCGAAATTGGACGTCAGCTGGTCTACTTCAGGCACACTCTTTGATAGCATCCAACACCATTAAACCTTTCTCTGCGCTTCGTGAGTCCCACCACCTGCGGAGCTCTGAAATGTTCCTTTATCTCCAACTAAAACACTTTTTCGCCAAATGCATCCACACCGTCTCTTCTTTGCCCACCATGACTGCTTTTGAACATACCTGCCACCGTGACCCACACACTCGGGGCCTCATCACCCAGCTGTACTCCAGACTCATGGACTCCCCTGACAACACTCCTCCCACTTATACTGCTAAATGGGATCAAGATCTGGGGTCCTCTTTGGATATTGAGGACTGGGCTAAGATCTGGCACACGACAAAAGCGGCCTCCAAAAATATAGTTGCCTTGGAAACCAATTACAAAGTGCTGATGCGGTGGTATTTAGTACCCACGCGTATTGCGAAATACCTACCCTCCCACCCTGCCACATGTTCCCGAGGCTGCCTGGAGACAGGCACACAAATGCACATCTGGTGGACTTGCCCAACAGTAAAAACCTTCTGGAAAGAGTCTTCCACATTCTCTCGACCCTGATGGCTGAATCAATCACACCTGACCCCCTCTTGGCTTTGCTCAATGTGAAGCCGGACCCTGTTTCTAAATCTAGAGACAAACTATTCCTACAAGTCACCACGGCAGCCAAACAAACCATTGCAAGAGTATGGAAGTCCCCACACCTCTCCTTGCCTGAGGTTAAGCAACGGGTCACTACCGCCATGATTCACGCCAAAATTGAGGCTGTTCTGTTGGATAAAGTAGACAAATTTGACAGACTCTGGCAGCCTTGGGTTGACAATTTCCTTCCCTCCAACTTCGACAACTCCCTCCTACTGCCCTGATCCTAATCTGAGGCTTACCAGCTACTACTTCCTGTTCACTGACCCCCCCCCCCGGCGAACCTTCCTTCTTTCCACCTTCCCCCTCTTTCTCTACTCTACCTCCCCATATGTCCCCCTCCTCCCCTTCTGCACCCCTCTTCATCCTCTCCCCTCCCTTCCCTGTTCCACCTCTCCACATGTTTCTGTTCTGGCACCAACAACACACCTGTTTGAGCCTGTCAAGAACAACGGAGTACACTACGCAGGCCCCCATGTTTAGCCTGCTTTCTTGGTTTTACTGATTGTAAACTCTGTTTCCCCCGTCTAGTTGGTTAACCATGTGGATTCTCACACCCACCTATTCTTTCTCACGTGCTACTGTGATATTGGGCTATGTTTGCCCTTGATTGGCCTGCTGCTCGGCCGCCCCCCCCCACCCCACTTGGGCACAGAGTGTTCCCTTTATGGGGTGCCTGTGGGCTGGCAAAGCCAGTCGCAGATCTCTAGCCATGGCCCCCCTTGTTGCCTCTTATCCACCTACTCCTAAGTTCGACCCATGGTTATTGTAGCCGTTATTCTGTTAGCACATATGGATTGTACTTATCTTGTCACTCTTTTTAGCAATTGTTGTTACCTGTTTACTTTGTTCTCCAAAAAAATGTTTGAACAAGAAAAAAAAAAAAAATCAGCTTTCTCAATGAACATTAACCACTTACCGCCCGCCCGCCGTCATATGACGGGCGGGACGGTGCGGCTATTATCCTGGGCGGACGTCATATGACGTGACCCAGGAAATGCACGGCAGGCGCGCGATCGCGGGCGCGCCGCCGTGCACTGCTGGTGTCGGGGTGTCCCCGGGACACCCCCCGTCACCGGCAGGGGGGAAACAGCCACTGGGCGTGGCTGATTCCCACGTGATCGGCTGTGTTCCAATGACACAGCCGATCACAATGGAGGCGGCCGGGAGATGACCGCACATGCGCGATCGGGAGCGCGCAGCGCGGTCATGTCGGTGGCACTGTGTTCCGTAGGAACACAGCTGTCACCGGCAGTAGTAAACAGTCACTGACAGTGACTGTTTACTATGTGATCGGCTGTGAATCCATTCACAGCCGATCACAAAATGTAAACAAAGAGCAGTAACTTACTGTTACTAGCTCTTCTCCCCTCACACACTGTTTCCAGTATGAGGGGAGAAGAGCTAGAAATAGTGAGTTACTGCTCTGTGTACCTGCAAAAGTAAAATCACACTAATAAAGGTCCCCCCACACAGTCCTCAGCCCCCCCCAATGTCACCTGTCACCCAACAGTCACCTCATCAGTGCCCAGAAATTGACACCCATAACGTTCACATGTGAGCGCAGCGATCGCGGGCAGAATCACCGCGATTCTGCCCGCAATCCAGAAATCATTGCAAATTGCGGGACGCCTGTGCGTTGCCCGTTTTTTGCAATAGCACCCCAAACGCTGTGCGATGTTGCCACCATTTCCGCCTGCCGAATCGCGGTAACATCGCGCAAACATCGCATGACGCCCAAAAAAGGTACAAGAGCTTCTTTGGGGCGTCATGCGTTGTTTGCGTGATGTTACCGCGATTCGGCAGGCGGAAATCGCAGCAACATCGCACAGCGTTTGGGGTGCTATTGCAAATCACGGGCAACGCACAAGCGTCCCGCAATTTGCAATGATTTCTGGATCACGGGCAGAATCGCAGTGATTCTGCCCGCGATCGCTACGCTCACATGTGAACGTAGCCTAAAATTCACCGGTCACCAGAGACTGCCATCAGTACCGCCGTGCACCATCGCCCGTCACCTGTCACCCATCAGTGACCATCGCCCGTCACCTGTCACCCCATCAATCACCGTCACCTGTCACCCCATCAGTCATCGTCACCTGTCACCCCATCAGTCATCGTCATCTGTCACCCTATCAATCATCGTCACTTGACACCCCATCAGTGATCGTCACTTGTCACCCCATCAATCATCGTCACATGTCACCCCGTCAGTGATTGTAAACTGTCACCCCATCAATCATCTTCACTTGTCACCTCATCAATCATCGTCACCTGTCACCTCATCAGTCATCGTCACCTGTCACCCCATCAGTCATCGTCACCTGTCACCCCATCAGTCATTGTCACCTGTCACCCCATCAGTCATTGTCACCTGTCACCCCATCAGTCATTGTCACCTGTCACCCCATCAGTCATCGTCACCTGTTTGCCATATGCATGCAATCACTTACTGACCGCCTAACGACTATATGCGTCGGCCATTAAAAGCTAAATACTGGGGTTATGGCAGCAGATAGCCCCCATAACCCCAGTATTTTTTGAAACGGCGGGCGGTCGGCTTTCAGATAAGGGTGGTCCCAGTGGCAAATTCGCCGCGGAATTACCCTTACGGTGCAGGAGAAGAGGTGCCCCCCCCCCCTCCTGCCGCGTCCCAGATGTTTTCCCAGCTTACCGGACCCCCCCGGCAGCGGGGGAAAACTATCCGGTCCCGGATCCTCAGAGACAGGAAGTCGAGTGAGGGCAAGATGGCCCTCACTCAACTCTATGGTCTTGGAGGACCGGAGCTACGTCAAAAGACGTTGCCTAGCAACCGGTTTAAAGGGCCGCTTTTTTTTTTCTTTTTTTTTTTCCTCTTTCAAAAATGTTTTTTTTTTCTTTTCTTTTTTAGTGTAGTTGTGAGGTGTGAGGTCTTTTTGACCCCAGATCTCACAATAAAGACCTGTCATGCCTATTTCTATTACAAGGGATGTTTACATTCCTTGTAATAGGAATAAAAATGATCAAAACATTTTTTTTTAAACTGTGTAAAAATAAAAAAATAATAAATAAAATAAATAGGAAAAAAAAAAAAATTAAAGCGTCCTGTCCCCGTTAGCTCGCGCGCAGAAGCAAACGCATACGCAAGTCCCGCCCACATATGTAAACGGTGTTCAAACCATACATGTGAGGTATCGCCGCGATCGTTAGAGCGAGAACAATAATTTGAGCCCTAGACCTCCTCTGTAACTCTAAGCTAGTAACCTGCAGAAATTTTTAAAATGTTGCCTATGGGGATTTTTAAGTACCAATGTTTGGCGCCATTCTGTGAGCATGCGCAATTTTGAAGCATGACATGTTGGGTATCTAATTACTTGGCGTAACATTATCTTTCACATTATGGAAAAAAATTGTGCTAAATTTACTGTTTTATTATTTTTTAGTTAAAAAAAGTGAATTTTATTCAAAAAAATCGCATCTGGAAGACTGCTGCGCAAATATGGTGTGATAAAAAATATTGCAACGATCTCCATTTTATTCTCTAGGGTCTCTGCTAAAAAAAAATATATAATGTTTGGGGGTTCCAAGTAATTTTCTAGCAAAAAAAATGATTTTAGCTTGTAAACACCAAGTGTCAAAAATAGGCCCAGTCTTAAAGTGGATAAATGGACAACTTTGTGTAAAGCGCTACTTGGATGTTAGGCCTATGTGTGTGGCCAGGCTGTGAAAAAGTGTTACACATGTGGTATCGCCATACTCAGGAGGAATAGCAGAATGTATTTTGGGGTGCAATTTTTGCTATGTACATGCTATGTGTTAGAAATATTGCATAAATGGACAGCTTTGTGTAAAAAAAAAATGTGTTTTCATTTTCTTTCCACATTTTCCAAAAACTTGTGGAAAAAAATGACATATTCAAAAGACTCAATATGCCTCAAAAATTATACGTTGGGCTGTTTGCTTTCCAAAATGGGGTCATTTTATGGGGGTTTCCATTGTCCTGGTGCTCCAGGGCCTTCAAAAGTGCGATAGGTTGTCAGGAAATTATGTGTGTAATTTGTGCTCCTAGAATGCCGGACGGGGCTACTTGAATGTTAGGCCTCTGTATGTGGCCAGGCTGTGAAAAAGTCTCACACATGTGGTATCGCCATACTCAGGAGGAGTAGTAGAATGTGTTTTGGGGTGTAGTTGCAAGTATACATGTGCTGTGTGAGAGAAATACCCTGTTAATATGGCAATTTGTAAAAAAAAAAAAATCTTCATTTTGCAAAGAGTTGTGGGAAAAAATTACAACTTCAAAAAACTCACCATGCCCCTTATTAAATACCTTGGAATGTCTACTTTCCAAAAAGGGGTAATTTGGGGGGTATTTGTACTTTCCTGACTTTTTAGTGTCTCAAGAAATGAGATAGGCCTTCAGTACATCAGGTGTGAGCAAGTGTGATCAATTTTCAATGATTCGCACCATAGCTTGTGGACTCTATAACTTTCACAAAGACCAAATAATATACACTTACTTAGGTTATTTTTACCAAAGATAAGTAGCAGTATAAATTTTGGCCAAAATTTGTGAAGAAAAATGACTAATTTGCAAAATTTTATGACAGAAACAAAGAAAAATGCGTTTTTTCACGATATTTTCAGTCTTTTTTTATTTATAGCACAAAAAATAAAAAACCCAGTATTGATCAAATACCATCAAAAGAAAGCTCTATTTGTGTGAAAAAAAGGACACAATTTTTGTATGGGTACAGTGTTGCATGACTGAGTAATTCTCAGTCAAAGTGTGAGAGCGCTGAAAGCTGAAAATCGGTCTGGGCAGGAAGGGGGTGAAAGTGCACTGTAGGCAAGTGGTTAAAGTGAGGAAAATCTGGAATCAAAGCTCTAGCATGTAAGGTCTACTGATATGTTAATCTTTGATAACCTGCTCAAAGCTACTGAAATATTTGATACTGAAAATTTAAATAAAAAATTAATAAAATGTATAGTTTTACCCATTGAAAAATATTCCACATGATATGGCAGTTTTTTTCTGATTATATCTGTCTTTTTAATTTATTCAAATACATTTTCAGTTGTTCCTGAAAAATGAAATATCATGTACTAATATTTTCTTCTATGTATTAAATCAGTCAGGTAGATGGAAAGTATAAGAACAAAGTTACGAATGCGTTTTACTGCATGATGTGTGGGGCAGCATAATAAATTGTTCCCTTGAAGTTGCACCTATTGTATACTTTATGTGCACATTACATGTCTAAGATTTTATTCCTCTTCTGTTCACTCTGATTTGATTGCACTAAAGTCTTTTATTGGAATGTAAATTAACAATGTTCCATTCTTTACTGCTTTATATAAACCAGCTAATCATGATGGATGGGCAAATGCTTTATGTAAAAATATTACAATAAAATGCTTCATTGTTTCCAGTAGTTCACTCTGAAAGGAGCTAGAGAAAGTGATACATTTATGAAGATAAAAGATTAATGCACTTTATGATAGTTGTTGTGTGCTGTATTTTTAAAGAAATCAGAATATTATCTTATAGGGCATAATAAAATGTAAGCTATGTTACTGAAAAGTTAAAATGAATACAGTAATGCATAACTAACAGTATAACTTATCTTACTTTGTCTCAATCAGACGTGTGAAATGAAAAGCAGTTGCCCCCCACAGAGTGTTTTTAAAATGTTTAATAAAAGGGACAGAAGCAATTGAGCACTGTCTGTGCTACTCTTTTTATTTGCACTAACATACCATTATTCAGGACAAGCTTACTGAGTATGTCACCTGCTTCAAGGTCCAAGCAGTATTAATAAACAAATGATTTAGCAGAATGTTAATTAAAAAAACAAAAAACAAACAGAGGGAGAGGTATAGATGGGGGGGGGGGGGGATACCAGTCACAGCGGGGGTTGTTAACCACTTTACCACCGGAGGATTTTGCTGTCTTCCGTCCAGGCCACTTTTTGCGATTCGGCGCTGTGCGACTTCAACTGACAATTGCGCGGTCGTGCGACGCCGTACCCAAACGAAATTTACGTCCTTTTTTTCCCACAAACAGAGCTTTCTTTTGGTGGTATTTGATCACCTGTGCGATTTTTACTTTTTGCGCTATAAACAAAAAAAGAGCGTTTATTTTGAAAAAATAACAATATTTTTAACATTTTTTTTATATGAAATTCCCCCCAAAAAAGATGTAAAAACCAATTTTTTAAAAAAATTTTGGCCAATTTGTTTTATGCTACATATGTTTGGTAAAAAAAATCGCAATAAGCGTATTTTGATTGGTTTGCGCAAAAGTTATTGCGTTTACTAACAAAGGGAAAGATTTCTGTCATTTTTGGTGTTTTTTTTTTAACGCGTAATGGCGGCGATCTGCGATTTTTTTTGCGGGACTGCGACATTGCGGCGGACAGATCGGACCCTTGACTGACATTTTTGACACTTTTGGGGGTACCAGTGACATTACTGCAGTAATCAGTGCTATAAATATGCACTGTTACTGTAAAAATGACACTGGCAGGGAAGGGGTTAATTTTATTGGAGAGGGAGGGGTTAATGTATGCCTGGTGCTTACTGACGTGTAGGGGGGGAGGTGACTGAGTGAGTCATGGACAGATCGGATGTCCAGCTATGCTGAACAGTCCGATCTGTCACTCCCTGTCACTATGGAGATCCGCCCGCTGTGTTTACACACAGCGGGCGGATCTCCAGACTCGATCCCCGACGATCGGGTAAGAGCAGCGGCGATCGCCGCTGCTCCTCCCCTGGCCCGACTCCCGCTGTGAATGAAAACAGCGGGAGCGAGCCTCCGGCGGCGCGCAAGCGCCGCCCAGAAGGGGGAGTGTCCAACGACGTTAATACTACGTCGCTGGACGATAACGAACCACTCTGCCGCAGTAGTATTACTGTGAGCGGTTGTAGAGTGGTTAATCTGTTGAATAATTAATAAGAAAACCCTTACCAAAATGAAGATCATAATCTTTTGTGTCAAATTGAAATATCATTCTTAGTTCAAAAGTTTTTCTTTCCTAAATAGTTTTAAGTTCCCTTTAGGAACTAAGACAGTTCAAAAGTTTTCCTTTCCTGAATAGTTTGAAGTTCCCTTTAGGAACTAAGACATTGAGGTCTTCCATAGTGTGCTCCGGTAGTAAGAAATAGTTTCCCACAGGTGTGCAGAACTCATCTTTTTTATGTTCCTTTATGGTGTGTCTGTGCAAATTCATTCTTGTCATCAACTTGCAGTGTTTTTATTTTTGCAGGGTTTGCTTTCATTATTTGTGACTTTAAAAAGAAGGAAACTTCATTCTGATTATAGTGTATTGTCTGAGATTGGGTGGTTGTCTGAATGCCAGTATTGGGGGTTGTTGGAATATTTATTTCAGAGTTTCATCCTCTGGTATAATGGGATGTAAATCTTTGATTATCTTTCTTATCCCTTCCCTTTGGAAGCCTTCCCAGCAGTGGACCAGCCTGTCTCAGCCACCCTATTAAAGGACATACTGCATTCCTTGTGGACCTCCATACACACAGATATGACGCAGTGCATGTCTCAGACAAAGCATTTGGGAGAGAGAGTAGACATTGTCGAAGCCTCTATGGGAAAATGTGCACTCTCCTTTAACACTCTCATTGACGCTCATAATGGTCACTCAGAAGACATTGCCTGGCTCAAAGACAAGATAGTAGACCTAGAGGATAGGTTGAGGAGGAACAACTTAAAGCTCAGAGGAGTACCTGAGTCAGTGCAACCTCAGCATCTGGGAAAAATGGCTAAAGATCTCTTTTCTGCTATAGTGCTTTCTCTGTCTGAAAATGAATTAGCGATTGATAGGATCCACAGAATCCCGAAACCTAACTTCATAGCCCAAGATCAACCTCATGAAGTCCTCCTCAGGGTCCATTTCTTTCAATCGAAAGATAAGATACTATTAGAGTCCCGACAACTCCACACCCTACCAAGCGAATATCCGCAGATTCAGATACTTCCTGATTTATCTAGGCACACACTTCAGAAGTGCAGAAATCGGGCCACCATCACAAAGGCCCTGAGGAATCACCGCATCCCCCACAAGTGGATGCACCCTGCCTTCCTGACCATCACGCACAATGGATCCACAGTCACCATATCCACCCTAGAGTAGGGCCTGTCGCTGCTGCAACGTTGGGGGGATCATCCTGGAACAACCGCCTCCTGCTTCAGCCGCCATGGCTCCGCAACCTCTGTCTGGCCGTTATTAGTGATGTCGCGAACATAAAATTCGCCGTTCGCGAACGGCGAACGCGAACATCGGCGAATGTTCGCGAACCGGCGAACATTGCGAACCGCCATAGACTTTAATAGGCAGGCGAATTTTAAAACCCACAGGGACTCTTTCTGGCCACAATAGTAATGGAAAAGTTGTTTCAAGGGGACAAACACCTGGACTGTGGCATGCCGGAGGGGGATCCATGGCAAAACTCCCATGGAAAATTACGTAGTTGACGCAGAGTCGGGTTTTATTCCATAAAGGGCATAAATCACCTAACATTCCTAAATTGTTTGGAATAACGTGCTTTAAAACATCCAGTGTGTGTATACGATCAGGTATGATGTTGTATCGATCAGGTAGTGTAAGGGTTATGCCCGCTTCACAGTGACAGACCAAACTCCCCGTTTAACGCACCGCAAACAACCGCAAACAGACCAGAACCGACCAAAATGGGACAGGAACTGGGCTTTAAGGGTTAGGGTTAGGGTTAGGTTTAGTGTTAGGGGCTAGGGTTAACCCTAAGCACTAAAAATAACCCTAACCCTAGCCCTAACCCTAGCCCTAACCCTAATTCTAATTTTTTTTTCTGGTTCTGGACATGCTACAGAGCTGAAACTTCACAGGTACACTTTTTAGACCCCCAGACACTGAATCACACAAAAAAAGTTCTTAAAAATTGTAATTTTTTGTTAGAGAGCAAATTATTGGAAAAATTAAAAAAAAATAAAAATAAAAATGTTCTTTGGATTTAGCATCTGGGGGGTCTAAAAAGTGTACCTGTGAAGTTTCAGCTCTGTAGCATGTCCAGAACAAGAAAAAAATATGAATTAGGGTTAGGGCTAGGGTTAGGCTTAGGGCTAGGGTTAGGGCTAGGGTTAGGGCTAGGGTTAGGGCTAGGGTTAGAGTTAGGGTTAGGGCTAGGGTTAGGTTTAGGGTTAGGGTTATTTTTATGGCTAGGCTTAGAGGGTTAGGGTTAAGGTTAGAGGGTTAGGGTTATGGTTAGAGGGTTAGGGTTAGGTTTAGTGTTAGGGGCTAGGGTTAGGGTTACGGTGAGATACTTAGGGTTAGAGTTAGTAGCCATACCCCTACCCCTCTAACCCTCTAACCCTAAGCACTAAAAATAACCCTAACCTTAGCCCTGACCCTAACCCTAGCCCTAACCCTAACCCTAACCCTAGCCCTAACCCTAATTCTATTTTTTTCTGGTTCTGGACATGCTACAGAGCTGAAACTTCACAGGTACACTTTTTAGACCCCCCAGACACTAAATCACACAAATAAATAAAAAATATTAAAAATTGTCCTTTTTGATAGAGAGCCAATGATTGGAAAAATTAAAAAAAAAATAAAAATAAAAAAATTCTTTGGATTTAGCATCTGGGGGGTCTAAAAGGTGTACCTGTGAAGTTTCAGCTCTGTAGCATGTCCGGAACCAGAAAAAATTACGAATTAGGGTTAGGGTTAGGGTTAGGATTATTTTTATGGCTAGGCTTAGAGGGTTAGGGTTAAGGTTAGAGGGTTAGGGTTATGGTTAGAGGGTTAGGGTTAGGTTTAGTGTTAGGGGCTAGGGTTAGGGTTACGGTGAGATACTTAGGGTTAGAGTTAGTAGCCC
Organism: Pelophylax lessonae; assembly: GCF_965119305.1. Lineage (NCBI taxonomy): Eukaryota > Metazoa > Chordata > Amphibia > Anura > Ranidae > Pelophylax > Pelophylax lessonae. The sequence goes on along the minus strand of NC_138769.1, from coordinate 341,727,040 downwards.
TACCCCTTCCCCCTCTAATTCTAACCCTCTAACCCAAAGCACTAAAAATAACCCTAACCTTAGCCCTGACCCTAACCCTAGCCCTAACCCTAACCCTAGCCCTAACCCTAATTCTATTTTTTTTCTGGTTCTGGACATGCCACAGAGCTGAAACTTCACAGGTACACTTTTTAGACCCCCCAGACAATAAATCCAAATATTTTTTTTTTTTTTTAAGTTTTTTTTTTTTTTTTAAGTTTTCCAATAATTGGCTCTCTATCAAAAATGACAATTTTTAAGAACTTTTTTTGTGTGATTTAGTGTCTAGGGGGTCTAAAAGGTGTACCTGTGAAGTTTCAGCTCTGTAGCATGTCCAGAACCAGAAAAAAAGATCAATTTTCAGTAGAGCAGGGATGGTGGGAACCCCTTTTACACCTATATGATCTTTTTTTCTGGTTCTGGACATGCTACAGAGCTGAAACTTCACAAGTACGCTTTTTAGACCCCCCCAGACACTAATCCAAAAAAAGTCATGCCTGCCACCGTATATATCAGTGGTGGGTGGGCAGTGGCACTGCAGTGGGCACAGTACACTCTGTGGACCTGGCAGTCACTGGCACCCAGGCAACTGCAATTATAAAAAAAATATATATATTTTTACTTTGCAAGCTGCTGTGCCACCGTATATATATCAGTGGTGGGTGGGCACGCAGTGGCACTACAATGGGCACAGTACACTATGTGGACCTGACAGTCACTGGCAGCCCAGGCTGTTGTCGACCCCGGGCTTGACTCTTCGGTGCCTGCTGGGGGCCGACAACTTTCTTTGTACTCTTTGTTGCATAGAGAACAGATCTACGATGTCTGGAGGTGTCAACATGGCTCTGAAAGAGACTACTCTCACTACTCCTCCAGGCATCACTCCGATTCATGAATAGACATGTTTTTGACTGACCTCCCCTTATTGGGCATGGTCTCCTCTTCGGCTATCAGAAACATAATGTGGTCTGACGGACCAAGGAACGGACGTCTATTTGGCGTTGCAATGTCAAGAGATACTACAAGATCCTCTCTCTAGTAAATTGATAACAGAGCATTTACATGAGTTTTTCAAGCTTAATGCCCATTCAGTGTCAGACCCTTGGTCACTATGGGGAGCACACAAAGCATTCATATGGGGTATATGCATCCAACAGAGTGCGAGGGCACGGGTTTTCTTTTAGAGATCCGAGACCTCCCACAAAAGCGCTCCCACACAACTCATTGCCATAGCTTTAGCCCAGAAGAGGAACTCCCTCAAATCACATGTTATGGATCGCTATGATCGCCACCTTATATCGCTTAAGCTCTGCTATTATGCCCACGCCAACAGAGCAGGCAAGGTCCTAGCTGCCAGAATCAAACAAAAGCGTGCTAATGGACGCATTTCTCATTTAACCCACCACAGTACTGGGGCCAAACTTACCCATCCCCAAGACATTGCAAACAAATTTGCAGCCTTTTACAGCTCCCTCTACAACTTAGCTCAGGATCCCTCTACCATACAACCCAGTTCGGAGGCTATTCAACGCTTTTTAGACAAACTATATTTACCCACTCTCAACAAAGACCACCTCCAGTCACTATCTTCCCCGTTCAAGACTTCTGAAATATCAAAGGCCATTCATACTCTTCCTACTGGTAAATCTCCAGGCCCGGGCGGCCTTTCTAATGAGTACTATAAAATCCACAGTGCCATTCTGAGCCCCACCTTAGCTGAGGTGTTCAATAAAGCCACTCAAGCTGCTGCATTTCCCCATGAAATGTTAGGGGCCTATGTCACAACAATCCCCAAACCAGGTAAAGACTAGGGATGATCAAACTTTTGAAAAGTTCGGTTCAACCAGAACACCCGGATTTCCCAAAAGTTCGGTTCGGATTCCCGGATCCCATTGAAATCAATGGGGCCCGAACTTTGGGAATCAAAAAACACAATTTTAAAACCTACAAAATTCCCCTAAAAAGTGCCTAGGGTTCTGGGTCATGCCCCAGGGACTATGAATCAGGCAAAAAAAAGTTCTTAAAAATTGTCGTTTTTGATAGAGAGCCAATTATTGAAAAAATTATTGGGAAAAAAAATGAGATTTCTTTGGATTTAGCGTCTGGGAGGTCTAAAAAGTGTACCTGTGAAGTTTCAGCTCTGTAGCATGTCCAGAACCAGAATTATAGCATGCCAAACCTTCAAAAATGACTTTTTTGCTTAACCGCGCCTTTCTTTTGCTCCTAATCAACTGCACAGCCAATGTCTATGATGGGGACGTAATGCAGTGCACTGAGGACAAGATTAGCAGTGGACTTAATGCTTACAACAAGAACAGGCATTAACTTGTCACTGAGGCTTTATCAACTGTGCGATGTGAAAATCACCTGCAAGACCCACACTGCTATGCGACCCAAAGTTGTAACGCCTGTTCTTGTTGTAAGCATTAAGTCCACTGCAAAAGGCTTTGTTACACTGCGTCACACACATCTGCTTTATTTAGCTACAACTTTGGGTTACATAGCAGTGTGTGTCTTGCAGGTGATTTTCACATTGCACAGTTGATAAAGCCTCAGTGACAAGTTAACACCTGTTCTTGTTGTAAGCGTTAAGTCCACTGCAAAAGGCTTTGCTACTCTGCGTCACACACATCTGCTTTATTTAGCGACAACTTTGGGTCGCATAGCAGTGTGCGTCTTGCAGGTGATTTTCGCAACTGTTCGATCTGCATGAGATGTCTCAAAAAAGGCCCAGCATGAAGAGGTTTGTATAGTGGCCCGGGAGACAACTGGTGCGGCCTTACATGGAGTGGGCCGTCTGCTCTCCCCTCTTGCTTGCTTTGCCTCCTCCTGAACCTCAGATCCAACATCAGACTCCATAAAGGACTGAGCATCAGGCAGGAGTAGATGGCCGACACTGTGGTCAAACAGCTCAGCTGACTCCTCTGCCATGTCTGAAGGTAGGTCTAAGGGAGGACTTGAGGTGGACATGGACTCATCTTTATTTGCTCTGACAACTGCAGAAGACTGACCACTTTTCTCTGCCTGGGTCACTGTAGCTGCTGATGATGACGATGATGAGGGTTTGGTAATATAGTTCACCACCTCCTGTACGTACTGTGGACTTATAGCTTGGCCACTGCAGGAGAACAATCAAAATGGTGGCCTGGCTGAGGACTGACCAACACGTCCACCCTTGCCTCCAGACACCCTAGAAGCTGTGCCCCTTTCCGCAGCAGGGCCACGTATGCCTTTCCTTGGTCTACCTGACATAGTTGTCACTGAGGCTTTATCAACTGTGCGATGTGAAAATCACCTGCAAGACGCACACTGCTATGTGACCCGAAGTTGTCGCTAAATAAAGCAGATGTGTGTGACGCAGAGTAGCAAAGCCTTTTGCAGTGGACTTAACGCTTACAACAAGAACAGGCGTTAACTTGTCACTGAGGCTTTATCAACTGTGCGATGTGAAAATCACCTGCAAGACACACACTGCTATGCGACCCAAAGTTGTAGCTAAATAAAGCAGATGTGTGTGACGCAGAGTAGCAAAGCCTTTTGCAGTGGACTTAACGCTTACAACAAGAACAGCCGTTAAGTTGTCACTGAGGCTTTGGCAACTCTGCGCGGTGAAATTCACCTGCAAAACGCACACTGCTATGCGACCCAAAGTTGTCGCTAAATACAGCATATGTGTTTATCGCTGAAATGTATTTTTCACAATAGCTGACTAGCAAGCACGTATACCTGCTGTAGATATATCAGCAGTGCAACGTGCGCACTAGACAGAACCCTGACAATTAAAACTATCCCTACAAAAACTAGATTATTGAATCTGACTATAGTGGTATATAGTACCCTAACTACACTGCATATCCCTTTCCTCACACTAAAAGAACAGCTCCATACAGCAGAAGATAATTTCTAACTGACACTGTCTCTTTAAATTTTTTTTTCTAACTCAAACAGCACAATCGCTGTATTTCTAACTACACTGACAATCTTTCTGTAAGCTGACTGCTCTTCTGCTGATCTGGAGCTTTACAAGCAATCAGCTATGCAGCAAACGTTGTTTAACACAGCAGGAGAAACACAAATGCTTCCAGTCTCTACCAAAGCTTCTGTATTACAGTGCTAAAGGTTAGGCGGGGCTATGTTATATACTGAGGGTCGTATTCACTCCTGATTGGCCTCTGGTCCCCGTAGTCACTCCAATCACGTTCCTAGCAGACTCCTGCCCCCTCATTGGCTTTTACTGACGTTTCTGGGCCAATCAATGCCTTTTAAAGCCCGCTTCCTGTCCCATTGCATTTTGGGTGGTTCGGGTGACCGAATTTCCGAACTTTTACCTCAAAAAGTTTGGAATTCGGCCGAATTTCGAACACCCAATGTTCGGGTCGAACCGATGGTCGTCCCGAACCATTTGTTCATCCCTAGTAAAGACCCAAGTCTCCCGGCAAATTTCAGACCTATTTCCCTCTTAAATAGTGATGTCAAAATTTACGCCAAAGTATTGGCAGCCCGTTTACATCATGTTCTCCCCCGCCTGATTAAAAATGTTCAAATGGGCTTTATGCCCGGTCGGGTAGATGTCAGATGCTACCAGGCGTATCATCAATCTAAAAATCCTGATGACGTCAGATTACAAGCTGACGAAACGCATCGGGACGTATGACCGTGACTGCGCCTTTACGTCATTTCCGGCTCCCTGGTGGAACACAGCTGGACCGCGGAAGGCGTTCCTGTTCCAGAGACGGAGATTGTTATCCTTAATTGCCCTGTTATCGCTTATACATGTAAGTGCAACTGATTTCAATAAATTGCCTTAACACTTGAACGTAGTTCACTATTGAGACCCTTCTTTTCCTTCGGGTACGTGATGTGGGAGCCCATCGCCTGTTTTCTGGCATTGAAGGAGGAGTCGTTCTGGGTGTTATTGGAAGTTGGTGCTTATTCCATGATCTGTTGTCTGATGTCTTGTCTATACATGCCTGATTGACCCCCTATAACTGAAGAGGTCCACTCCAGCTGGTAAGCCTGCACACTAACTGGGTGTTCTCGCTTTCTGGTGGAGGTCTATCATCATTATATTGAGTGTTTGTCACCGTTTAAATCCAGATATTCATTGCCATTTCACAGACTTTCTTTTTATGGACTATTAACGGATTTATTTATTCATTCACTATATTTGATCACATTATTTATTGATCTTATTTATTTGACAATTTTAGCATAGATATTGTTTTCAATTCATATTAGTGGTATAGTTGAGCGCAATCTTTTTCTTAGGATTAAGTATATAATTTTCACATTTCACAAACACGTGTGGATTGCAGCTTCTATGTTTTGGATTTCCCTCACTAATGAATTCATTTATTTATTAATATATTAATTTATTAATTGATCACCATATATACATATTTTTTATCTTTATCTTTTTGCGTGGGTATTTTGGTTCATCACCATATATATATCATTTTTGTATCATCAATCTAGTCCACTTCGCAGAGAGAACGCCTTTTCTGCTCCTAACGTTGGAAGCGTAGAAGGCATTCGACAGAGTTAATTGGCTGTTTATGCGTATGACGCTAGAGAAGTTTGGCTTCTCTGGTGGCATACTCTCATCACTGTTGGCTCTCTACTCTTGCCCCACAGCTCAGGTCCTCACATCAGGCACGGTTTAGACACCATTCAACATTACTAATGGTACCCGCCAAGGTTTCCCCCTCTCACCCGCAATCTTTAATCTAATGATTGAACCTCTAGCGGAGGCCATTAGATCTGACGATGTGGTGGAAGGCTTCCAACTGGGTGATGTCTCCCACAAAGTCAATCTATTTGCAGACGACATTGTGGTCATTCTCACAAACCCCGCACGCTCACTCCTGGCTATCCATCGTATACTTCTCGAGTTTGGGGCGATCTCATACCACAAAGTCAATACCTCAAAATCATTAGCTCTAAATCTAGGAGTTTACTTTTCCAGGGACTGGACTCATCCGTACCTTTGTTGTGGTTGAGACCCATTCCTGGGACCTCTCTACCTCCTGGATTTTGACATGGGTATGATGACTAGACGCGTATGGTGCTCTCAGGGGATGTCATTTTTTATATTGCCTCTTCTTCCTGGAGTATTTTTTTCTCAGTGAGGTTTACACTGAAGATGTGGAGCTGTTTTCTCCCACATTCATGCCGAACCCTGTTTATCCTGGTACGCTGCTGCATTGGTTTATGTTTATATCAGCTAATAGGTGTTCGGTTCCCTTTATTACCTCAATACCACTGTGATTATGGATGCTTTTGTACTACTGTATGATTTTTCTTGTGACCAGAGATGTGACCCCTGCGAGGGTGCAGTATTTTTTGGATTATTGTATGTACCTGGTTGTCATTACTGCGCTTGTTTCCACCTGTTACCCTTCCCTTTTTTATTTCTGTTGTTTTCAATAAACACTTTTTTGGATTTAAAAAAAAAATCTAGGAGTTAGTCCAAACCTGGTCGCAGCCTTGCAAACCACATGCCCGTACCCTTGGTCCGATCACCAGATCCCCTATTTGGGTGTGAATATAACTCCTTGCCTATTGACCCTTCTCCCGCAAATATAGACACCCTACTGAAAAATATTAATAAAGAAATGGCCGATATGGCCAAAGTGGAACTATCTTGGGGAGGTAGAATGGCCGCTTACAAGATGTCCATCCTGCCACAGGTACTGTACCTATTCAGGGCGCTCCCCATCCCCTTCCCAAAAAAATATCTGGATGCTCTCTCGCGAGGCCTGCGTGACTTCATCTGGTACGGTAAGAGGGCGAGAGTGGCTGCCTCCGCTTTAGCATTACCCAAAAATCTGGGGGGGCTAAACTTCCCGATCTTCGTCTATATTATTGGGCCACCAGACTGGACCAACTGAAGGCCTGGTTCTCTAGCGTTGATGTATATCTATGGTCTTCCATAGAACGCCAACTTTCACCAACTAAAGACCTGCGTCTGCTGCTCCTGAGCGATCTCTGGCTCCCCTGGAAACTCTCCACGCTTCCCCCTACAATACAAGTTTCCCTGTTGGCGTGGCGGATGCTGGGGACCGCACAGGGGGAGCTGACTAAGGGTCCCCTTCATCAGATCTCTTCGATGCTGCTAAGGCTCCTTGAGTCACATATGCCCTCTCTAAAGACATCTCAGCTGGCCCTCTTAGGTTTATCCAAACTTTCACAGTTCTACACGACGGGTTCCCTAAGATCCCCGAAGCTGTTGATGCAACAATTTAACATACCACCCTCTCTCTCCTTTACTATCCTCCGTATTCACAGCTTTCTTACAAAAAACCCTCTACAAACTAGCCACATACCCCTTAAAGCCTGGAACTTCTACCACTCAGACAAGAAAGTTGCCAAAGGTATCTCCCTGTTTTATGACTCTCTACTAAACAGACCTGACCCCTCCAAATCAGTCCCCATGCTTGGATGGGAACGAGATCTTGCCTGCATTTCATTCAGGAACAGTGGTCGAAAGCTTCTAGCTCCACTTACCAATTTTCCCACTGCACGTCCCACTGGGAGATGATGTTGAAGATCACTAACAGGTGGTACTATACCCCATACAGGTTAGCAAAGGTTTTCCCATCACAATCAGACCTCTGCTGGAGGGAATGTGGTCACACTGGAACACTTGCTCACATCCTATGGGATTGCCCTTCCCTAACTAGCTTTTGGAACAGGGTCTTCCGCTGTATAGCTGAATGTACTGGTATTCGACAACCACCTAAGAAAGAATTGGCGTTGTTGAATCTGGGCATAGATGTGTACCCAACTTCCTATAGACAGATGTTCTACACATCCTCCTGGCCTCAAGAATGCTAATTCTCCACAGATGGAAAACCCTAGCTATCCCTAGCTTCTCTGAGGTGGTTGATATTGTTAATGCTAACTACCACCTAGAAAATTCCTTGGCGTACATCTCTCTTTCCTTTCACAAGTTCAGTAGAGTTTGGCAACATTGGAAGTACTCCCACTAATACTGACGTATACAGCATCACCTTATCCTAGCCTTTTATTCCTCACGGAGGGGACAGTTCTGCTCTCCCAACCACTTATGTTCCCAGTTGGGGTGTTGGGAGAGTAGTTGCTGCTCCTCAATTGTGCCAAACTTGAATCTAGCCATATAGACCTATTGTATCTCCAGTGCCAATAATGCCCACCTACCTCGAGTGTGCCTATGTTAACTCCATACCAGTTGTTTGTTTAGGGACACGTTTGATGCTCTTTATGTGCCTTATCCCCATTAACTGTGTACATTAATGCTGGAAAATCTCCAACTCGCCCATTGTTTGTATTATCCCTTTGTTGAATCTACGGTTATCTTGCAATGTTTACATGTACTGTATGTTTGTTAAAATCTCAATAAAAAATATAATTAAAAAAAAAGAAAGTACCCCATCCCACTGGGTGATACAGTTGATAATATAATTTTGGAATCCATGTTTGGGCATTTTGATATGTGTAAATTGGATGTATGTGTAAGTCTGATTAAAACTTGGACAACATTGGAAAAAAAAAATATATATATATGTATGGCAATTGAATTGCCTGTAGGAAAAATAGAAATATATACTTTACCAAACAAACCGTCCGGATTTCACAGACAGGGTCGGATCGGATAGCAGCGGGTGTCAGTGGAGATGTCTCCGCTGACTTCCGCTGCTCCATAGGGCTGCATGGAGCATTCGATCAGGTCCACCTGAAAAACTGACAGGCGGGCCTTATTGGAAAGCCCGTGTGAAAGGGGCCTAATTTATCCAATTTGTGGGTTGGGCAGAATGTGAGGCTTTTGGAGAGGACTGTTATTTCTGGTTCGCAGCTTGCTATCTGGGTAGTTCCTAAAGGGAATTTCAAAACTATTCAGGAAAGGAACTAAGAATGATAGTTCTATTCAATATAAAAGATAATGGGCTAAATTTTAATTTAGGTATGTTTTTTTTCTTACTCATTATCCAACAGTGTTTACGACCACCCTCTGTGACTGTCACTCTTCCCCCCCCCCTCCTCAGTCTATAGCTCCTTCTCTGTCTTACCTCACTGACTATCCTAATTTTATTGCCATTGCTGTGCACATTTGTTTGTTTTTTTCTTTTTTCTTTCCCTCAGAAACAATTAAGTACTGTCCGTGATACTTTTTTTATTTGCACTAACATACAATTTTTCAGGACAAGCTTTGGGGGTATGTCCCCTTTAAGGTCCTAGCAGTACTTTTCTTTCCTTCAAAAATTGTCCTTTTTAACATTCTGCTTAAACTTTTGTGAATTAGTACAGCTTGGACCTTGAAGAAGGGGACATACCCCAAAAGCTTGTCCTTAAAAATTATATATTTAAGCAAATAAAAAAAGTATCACCGTACTCAATTGTTTCTGTCGCAAGTGCATTAATATGGCTACAATCACCTCAAGCTGATAAAAGGGAACATTTTTAAATGCAAACTGTCCATGACTGAACTGAAAGTAAAAAACAAAGTTATGGCTATGTTTTAATAGGGTAGTTTACTGAAGGAGTATCAAATGTTTGCTTAGCAAAGTGAAAATTCATTGAACTCTCCAAATAGGGTGAAGTTGGAGCTAGAAGGAGTTAAGCTGGCCATACATGGATTGAAATTCATCAGGTTCAGCAGAGACCAGATGGATTTCAAATTATGGATAGGCAGGGAGGTTGTACAGAAGTTAATCTTCCTATCAACTTCTGTACAACTACCCTGTCAGACTTTCTCTGCTTGATCAGTGCTGCATGCTATAGCCGGCAGCTCTGATCAGTGTATTTTGATGGTGAAGATTTTTCCCTGTTATCAGAATACAATATCTCAGTGGGGAGGATTGAACTGGTTGGTTGAACCAAAAAACTGACTAATATATATGCTGTTTCTGTACAACCACGTTGTCGATTTTTCCCTGATCAGTCAGTGATGCAGATGCTCGCTGTGTATTCTGATGACAAGGAAGTCTGCCCGCTGTAAGAATACAGTAGCTCGGGAGGATTTCCTCATCTACATTGAGTGTGTGAATGGGGGAAATTGTGTCCATTTTTTTTTTTCATTTACCCGCTGGGTTTAGCTACATTCAACTGGACTTCTGTAATGTTAAGGACATTTTGTTGTTTACCAAGCCACTTCTCCAGTTCCAATGAGTGTCAAGAAGAGACCCCAACATTTATATCCACACCGTGAGACATTTTATTCTAATCACCATAGAATGAGTAAATATTGATTGTCCAAGAACAGCATGGGGGTTATGAAAGTTGTGGAACCCCCCTGTTCTCGTTGCATAATCTCATTGTTGATGTCATGAAGCCTGCATAGGTGTTAGTGCCATGATTTACATGGCTAAAGTTGTTGATTGTTTTCAGATTACCAGGGTAGAGATAGGAAATCAACATTTTATGTTGAAGAAAGATGGTGTTGAAGGCCCCCTCTCTGTTCCGAAATGGTTGTTCCATTTTGAAATATATGGATTCTTTTGTGCCTCTTGTGAACCAGTTGCCCTTTCTTTGGAGGTGTGCGAAAGTGATTGTGCAGCTTAACAGCCACCCAAATCACTTTCGGCAGAAAACAGACAAATAGCTTGAAAGATTTAACCACAGTTATGGCTACTAGAGGAGCTGGGAGTGTGTTTAGAAGCCTGTGCTGCTGCCAACATAAGCCATATCTCAGTGGCAGTGAAATAATTAAAGCCTAACCCAGCAATTTTTTTTAAGAAATGAAAGTTAAAATTTCTGGAAGGTATTTATTTTTTGTGAACCCATTTTTGTGATATTACTTCACTTCCTGTTCCTTCCTGTGGGTGGCGCTATGAAATATGATACCCAATGGAGAGGGAGGGGGCATTCACACAGAGACCAAATGGTGGTATAAATTCTTGTATTTGAACAATTGGTTATCAAGGTAGATTGCATTAACACTTGCAGTAGTAACACTAGTAGTAACACTTGTAGAAATGCTTGGAGTAACACTGGTAGTCACTAGTACTCCATTCTTATACAGGATACATTCAGATAATGCAAATGTCCAGTCATTAATAGCACAGGTTAGAGCACAAGGCATACAGTAAGGCATTAATTTGTAACAGCATGTCATTTAGCAATGACACAGTAAGACAGTGTTTTTTCTCACAACAGCAAAACATTATTCCAGGCAAGGCCTGCTTTACCAAGGGTGGCATCTGCTGTAGGGTTGGCTAACTGAAAACACACTAGTGGCTTTCCTAGTTTGGACATAGGTCTGTGGCAGCAGCTCTGGTGACCAGAAAGAAGAAGAGTATCAGCAATATTCCTATACTGTCCCTCCTTGAACAGGAACCTTTCCCTATGATCAGTCCCACTCTAAAAAGACGGTTACCTGTCTCTAACATAGCCACTAATTAAAAGGGCATCAGACCTAGCAGGGCACTGCTATTTATTAACACTGCCCCACTTAAGATGAATGCTGAAGGTGACCAGAAGTTGCAACTTCCAGTCAGACAGGTGAGCCTCTGCTCTATCCGTACAGCAGTGCAATCCCACTTATAGGATGGAGGACAAACTGCACCTGTCTAAATACCCACAGTAGAAAAGGAAGGCAAGAGGGTATACCCAGGACAGGAACACACAGATATGAAAAAAATAAAGCATTGTCAGAATACAAATTTGTTTGTTCTCCCGCCACTGGTTATCTGAGATTCACTGTAAATAATTAGGATCCTGATCAACATCAGGAGTTGGTTTAAACCAGGAGTAAAGAATTATCTCTTAGGTTAGTAAAGGTGAAGCCCTGCTTGCTTGAACTATTTTAGTTCTCTGGAAGTACATAGCATTTTCATAGTCTGAAAAGTTTAAATCACGCTCATGGCTGCAGTAGGAGCTGTTAGCATGTATCTGTTTGTTCGGCGGGCCTTGGGCTGTAATGTAACAGTGATCTAGGCAGTTGTAGAACTGGGCACTGTGTACTGCCTACAACCTACCCCTCCCCTCCAGGGCTCCCTGACTAACCTGTTCATCCCAGGAGCCTGGGAATCAGGATGAGAATAGGGAACATTTGTTTCTGGCCTCAGTGCATTTTCTGGCTGTTTTGGCTGGGGAAGCAACTAATCAAGAAAGGTATGGGCCTGATTGACTGAAGAATTATAATACACATTATATATAGCAAAATACAGGTTTTAATGAAAAGTGACAGTGTCAGTGTCAAATTACCCCCCACCACCAATATTCACCTCTCCAGTGATCCTCAGCCATTTCTTTTACGGTAGCAGCTGATTACATAATCCCTTTCATCGTGTAACAATTCTCTTGCCTATTGATGTCTGATGTCACACAATTCCTCATACTGGAAAGCAATGGCAGCCTTGTACTAGCTGCAATAGAGTAAGGAGTGGTGAGTTATTGTGGTAGAAGTGTTATTGTTGTAGCATTGAGTTATTGAGTATCAGTGGGTCAGTTGATACATTAGCTGTACAACTAAATAGGCAAAGTGACAGTGTCTATTTAAATTATCTAAAATAAATAAAAAAACAATACTATAATTTCCTGTTAAAAGTTTTTCAAAAGCCAAAACTACTTTCAGAAATTATGAAGTCCATACCAGGCCCTTATCTGGGCGTGCAGCCTGGCAGGTCAAGAAAGAGGAGGATGAGCAAGGTCCTCCCTGAACAATACCAGGCCACATGCCCTCAACATGGGATGGTGGGTGCTTTGGGGCAAGAGGGATATGGGTGTTTAACAAGGGGTCCCACCCGCCATGTGAATGGGTATCAGGTACATACAGTATCACACAAAAGTGAGTAAACCCCTCACACTTTTGTAAATATTTTATTATATCTTTTCATGGGACAACACTGAATAAATAACACATTGCTACAATGTAAAGTAGTGAGTGTACCCAATTAGCCATTTTCCCTCCCCGGTGTCATGTGACTTATTAGTGTTACAAGGTCTCAGGTGTGAATGGGGAGCAGGTGTGTTAAATTTGGTGCTATCACTCTCTCATACTTGTCACTGGAAGTTCATCATGGAACCTCATGGCAAAGAACTCTCTGAGGATCTAAAAAAAAATTGTTGCTCTACATAAAGATGGCCTAGGCTATAAGAATATTGCCAAGACCCTGAAACTGAGCTTCAGCACAGTGGCCAAGAGCATACAGTGGTTTAACAGGACAGGTTCCACTCACAACAGGCCTCGCCATGGTCAACCAAAGAAGTTGAATGCACGTGCTCAGCGTCATATCCAGAGGTTGGTCTTTGGGAAATAGACGTATGAGTGATGCCAGCATTTCTGCAGAGGTTGAAGGGGTGGGGGGTCAGCCTGTCAGTGCTAAGACCATACGCCACATACTGCATCAAATTGGTCTGCATGGCTGTCATCCCAGAAGGAAGCCTCTTTTAAAGATGATGCACAAGAAAACCAGCAAACAGTTTGCTGAAGACAAGCAGACTAAGGACATGAATTACTGGAACCATGTCCTGTGGTCTGATGAAACCAAGATAAACCTATTTGGTTCAGATCGTGTCAATCGTGTGTGGCGGCAACCAAGTGAGGAGTACAAAGACAAGTGTGTCTTGCCTACAGTCAAGCACGGTGGTGGGAGTATCATGATCTGATGCTGCATTAGTGCTGCCGCCACTGGGGAGCTACAGTTCATTGAGGGAACCATGAATGCCAACATGTACTTTGACATACTGAAGCAGAGCATGATCCTACCCCTTTAGAGACTGGGCCGCAGGGCAGTATTCCAACATGATAACAACCCCAAACACGCCTCCAAGACAACCACTGCCTTGCTAAAGAAGCTGAGGGTAAAGGTGATGGACTGGCCAAGCATGTCTCCAGACCTAAACCCTGTTGATCATCTGTGGGGCATCCTCAACTGTAAGGTGCAGGAGCGCAAGGTCTCTAACATCTACCATATCCATGATGTCATCATGGAGGAGTGGAAGAGGACTCCAATGGCCACCTGTGAAGCTCTGGTGAACTCCATGCCCAAGAGGTTTAAGTGCTGGAAAATAATGGTGGCCACACAAAATATTGACACTTGTTGACAGTGGTTTAGATATGAATTGGCTGTGTGTTGAGTTATTTTGAGGAGACAGCAAATGTACACTGTTATTCAAGCTGTACACTCACTACTTTACATTGTAGCAAAGTGTCATTTCTTCAGTGTTGTCACGTGAAAAGTTATAATAAAATATTTACACCCGGTTACGTCACTTGGTGACACTGCTCCCTCGTGACATCACAAACCCAGCATGCACCGGTCTGTGGCATCAGAAGAGGGTGGTGCCACCAGATAACAAGGTTTTGATTGTATGGCTTTCTATACATCCAACCATAAAAGTCCATTGCTGGCTGGTATTGCTGTTAAGAAAGGCCATTGTCAAGAGATAAGAAAACGGGAGGTTTTTTACAAGTAAAATCCAGAATGGGCCATCTGAGGATCCTAAAGAGAATTCAGGGTTACCTAGTTTCAGGTAGCGAGGTGAGTGGGTTAGGGATAAGTTATGTTTGAGAGAACAGATCCTTATGGTGGGACTAACTGTCGGTGGATTTTCATAAAGAGAGGGATGTGTGGGAAACACCATAGAAGCCTTTTTAGGGGAAAATACGAACAGTCCTGTTCTAGTATATCCCACTGTTTGGTGCTTATGTGTTTGCATCAGTCAATCAATTTGGTTAGATGGCATGCTGTCTGATATATTCTCGTGCTCTTTGGGGAGAGAAAGGAGGGTTTTTTTTTTATGACAGTCAATCAATTTGGTTGATTGACTTCACATTTTTTTTTCAATAATTGTCTCTCTATCAAAAATGACAATTTTTAAGAACTTTTTTTGTGTGATTTTGTGTCTGGGGGGTCTAAAAGGTGCACCTGTGAAGTTTCAGCTCTGTAGCATGTCCAGAACCAGAAAAAAAAGATCATATAGGTGTAAAAGGAGGGTCCCACCATCCCTGCTCTACTGAAAAATGATCTTTTTTTCTGGTTCTGGACATGCTACAGAGCTGAAACTTCACAGGTACACTTTTTAGACCACCCAGATACTAAATCCAAAGAATTGGTTTTTTTTAAAAAAAAAATTTTCTTTCAATAATTGGCTCTCTATCAAAAATGACAATTTTTAAGAACTTTTTTGTGTGATTTTGTGTCTGGGGGGTCTAAAAGGTGTACCTGTGAAGTTTCAGCTCTGTAGCATGTACAGAACCAGAAAAAAAAGATCATTTGTATTAGTGCAATTATAGAACTGTAATATGGCTTTGCTCTTTTCACACCTTGCCGGTTTAGTAGCAGGCGTTTTTTTGGGCATTTTTTTGGGCATTTTTTTGGGTTCTATAGAGGCAGGCAAAACTTTTGAACTTGTGTATAGTGGTATATATACCCGTATACACAAGTTCAGATGTTTTTCCTGCCTCAAAAGAACCCAAAAAATGCCCAAAAAAACACTTGCTACTAAACCGGCAAGGTGTGAAAAGCGAGAAGCCACTAACCTGTTCTGTAAGTGTTCTAATACAAATGATCTTTTTTTTATGGTTCTGGACATGCTACAGAGCTGAAACTTCACAGGTACACTTTTTAGAGACCCCAGATACTAAATCCAATTTTTTTTTTTTCCAATAATATGCTCTCCTTCAAAAATGACAATTTTTAAGAACTTTTTTTGTGTGATTAATAGTCCCTGGGGTATGACCCAGAACCCTAGGCGCTTTTTAGGGGCATTTATTGGGTTTTAGGGCTTTAAAATGGTGGTTTTTTATTACCGAAGTTCGGGTCCCATTGATTTCAATGGGGTTCTGAAATCCGGGCCGAACTTTCGGGTAGTTCGGATGTTCTGGCCGAACCGAACTTTTGAAAAGTTCGATCATCCCTATTCTTTATCCTGAGTGAATGCCTAATGTACCTCTAGCCATCAAATACTACATTCTCTGCTGTCAGTTAAACCCATGTGAGCTAATTTTTGGAGCCTATACAGGCTGACACTAACTTCTGTATCCTGTGTGAATGCCTAATGTACCTCTAGCCATCAAATACTACGTTCTTTGCTGTCAGTTAAACCCATGTGAGCTAATTTTTGGGGCCTATACAGGCCGACATTTATTTCTGTATCCTGTGAATGCCTAATGTACCTTCAGCTACAGAATTCTACGTTCTTAGCTGTCAGGTAAACCCATGTGGGCTAATTTTTGGGGCCTATACAGACCGACACTTACTTCTGTATCCTGTGAATGCCTAATGTACCTCTAGCCATCAAATACACTACGTTCTTTGCTGTCAGTTAAACCCATGTGAGCTAATTTTTGGAGCCTATATAGGCCGACACTTACTTCTGTGTACTGTGAATGCCTAATGTACCTCTAGACATCAAATACTCTACGTTCTTTGCTGTCAGTTAAACCCATGTGAGCTAATTTTTGGAGCCTATACAGGCCGACACTTACTTCTGTATCCTGTGTGAATGCCTAATGTAGCTCTAGCCATCAAATACTACGTTCTTTGCTGTCAGTTAAAACCATGTGAGCTAATTTTTGGAGCCTATACGGGCCGACGCTTACTTCTGTATCCTGTGTGAATGCCTAATGTACCTCTAGCTATCAAATACTACATTATTTGCTGTCAGTTAAACCCATGTAGGCTAAGTTTTGGGGCCTATACAGGCCGACACTTACTTCTGTATACTGTGACTGCCTAATGTACCTTCAGCCACAGAATACTACGTTCTTAGATGTCAGGTAAACCCATGTGGGCTAATTTTTGGGGCCTTTTATGGCCAACACTTACTTCTGTATCCTGTGAATGCCTAATGTACCTCTAGCCATCAAATACTGCGTTCTTTGCTGTCAGTTAAACCCATGTGAGCTAATTTTTGGAGCCTATACAGGCCGACACTAACTTCTGTATCCTGTGTGAATGCCTAATGTACCTCTAGCCATCAAATACTACGTTCTTTACTGTCAGTTAAACCTATGTGAGCTAATTTTTGGGGCCTATACAGGCCGACATTTACTTCTGTATCCTGTGAATGCCTAATGTACCTCTAGCCATCAAATACACTATGTTCTTTGCTGTCAGTTAAACCCATGTGAGCTAATTTTTGGAGCCTATACAGGCCGACACTTACTTCTGTATCCTGTGTGAATGCCTAACGTACCTCTAGCCATCAAATGCTAGGTTCTTTGCTGTCAGTTAAACCCATGTGAGCTAAATTGGAGCCTACACAGGCCGACACTTACATCTGTATACTGTGAATGCCTAATGTATCTTCAGCCACAGAATTCTACGTTCTTAGCTGTCAGGTAAAACCATGTGGGCTAATTTTTGGGGCCAATACTAGCTGACACTTACTTCTGTATCCTGTGAATGCCTAATGTACCTTCAGCCACAGAATACTACGTTCTTAGCTGTCAGGTAAATGCATGTGGGCTAATTTTTGGGGCCTGGAATGGCCGACACTTCTTTATCCTGTGAAAGCCTAATTTTTCAGACTGGAATTGAAAATCGATGGGTCTGTAAAGGTTCCTGCCAAATTTTGGAATTTATGCGGACCCATTTTAGAGATGTGTGAATGGACCCTACATGTATTAGACATGTATTTACCGGCTGCTGTCAGTTCTGGCTGATTTATGAAAAAAAAATATATATTTTTTGCTGTAAAAAAAAAAAAATTAGGGCAGCTTTTCCAATTGCAATATTTCCGTTATGACATTGTCCATGTGCTGGGACTATTTGTGCACAGCTAGTATGTCTTTTGTGGCTGCAAATATGACCTAAAGGTTTTTAAATTTCGCCTCCCATTAAAGTCAATGGGGCCCACCGCGAACTCACGGTTCGCGGACTTTTGAGAACATTTGTGGCTGACGTTCGCGAACCGCTTATCTCTAATGTCAATCTCAAAGGTTTGAAATGCCCAGACTCATCTGACCTTGCCCCAAAAATCAGCACCATGGGATCTTCTAAGCAGTTGCCTAGAAAACTCAAACTGAAAATAGTAGACGCTCACAAAGCTGGAGAAGGCTATAAGAAGATAGCAAAGCATTTTCAGATGTCAATATTCTCTGTTCAGAATGTAATTAAGAAATGGCAGTCATCAGGAACAGTGGAAGTTAAAGCAAGATCTGGAAGACCAAGAAAAATATCAGACAGAACAGCTTGCAGGATTGTGAGAAAAACAATTCAAAACCCACGCTTGACTATACAATCCCTCCAGAAAGATCTGGCAGACACTGGAGTTGTGGTACACTATTCCACTATAAAGAGATACTTGTACAAATATGGTCTTCATGGAAGAGTCATCAGAAGAAGAACCTCTTCTACGTCCTCACCACAAAAATCAGCATGTGAACTTTGCAAATGAACATATAGACAGGCCTGATGCATTTTGGAAACAAGTTCTGTGGACCGATGAGGTTAAAATTTAACTTTTAACGGAATGAGCAAAGGTACATTTGGAGAAGAAGGGGCACAGAATTTAATGGAAAGAACCTCTGTCCAACTGTTAAGCATGGGGATGGATCAATCATGCTTTGGGGTTGTATTGCAGCCAGTGGCACAGAGAACATCTCACGAGTAGAAGGAAAAATTGATTCAATAAAATTTTAGCAAATTTTGGATGGTAACTTGATGCCATCTGTGAAAAAGCTGAAGTTAAAGAGAGGGTGGCTTCTACAAATGGATAATGATCCTAAACACACCTCGAAATCCACGGGGGATTATATCAAGAGGCTTAAACTGAAGGTTTTGCCATGGCCTTCACAATCTCCTGACCTCAACATAATTGAAAATCTATGGATAGACCTTAAAAGAGCAGGGCTTGACAGACAGCCCTGAAATCTCAAAGAACTGGAAGACTTTTGTAAGGAAGAATGGGCAAAGATACCTCAAACAAGAATTGAAAGACTCTTGGCTGGCTACAAAAAGCGTTTACAAGCTGTGATACTTGCCAAAGGGGGCAGTACAAGATATTAACTCTGCAGGGTGCCCAAACTTTTGCAGACACCATTTTTTGTTTTCTGTTATTTTGAAAGTGTAAATGATGGAAATATAATCTAACTTTTGTTGACATATTATAAGACTGTCTAATCTGTAATTTGATGCCTTTTGGAGATTTTTCCATCTTTCCTTGGCTTCTTTATGCACATTAATACAAATTTTTTGCTGGGGTGCCCAAACTTTCGATCACCACTGTATAATATCACAAATATAGATATATTTATTCTAGCTGGTAATGCTATGGCTGAAATTTTTATGCCCTTGCTTTCGAAATGTTTGATGCCTGTCTACTTACTTTGTTATGGTGGCCCTGGTGTTCCGGTTGTGCACGGCACTAGATATGGCTCTAAAGGGCACTTAAAGCATTCCCATGATGTGAATTACATTACTGGAATGCTGAATTTATATCTGTTGTTAACTACATGTACTTTAAATAATTGGATGTACAAATTTGTGACGTCTCTAACTTTACCTGATGTAAAAAAAACAAAAAACAAAATAGATATAAAAAATATTTAAAAAATGAAAGTATCCAGTATGCTCAACAGCAAAAGTTTATCTTTTTATGCACTACCAGAAAATATGAGCATGAGAAGTTGATTTGTTGTTTTAGGAAACAAAAAAATCCCTTTCTGAGCACTTAAATGTCTCATGCCATCCATTTTTCCCAGGCTGTAACCCTGCTTTCGGATTTACTTGATGAAAGCTACTGAAAATTGTGTTTTAAAAATTGGAAATCACAAACTATTATTGTTTAACCCCTATAGCTAGCCTTTCCCAGTTCCCTTTGTATGTCTAGCCAACCAAAACAGAACATAGTTAACATTTATTAAAACTGTAAAACTGTTTCTTTGTTATTAAATATAGATTTGAAAAATCCATTTAGGTGTTACACCAGAAATGCATTTATTAAATATAGCAAAATCAATCATCCCGGTGTATTGGAATTCTTCTAATAAAACTGAGGTGAGGTGAAAAAGTTGAAAGCGCAAGTCAACTCAATCTCTGCTATATTAATAATTACAAATAATTCTAAATCTCAGTGGGTTTCTGGTGCTTCTTATTTAAGATACAAGTAGATATCTCATCCAGTGTTGCCAAAGGGAAAATATTGTATCACTTATAAAAATATTTGCTATCTGTTATATCAAGAATTCTTTCTGAATACAAGTGCCAATGTAATATTTCAAAAATGTCTTCAGAGTCTGTTAAGGTCTTAATGTGCATATGGCAATATTTTATTTGGAACCATACTCCTTTGTTCTCCCCAAACCATGATCAATGTCTTGTCAAATGTTGCAAGTAACATTGAGAGAAGAGATTTTGTGTACAACATTTCAGGAAACACAAAACCTAAGACATTTTTATAAAATAATATCACACTTTAATTTTATTAAAATAATACAATTTGATTTAAATATCAACATATGCATCAAAAGAGTGCATTGATATATATTACAATGTATAGCTATTAGACAATAACACTATCATTTGAGTGCTAAAAGCTTGCTTAGAATCCTTGTGACCTGTTTCGCTACTGAATCCACCTATTCAGAACTGAATATGTATAAAGTACAAAGAAATTAAAATGTATACATCTCAAAAATTATAAGCATGGAGTGAAAGGACAAGCATATCTCGGATACTGATCGTTGGAGTCGGGCTGACAGGGAGCCTGTGTGCTTATCTCCTGAGGAAGGAAGGGGACGGCCGCCTTTAGCTGGCAGTGTGGGATAAAGCCCGGGAAGCAGGAGGGCGCATGTCCACCAGCCGTTGTCCTTCAGACCCGAAGTGCACAGTTGACCTGGGAGCCCAGTACATTACTGTCACCCCGGATTATGCTCAGAGGCACAAACTGTTTCATGATGAGCTAGTGGCAAAGGGAATCCTAAAACCATTAAATACTGTAGTAGAATGGATAGCGATGAAAGATGGATCTTATAACCTTAAATATATATATATATATAAACTTGGACACTAACTGTCAAGGAAAATATATCTTTGCGCTTGAAGAGGAGTCAATCTCTTGACTATTATAACAAATAAATATTGCTGCTACTTAAACAAATAATGGAAGATATTTGTAAATACATAAATGGAAAAAAGAGTAGCGCACGAGATCAACTATATGTGACTCAAGATGTTGTAAGCAAGCTATGAAGGATGCTGCTAAACAAACATTTCAAAACAGAAGAATAGTAATCAAAAAAGAAGAAGAAGAACTAATGTCCATTCAGTCCATGAAATCCAAGGGTAAGTGAAATGAATTGGATTGCTAGGTCACCATCCACCACCAGGTGTCACACCAAAGAATAGTAGGATTGGCCACTCACCAGAACTCAATGCTCAGGTGTTCTCACACAAGAGCAGACTGCGCAGAAATGTTAGATGGATATAGAGCCAGAACCTGTTCACCACTGCTTCATAACAAATCCTTGCACGCACTCCCTCGGTGTCAGGATATCATGGAGAGAAAGAATGGCCCCACATAGTGAAGTACCGTAACCACAAATGCGTCCGAGCTCCGCTTCTCTCGGCCTGCCACAATGGTTGTGGCAGGCCGAGAGAAGCGGAGCTCGGACGCATTTGTGGTTACGGTACTTCACTATGTGGGGCCATTCTTTCTCTCCATGATATCCTGACACCGAGGGAGTGCGTGCAAGGATTTGTTATGAAGCAGTGGTGAACAGGTTCTGGCTCTATATCCATCTAACATTTCTGCGCAGTCTGCTCTTGTGTGAGAACACCTGAGCATTGAGTTCTGGTGAGTGGCCAATCCTACTATTCTTTGGTGTGACACCTGGTGGTGGATGGTGACCTAGCAATCCAATTCATTTCACTTACCCTTGGATTTCATGGACTGAATGGACATTAGTTCTTCTTCTTCTTTTTTGATTACTATTCTTCTGTTTTGAAATGTTTGTTTAGCAGTATCCTTCATAGCTTGCTTACAACATCTTGGATCTTATAACCTGTTGACTCCACATCGAGTGTCTTCTATTGTCAAACACTACCTCAGCCAGTCAGCAGGTGCTGATGTCTTCTACGAGAGACATGTCACACAGATAAACCTTAGAGGTGGGAAATGGGAAGTGTCCTGCAAATCTGGATCCCCTGAATCCTTTGATGTTGTCGTTCTTACCATGCCAGTCCCACAGATTTTACAGCTGGAAGGCGATGTTGGAAAATTAATTAATGAAAACCAGTGGCGGCTACTGGAAACTGTGAGCTACTCCTCCCCTTATGCCCTGGGACTCTTTTATGAAGCTGGCACACAGATTGAAGTCCCCTGGGCAGCCAAGTATATCACCAATAATCCCTGCATACGCTTCATCTCCATTGATAGTAAGAAATGCAATGTAGAGTCTTCAGATATTGGACCATCACTTGTAGTCCACACTAGTGTACCATTTGTAATATAGCACTTAGAACAAGAAAAAGATGAAGTGCAACATGTGATTTTGAAACATCTTGATACAATACTACCAAATCTTCCTAAACCAAAGAGCATCAAGTGTCAGAAATGGAGATACAGAGACCTTTCCGGATTGTCCAGGTGGTCAGATAAGTCTGCACAGCAAGCCCTTCCTTCTTTGTGGTGGCGATGGATTTACACACTCAAACTTTGATGGATGTACAGAATCAGCTGGGTGAATTGAAGAAACTTTAGACTCTTGTTTTAAAAATTGACATAGCCATATTGCGACCATGCCAGTTTTTCAGAGTAAGCGTTATGCAGTCGTGCTCTGTCTAATTACATTTCTTGTTTAGAGTGAATCTAAAATAGAAACCTTTTATTAAGAGAACAGCTAGTAACCTTAACAGGACCGAATACCTTTTCTTGTTTGTTATGGAATTGCAAACTGATTTATTATAGATTGCGTGGGTTTGCAATGCTGCAAAAATAAAAGATATCGTTTTTGCAAAAAAAAAATTATAAGCATAGTGCAAAATGTTTTGTTCAATATCTGTATGGATCTATCTGTAGTCAACATACAAGTTTACGTGCATATATCTCAATTATTGCAGCCTTCAAGCTTCTCTCATCAGCTATAGATTAGTGAGTTTTCCCAGGCTCTCAGCTGTTTCTATCAGCTGTGGGATAACAAATCTTCTAAGACTCCTAGCTGCTTCCATTAGCTGCAGAATAACAAGTCTGGCCAAACACCCTCTAGCTGGATAAGTCCCCGGTGCAGGAGGTATCCTATTTAAATATTATCTGTCCCTGGCTCTGTGCTTAGTTAAGATAGCATCTACTTCCTGGCTCAATGTCTTTTTGCTTGCCTGACCCAATTCTGCTATACTTGTCTTGGATTAGGGTTGTTTGCTACTAACCTTGACCTTGAAACTGTTTTTGGACTATGCTTACTTACTACCTGCTCTGGCACTTGGGCAGTCCCAGGATTCTGCTGACTGTCTACTGCTTGACCTTAAGACTACAGGTACCCTTCTTTGTCTCATTTGCTCTGTCCAAGTACCACCTGGTAAGGAACTATTGTATAGTGTTAGAGAAAGATCCAGGGGCAACCAGGTAGCATTAGGTATGCTTGCCCTAAGAGAATAGGGTTTGCTAAAGACAGAAGAAACACCAGCCAGCCATAGTTCCGGACCTAGGCACCTGGCTGTGCATTACACAAGCATGGTGACAGTAAATTTAAATTGACAAATTCTATATCCATAAAAACAGATTCAAACACGTCCCCATTCCAGACTTGCCACAAGGACATAATGATGATAGGAAGAATGGAAAAAAATAGAGCTCCCCATGGAGTGAGTCAGCAGAGAATCATTGAGAAACATATGTATGTAGGCATCCTCAAATGTGCGCATAAAGTCCATTTTGCCAATTGTCAGTGGCACAACAGTTATATAATAAAGTTTTTGAACGTCATTTTGTTTTCTTGGTTTTTGGTTTTTGCATTACTACACTGCATTTTCTTAAAAGTGTGGCACCCTCCTGGGTGGACACATTTGGTGGCTCTGTTCTGCTTATCAGGAGAGCCAGATCTGCTGGTTTAGCCTGCCCCGTGTTTCCGGTGTGATTTATTGGGTCTGGGGGAATCTCCCCACTGTATCCAATGAGGGAGCTTGTTGGACAGTGGAGGAACCCTAACCAATAGTGCACAAGGGTTTGTGGCTTTCCCAGTGGGTGGGCATTGCTGTGATGCATCCTGGGATTAGTGATAGATTTGGAGGGAGCATGTGACGGGGTGCCTTTTGGCAGGAGCAAAGTCCAAGGAGGAGGTGGATGGCTGTCACTCCTCCTGCTGATGTGAAAAAGTTGGTTCAGGCAGTCGGCCTATGGAACCAAGTGTGGAGCTGGGCTGCAGAGGATCCAGTGTGCTGACCAGTGGAGCTGTTGGGCAGAAGACTTTGGGGAAAACAGTATCGTGAGTACTAAGGGATCTGCTCAAGGGTCCGCCTAGGAGAGGAGATCACTTCAGAGAAGTCAGGGGATCAAGGAGCCAGCTCACACAGATTGTTACAGGAAAGGGGGTGCCAAGTAGGTAACTCTGAAGATTAGGGACAAAGGGGGTGCCAGGAAGGGCCCTGAAGTTGTTCTACGATACAGTAAAGTTTACCTCAGGATACAGTATACCTCAGAAAGTTCATTCAGTCCTGCATCACAATTTGTGACAGACTGAAGCAGCGGTCTAGCGGTGACTAGCTATATTCAGCATTACTCAGCATCATACAGTGTTAATCAGCGCTATTCAGCTCTATTCAAGTTGTCCCAGCCTATTGTGCATAGTTCTTCAAGTTGGAGTATCCCACTCATTCCCTTCTTCTATCCAAGTTCCAAATAAAACCTAAAAACCAAAGATACTGGCCTGCTTCTTGTCTGAGGTAAAACACTTGTAAAAATGCCAGACTGTTCTCTTGTTGCTAATGGTAACCCAGGGGAACCCACACACCGCAGTTCCCTTGGGAGTAGTGCTACAAAAGTTTAATAAAATGTCAAAACTTTGCACTTTGCACTTCTCATGTTTTTCCTGCTTTTTTGGCCAGCTAATGCCTCCTGTTTTGATTTTCCTGCAGTTTTCTATTGGAGGAGGGCACACACGCCTCCAGGGGGCCTAGAAACCAAATGTACATAAACTGCGGGACTCCGCTTACCCACCATGATCGGGCACAACTGACATTTGTGCCCAATCAGAATTATTGATCCTCAAGAGAAATTGTGAAAGCATTAACGTTATTGCTTAGCTATACTGTAGCACCTAACCTGTGGACATTATTAATTATATATTATTTTATATAATATTGTTTCTAATTATGGTTTCAACTATCATTATGCTTGTGTCATTATCATTATGCTCACAGTGATTGGCGGTGAGGTGGATGGATATTGGGTTGTCTCAGTCCGCTATTGGCCAACATACTACAAGCAACCACCAGTAGCCGAGGGTGTGTACCTCGGCCCCGCCCTACTTCCGGGTCATAGTGTCTTTTACCATAGAGATTAGTAGAATAAGAGGAAGTTGTCTTGTAAACCTTGTCTGCTATTGGTTAACACACTGGAGCAACCACCAATGGCCGATGTTGTTTATCCTGGCCCCGCCCTGCGGGGTGATGAGTAAGGATATTTAAGGTTACCGCCAAACCGCCGCGGTCACGCTCCCGGGGAAGAAGTGGAAATCACGAAACGCGTCGGGGCGTGACCAGGCGGTGTAACCAGGTTTTGTAAGAGGAGTTTGGAGCACCCAGAAGGCGCGACGTCCACGGCGTGGAGCCTGGACATCATCTCCCGAAGGGCATCCCTCTCCTATTGGTGACTGTGATATGCGTTTGATGACATACAAGAAATGTGAGTGTGCTACCTTATGTTTTTAGTTAATAAAGCCTTTTAAACGGTATCACGCTATTGGGATTATGTTTTTTCCCTCTCCATATGCTGCTGAGCTTCTTTTGACTGTGCTGGTGTGATTTCCGGTGTGGATACTCTGGACCAGTGACCATCATTATAAGCTTGAATGCTCAAACACGAAAGTGGGTTGGGCCACAGCATCTGGTGAGTGGGCAATTCTCCTCCCCCCTTGGAGCACGGTGGTGGTGGTGATCCCTTTGAGAAACACGCTTCTGTATTTTGTCATCCCAGGATATAGAGTGAAGGAATATGGACTGTTTCTGTCATTTTTTCCTGCTGCCTATGTAATATTTAATAAATATTTATTGCATTTGGGACTTTGTGCAGTCGGCACATTATTTTTGGCACTTTTCTTTTTGATAAGTTTGCGCTACAATATATACATAGAGATACTGTGGAGTGTCTATCTACTATATATCTTTTCTATATCATTATGCTTAATTTTACTTGCTTTTTATGCATATCCATGAAATTGTAATTTTTCAATAAAATTTATACTTTTTATAAAATTGTGTGTACATGTGAGTGCCTAAAAAGTCCCACCAATAGGGGAAACTTTTTCTTGTATCATTATGCTTAAGGCCTTATGCACACTGGACATTTTTTTACAGCTGCTGTTTTTGGCTTCAGATGTTTTTTTAATGCAGCCAGGAACCTCCCCAACATGTTATCCTATGCGTCCATACACACATAGACTGTTATCAGCAGTTTTTGGCAGAGGTGTTTTCTGGCTGGAAAAAGTCCCAGAACTAGTGGGTTTTGACAGTAGTTTTTCGGCTGTAAAAACAATCTAACTCAAGTTAAAGCTTAAAAACGCCCCAAAACACAAAAAAAAAAAAAAAAAGCTGAAAAATGCAGCTATACTGCATTTACTAGTGTTTTTGAGCCATGTGCTTTTGTGTGGATAGTTTTACTATACATATCGTTTTGTATAGTTTTACTAAATAAAAAAAAAAATAAAAAACCCTACAGCTGAAAAACGCTAAAAAACGATACTGCAAAAAAATCTGAAAAACTCCTTCTACAGCTACAGCTTTCTACTAGTGTTTTATAATGTCCAGTGTGCATGGGGCCTTATAGTTATGTTATTCTTTTTGAATTAGTGTTGATGGCAAGATGATGTTGCCATATGATATCAGGGGGTGGGATTGAATCTATTTTCTGTTTTTTGATTAGTGGATGGTTCTTTAAATGTCATTCTGTTTTGCACTGCACTTGTCACATGCATGATGAGGGGGTCCTGTAAGGCTCCAAAATGTTGCTATTATAATCATGATCACTGAATAATACTTTGGATTGATTCTGGAGATTCTTGGTATGCTGGTGACATACATCTTGCTTTGGCAGCTAGACTTGGTCTCACCTATCAAACCTAAGAAGAGGAAAGAAGGATGGGCTCAGGTACAAAGGGACCAAGCAGTCCTGTTTAAGGAGGTAGAATAAATCCCATCCAAGCCAAAGCAGAGTAATAGAGACCCATGGGGACCATCGGGAGAAAGAGACCTGGCGGATGATGGAGTGCAAACCAAGAAACTAGGAATTGCAGTGCACCCCTCATCCATCATTATCCAGCCAGAACAGTGTGGCCTAAACCTCATCAACCATCATCTAACCACTAGAAGCAGTTTTTAGAGAAAAGGTTGCATCCATGAAAAATATTCACCAGACACTGGAGTAATGAACAGCCTTGGCCATTCTTGCATATGAAGAACATTTTTTACACTTGCTGTTTTAAAGGGGACCTCAGATTGTTTGCAATACTTTGTGACGATACATGATTTGTTGATTACAAATACATTCCTTGGATAGATGTGTGCTCCACAGTTACAGTTAAATGGCTCCACAACTGTCAGACTTTGCAATAGATTTACAAACTGGCCAGTGGTTAGTTAGGGTTCAGTAAATTGCAGTAAGGCCCCATCAGCTGAATCTCTCTTGCTATATATAGGGGACATTGGGTTACATTGATTTTTATTTATTAATATTTGTCGTACTGCTCTAAATTCACTCAATGCATGTTGTGCAAGGCCTTTCACTGGTGAGAGAAAGAGAATAGAGAATAAACACCACTATTCATTTATTTATATTACTGAATGATAATGCTGTCAACATTCTATTGTTTTAACTGCTGTTAAGGCTGTTTTAATAAATCCTAGTAATCTGCTATTGGTACATTATTGTACTTTGGGTCCAATTACAGGGCAAGTAATCACTGGGTGGGGACATCATCTGGGATTTTCCTTGCCCTTCTTAGGAATAATGACTTTGCCCAGATATGAAACCCAATCAAGAACATGGATTCTAGGGATGATCGAACTTTTCAAAAGTTTGGTTCGACCAGAACACCAGAACTTCCAAAAAGTTCGGCCCGGATTTCAGAACCCCATTGAAATCAATGGGACCCGAACTTCGGTAAGCAAAAAAAAAACATTTTGAAGCCCTAAAACCCAACAAATGCCCCTAAAAATTGCCTAGGGTTCTGGGTCATACCACAGGGACTATTAATCACACAAAAAAGTTCTTAAAAATTGTCATTTTTGATAGAGAGCCAATTATTGAAAAAATTTAAAAAAAAAAAGAAATTTCTTTGGATTTAGTATCTGGGGGGTCTAAAAGGTGTACCTGTGAAGTTTCAGATCTGTAGCATGTCCAGAACCATAAAAAAAAGATCATTTGTATTATGTCACTTATAGAACAGGGATATGGCTTCGCTATTTTCACACCTTGCCGGTTTAGTAGCAGGCGTTTTTTCTGGCATTTTTTGGGGTCTTTTGAGGCAGGCAAAACATCTGAACTTGTGTATAGGGGTATATATACACACATACTTATATGTATATATACACCTAGACATATATAGGTGTGATAGTAGCAGAAATATATGCTTGCGCTAATGAAATAATTAACGAATTAACGAATTAAAGAATTTAAGTGTTAGGGACTGCAGATATAACAGGATGCCTTGTCGTGGCTCTGCAGCTTACATATGTGTTTGCAAATGCGTGTCAACTAAACCCCTGTTCTTTATGTATATTGAGACAGGTCTACTTGGTTGGTGGCAGACTGGAGGGTGAGTACATCAGACTGGGGGCTGGCTGGCTTCCATGCACCTCTTTTAATCCTTTTCAATTTGGTTTTTCCGATACAGGGATGGAGACGCTGGGCATACCTGCCAGTGTCTCATCTAAAGTCCCACATAGCCCACATTGTCTATGTAACTAGGGATGGAGGCACCTCGCCTACAGGCTAGTGCTTCATTTAAAGTCCCACCGTGCGATTTTCGTGCGTTTTTGGTGGATGCAGTCTAATTTGACCCCAGTTTTTTCATATACAGGGATGGAGACCATAGCATGACCTGCTTGTCTCATGTAAAGTCCCAAATATTTTATGAAATTAGGGATGGAGGCACTGAGCTATACAGGCAAATTGCCTCATATAAAGTCCCAATCTGTGTTTTACACTGCATCCGCCAAGGGATTGGAGGTGTATGCTTCTCAGCTGGTCGTTTTCAGTTTGTACCATCTTAAGAACATTGCTATTAGAGCATTGAGATACCATACCAGTCGTGGATGAAAGTGGGGTGGGGGAAGTTTGGGCTGCTCCCTCCCACCTGCTTCCTATCCACCCATTAGCATCCATGTGCTCCCAGAGTGGAGACACTTACATTTAAAAGTGTTAGGGACTGCAGATATAACAGGGTGCCTTGTCGTGGCTCTGCAGTTTACATATGCGTTTGCAAATGCGTGTCAACTAAACCCCTGTTCTTTATGTATATTGAGACAGGTCTACTTGGTTGGTGGCAGACTGGAGGGTGAGTACATCAGACTGGGGGCTGGCTGGCTTCCATGCACCTCTTTTAATCCTTTTCAATTTGGTTTTTCCGATACAGGGATGGAGACGCTGGGCATACCTGCCGGTGTCTCATCTATAGTCCCACGTGGCCCACATTGTCTATGTAACTAGGGATGGAGGCACCTCGCCTACAGGCTGGTGCTTCATTTAAAGTCCCACCGTGCGATTTTCGTGCGTTTTTGGTGGATGCAGTCTAATTTGACCCCAGTTTTTTCATATACAGGGATGGAGACCATAGCATGACCTGCTTGTCTCATGTAAAGTCCCGAATATTTTATGAAATTAGGGATGGAGGCACTGAGCTATACAGGCAAATTGCCTCATATAAAGTCCCAATCTGTGTTTTACACTGCATCCGCCAAGGGATTGGAGGTGTATGCTTCTCAGCTGGTCGTTTTCAGTTTGTACCATCTTAAGAACATTGCTATTAGAGCATTGAGATACCATACCAGTCGTGGATGAAAGTGGGGTGGGGGAAGTTTGGGCTGCTCCCTCCCACCTGCTTCCTATCCACCCATTAGCATCCATGTGCTCCCAGAGTGGAGACACTTACATTTAAAAGTGTTAGGGACTGCAGATGTAACAGGGTGCCTTGTCGTGGCTCTGCAGCTGACATATGCGTTTGCAAATGCGTGTCAACTAAACCCCTTATCTTTATGTATATTGAGACAGGTCTACTTGGTTGGTGGCAGACTGGAGGGTGAGTACATCAGACTGGGGGCTGGCTGGCTTCCATGCACCTCTTTTAATCCTTTTCAATTAGTTTTTTTATTAAATAATTAACACTAATATGGCTCCGCTCCTATAACACCTATATATGTGTAAGTGTAAAATACATATAAGTATGTGTGTATATATACCACTATACACAAGTTCAGATGTTTTGCCTGCCTCCAAAAACCCCCAAAAAATGCCTGCAATAACACATCTGGGCGGTTTCTTTTGGGCGCTAGCGTTTTTTTGGGTTCTTTGGAGGCAGGCAAAACATCTGAACTTGTGTATACGGGTATATATACACACATACTTATATGTATATATACACCTAGACATATATAGGTGTGATAGTAGCAGAAATATATGCTTGCGCTAATGAAATAATTAACACTAATATGGCTCCGCTCCTATAACACCTATATATGTATAAGTGTAAAATACATATAAGTATGTGTGTATATATACCACTATACACAAGTTCAGATGTTTTGCCTGCCTCCAAAAACCCCCAAAAAATGCCTGCAACAACACACCTGGTGTTTTTTTTTTCTTGGCGCTAGCGTTTTTTTGGGCATTTTTTTGGGTTCTTTGGAGGCAGGCAAAACATCTGAACTTGTGTATACGGGTATATATACACACATACTTATATGTATATATAAACCTAGACATATATAGGTGTGATAGTAGCAGAAATATATACTTGCGCTAATTAAATAATTAACACTAATATGGCTCCGCTCCTATAACACCTATATATGTGTAAGTGTAAAATACATATAAGTATGTGTGTATATATACCACTATACACAAGTTCAGATGTTTTGCCTGCCTCCAAAAACCCCCAAAAAATGCCTGCAATAACACATCTGGGCGTTTTTTTTTTGGCGCTAGCGTTTTTTTGGGTTCTTTGGAGACAGGCAAAACATCTGAACTTGTGTATACGGGTATATATACACACATACTTATATGTATATATACACCTAGACATATATAGGTGTGATAGTAGCAGAAATATATGCTTGCGCTAATGAAATAATTAACACTAATATGGCTCCGCTCCTATAACACCTATATATGTATAAGTGTAAAATACATATAAGTATGTGTGCATATATACCACTATACACAAGTTCAGATGTTTTCCCTGCCTCCAAAAACCCCCAAAAAATGCCTGCAACAACACACCTGGGCGTTTTTTTTTTTTTTTGGCGCTAGCGTTTTTTTGGGCATTTTTTGGGGTTCTTTGGAGGCAGGCAAAACATCTGAACTTGTGTATACGGGTATATATACACACATACTTATATGTATATACACACCTAGACATATATAGGTGTGATAGTAGCAGAAATATATGCTTGCGCTAATGAAATAATTAACACTAATATGGCTCCGCTCCTATAACACCTATATATGTATAAGTGTAAAATACATATAAGTATGTGTGTATATATACCAATATACACAAGTTCAGATGTTTTCCCTGCCTCCAAAAACCCCCAAAAAATGCCTGCAACAACACACCTGGGTGTTTTTTTTTTGGCGCTAGCGTTTTTTTGGGCATTTTTTTGGGTTCTTTGGAGGCAGGCAAAACATCTGAACTTGTGTATAGGGGTGTATATATATATATATACACACACACTTATATGTATTTTACACATACACATATATAGGTGTGATAGGAGCGTAACTATATTGGTGTTAATTATTTCATTAGCGCAAGTAGTGTTTTCTGCTCCTTTCACACCTATATATGTGCAGGTGTATATATACATACATGGGTGTGTATATATACCCCCTATACACATGTTCAGATGTCATGCCTGACTCCAAACATGTTCTCAAAAAATCCCTATAAACGCCTGCAGCCAAAAAGCAGGCTGACCGACGAGAAGCCATATTAGTGCACCGAATGTGACTTAAGATAAACTATCTTTTCTCTATAGCGGTCACCCTGATATGGAAGGGTTTTGTCACCCTGCCATAGCAGTCAGTGTCAGTTCACCCTACACTACACTACGGTCACCGTGGCACTTAACACTTTTCCTACAGAAACTAAATTTTTACATCTAACTAAAGTGTAAAAGAGCACTCTAACTACACTAGATATCCCTTTCCTCACACTAATAAATGCTAAATGACACTTTTAAAGTAAAATTAACAGAACTTCTTCCACTCTCTTCCATGTCCCTGTATTACAATGCTAGGAATTTGGTGGGGGCTATCTTATATACTGGGGTGTGTATTCACTAATGATTGACCTAGGGACCCCCTAGTCACTCCAATCACATTCCTAGCATTCTCCTGCCCCCTCAATTGGCTTTTACTAATGGTTCTGGTCTAATCACAGGCTTTTAAAGCCCATTTCCTGGCCCATTGCATTTTGGTCGGTTCTGGTTGCCGAATTCCGAACTTTTTCAAAAAAAAGTTCTAAATTCGGCCGAACCTCGAACAGTCAATAATAAACAAGCAAAACATTGGGGGAGCAAACCCTGAACATGTATATCTAAAGCCTGTGCAGCTATGGACCAAGCAACATGTATATTAAAAAAGAATAGCGCACACATGCAAAAGAAATGACTATCAAATATGGAGACAATCCATAAATAAAAATGGGGATTTAGTCCCACCATATGGCCATATCGTGCTCAAGCCCACCACTGCGTCAAAGTACCCCATTATCAGTGGGTCCTACACTATCCATAAAAAAGGGGTGAATCCAGACTCTCTAACCCTTGGAGACAACACTCCTTGCTGGGAAAGATGTGCTAATGCACTACAAGGGACTCCTCCTATATTTACGAGCACGATATGGCCATATGGTGGGACTAAATCCCCATTTTTATTTATGGATTGTCTCCATATTTGATAGTCATTTCTTTTGCATGTGTGCGCTATTCTTTTTTAACCACTTCCCGCCCGCCCTATTACAAAATGACGGCGGGAATGTGGTTGTGTTATCCTGACCGGACGTCATATGACGGCGGCAGGATAACACAGCTCTGGGCGCCCCCCGGGGGCGCGCAGAGCGGCGATCGGTGATGCGAGGTGTCAGTCTGACACCCTGTATCTCCTATCTCGGTAAAGAGCCTCTGACGGAGGCTCTTTACCATGTGATCAGCCATGTCCAATCACGGCTGGTCACATAGTAGATAGGAACAGCCGTTGATCGGCTTTCCTTAGTTCGTGCCTGACAGGCACGAGTAAAGGAGTGCCGATCGGCGGCTCCCCTGACAGGGGGGGGGGGGTCGGCACTGGTAATCAGATCATTGATTACCAGTGCAAACCCTCGGGGGGGATGCCACTAGATCCACCAGGGATGCCCACTAGGACCCCAGGGATGCCCACTATGGCCACCAGGGATGGCAATCAGGGCTCAGGGAGCCCCCCATTGCCCTCCCCATCAGTGCTGCCCACCAGTGCCCTCCCTGTCAGTGCTGCCCACAAGTGCCCATCATTGCCATCCTTTAGTGTCGCCCACCAGTGCCCATTATTGCCCACCAGTGCCGCCTATCAGTGCCCATTAGTGCCCATCAGTGCCGCCTGTCAGTGCCGCCCATCAGTGCCCATCAGTGCCCACCAGTGCCGCCTATCAGTGCCCATTAGTGCCCATCAGTGCCACCTATCAGTGCCCATCAGTGCCACCTATCAGTGCCTATCAATGCCGCCTATCAGTGCCTAGCAGTGCCACCTATCAGTGCCCACCAATGCTGCATATCTGTGCTACCTATCAGTGCCACATATCAGTGCCTATCAGGGCCGCATATCAGTGCCGCCTATCAGTGCCACCCCATCAGTGCCACCCCATCAGTGCCTCCTCATCAGTGCCTGTCATTGCAGTCTCATCAGTGCTCATCAGTGCAGGAAAAAACATATTTATTTACAAAATTGTATAACATAAACGAAAAAACTTTTTTTTTTTTTCAAACTTTTCGGTCTTTTTTTATTTGTTTAGCAAAAAGGAAAAAACCCAGAGGTGATCAAATACCACCAAAAGAAAGCTCTATTTATGGGGGGAAAATGACATAAATTTGGTGTAGGTACAGTGTTGCATGACCGCGCAATTGTCATTCAAAATGCAACAGCGCTAATAGGGGAAAATTGGCCTGGGCAGGAAGGGAGGGAAGTGCCCTGTATTAAAGTGGTTAATACTCGAACAGTCAATGTTCGGGTCGAACCGATGGTCGACCCGAACCGTTCGATCATCCCTAATGGATTCAGAAAGTGATATCAAGTGACACAAATACCAAGACAATGCTAAATTTTACATTATATTTTTTTCATCCATAAAATCTTTATTCAAAAAAAGAGAATTTTACAAACTTGAGCAATTGAAAACAGAAAGTGAATAATAACAAACATATGTCTTCTCAGAGGTAACACTCTGTTGATCACATACAATCGGTGCTATGAGATGTCAAGAGGTGAGTTAACAAAAGAAAGAAAACCAAAATAAGACAAAGGGATAGGGTAGAGGCGGGGCTGGACATTGGGTGGAGGTGGAGTCCTTCCAATATAAAGTGATTATTTGTATACCAGACTATGCAGAAAGATGGATATTCAGAGTAAATTGAGGTAAAGGCAAAATACATGAATGCAAAGTAGAATATAGCAAAAATATGAGTGTACAATGTGAATCCCCCTTACATCCGCTTAATGATCATCGGGAGTTTCCTCTCACAACCCTTGTTTTAGGGGGGGAAACACCCAAACTCGAGCATGTTCTAGTGAGCGGACTAGGGAGACTTCACTACTAGAACCATATCAAAAGCATACTGAACTAACTACCGGCTTGTTGTGGGTGGGTACCTGTTATAAGATCAGAGTATTGTTGGGTCGTTTGGAAGTGAAGCCAGCATGTCCATGTAGTATAACATTTTGAAGGTGTGTCTTTTGAGATATGTATTAGCTCCTCCATTTCTGAGATTTTGTTCACTCTTTTGAACCATTCAGGAATGGTGGGAACCTGGCTGGAGCCCCAGTGGATAGGGATGCATAATTTAGCTGCGTTAATCAAATGAATGGGGAGTGTTTTGCGATACATCCCAAAGGGCGTGTCGGAATGATGAAGTAGGAATTGAGCAGGGTTATACTCAAGGGAGTATGTTGAAATGTCGGCTATTAGTTTGTGAATTACATTATATTAAGCCTCCTCACCAAAGATTCGACCAAGACTCAATTCTGTTTTGTGGTTGTAGATTTGTCTGCCAAGAACCAGGGCATTTTCATGGACTCCCTTAGGGCCCTGCACCTATGTCTTATTTTGGACTACCATGGCACTGTTGAGCATTGTGCTATTTTGTTGAGTCTTCCTGTCAGTGTGAAACTGTACAATGTATGATGTATAGGCAGACAGCCTACTCTCACAGTCTGCAGGAATCTGGCATGGCACCAGTGATCTGCTGATCACTGGTGCAATGCTTTCCAGCCTCCTCCAAAAAATAGTAAATTCACATGTTTATACTTGCAAAAATATGTGCATTTATTATTATTTTTTTAAAGGTGAACTTATCATTTAAGGGCCTATTTCCACTGATGCATCATAAATTTTTTTTTTTTTTCAGGTTTGTGTGCATTTTGTGTGTATGTGCTTTGCTTCCACTTTGTATGTGTCTGATTTCTGCTTTGCATGCATTTATTTTATAGTTCATGGGTATTTGGCTTCCCGTTCCTATGCACTTTTTTCCATTTCACATGTGTTTTGTTTCTGGTTTGTATGCATTTTGCTTACAGTTTCTGTGTTTTACATCTATTTTGTTTGCATTCATTTTTGCTATTTGTTTGGATACATTTTTCTTTCAGTCTGTAAACATTTGAGCATTTTGCATACTGGGCCATTCAAAACAAATTAAAATAAAGAATACAATATTTTTGACTGGGAGCTTTGGTTTCCTTTTTAGGATATCTTAATACTAAAGCAGTAGACAATCTTCATACAATACATTAACAATTAGTCATTCGTGTGCAGAAATATTTAAAGGGTAACTCCACTTTTGTGGGGAAAAAAAAAACAAAACAATATAGCATATACAATTGCGACACAAATCATATTGTAATTGAATGTTATTAAAAATGACCTTTCCTTTTCAATCTGCAGCTGTTGTATTTTCTGGAATTGCAATGCAATATGGCTACCTGGAGGTGTTCTGTGCATAGAATGTGTACTGACAACACCCCAGAAACATCATTTCCTGCTTGTGTGATTGACTCACCAATTTTCCCAGAAGTCTGCCTAAGATACAAGTCCGTTTTCTGGCATTCTCTGCAATAAAAACGTCATTTTGGTGAGACACTCCCAATAGGAACACGTCTAAAGGAATGCAGGCCCAGCAGCTTTCCTCATTAGAGCCCTGCAGCTGCACAGCTGATAGATAATTATGAATTCACTCCCATTTGACCCACTCAGCACAGAGGCACACACAGCCGCACTCTTTTCAAATATTGACAGCTTGCACGGGGAGCTTCTCCCTGTACTGCTTTCACAGGGAGAGAGGTAATCGGTGAGTGGCTGCAGCAGTGGGAACATGTAACATGTTCCCAAAAGCGAGTCTATCTTTTAAAATATTTGTATATGCTATCATCATTAAAATTGAATTTATGTATTTTTCAGTTATGTGCAATCTATTTCAATCTCTAGCTTTCAATAAATTAATACTTGCTAATCCTGCTATGAAGACCTGTGACATGGTGTGACAATTTTCTTCAGAATAACAAAAGGTAGGAATCTGCAACAAAGTTTGTTAAAATCCTTGTAATGTGCAGAGATCACCAACGTGGAGTTACGCTTTAAACAGGAATTTTCTCTTTAAGTCACCGGATAATTTAAATAAATATTCACACAATTTATTGTGGGACAACTCTCAAGTCCTTTAGTAAATCAGCCTGTGTTTTACTAAATGATGATACCAACTTAACATTTTTCAAGCAATTTTTCAAGCTTGGAAATAAGTAATTTGCTGTATCTTCTTCCTATGTTTTTGTAAAACTGAAAAAAGGATTCTTCCACAAACTGGCATAAAAATAATAGCAGGATGTGTTACTTTATATACCAACATAAAAGAAAAATGATTTTCAACATTAGCTGAAGTTGTTATGAACAATATAGAATGCTAGCTAACATTTACTATTGTTGTCACAGTTTTATGGAAATTCTGGTCAACACACGAAGCCCCATTTCTTTGTTTCCCTGAAAGTGTGTAATAGCTGTGACATTAAAACCACACACATGTCAGTGGAATAAAACAGCTTGAACTCCATCTACTGCAAGCCAGTGTGCTGCCCTTGGAGTAATTTCTGCTGAGAGTTTATCACTACAGAGTGGGAAATGGCTCCGGCTGATCACACGCAGTCTATCGCATACTGATGGAGCCTGGCACATCAAATGCAAGCTATCATTTCCTCAGCTGTGTTTCTAGACACTGTGCAATAAATGGCTGAAATACCACTGCGGTGGACTCCTATATTTTCAGAGGAATTTCAATAACCCCAAACACCCTAGGCATTTTTAGCCCCCCCCCCCCCCTTCTCCTCCATCGCCCATACTCCAGGGCTGGATCACAGCTGTGAAATATCGAACGGTTTGAGAAGAGCATGAGGGAGCCCGCAGCTTGCAAACAGAATATCAATGTTGTGGCACAGACAGGTCTGTGAGATGGTTATGAGCTGTTCATAAGACCCCTGCTGCAGAATGTAATCTAATCTTTGTGAAATGAAGCTAAAAGTGCCTGTGAAATCCTTTTTTATTGCATTAACAGTTCAGACCCAGCTGATAGGTATCTGACGTACGCAAATATACCCACTACTAGGTTAGACTTACCATGTAGATAGATTAAAATCATGCTGTTTCTAAAATCTGAACAACTCAACTCTTCTTTGGTTTCCATTCAATTCTTGTATTCTGCCTTTTCCCACTATTCGCTAATTTGCTTCTAAGCTTCCAGGTCTTGTCTTTAAGGATGCTGTCATTACACAATATGCGCTGATTTTAAATGGTCTTTACATTGTACATTTTGCCCCTGACATTCAATCAAACTTAAAGTATATCCATTAGTTAAAAAGCTAAAGTCAATTGATGAATACGTCAAAGATATCAAGAGGTTCCTGTATGTACCTTCAGCCATTTTCAATTGCAGCTGGAGATCCCAAAAAACAGTCACATTCTAATCTGCAAGATTTTACACCCTCTGGTATGTGTTAGATGTTGACATCCTCCCTCCTCCCTACCTTATCTTCCTTTTGGCTTATAATTATATTGGGTAGCTTCACTGGCCTAATAGGAACTTACATAGATTTTGACCATTTAAAGTGTTTGCTACCCCAATGTTTCATATTTCTGATCTTTTATATTATGTATTAGAAATGCAAAGTATCCTGCATTGCTTCATTTATGTTAAATACCTGGTGATCCTGCCATTCCCCCTGCTTTTCTATTTCAAACTGACCACACTGGGCATTAAAGCACATCTCAAAGTGCACAGTCTTCTTCTTTGCATTCTTATTGGGAGCACAACCTGTCTGTATTCCAATGGTCACACACCTGCACAGGAAATCACAGTGGAAGATTAGTGATCACTGCTGTTTCTTTCTCCTGTTGACATGCACCCCCCCCCCCAGTCTCTACTCCCACCTCTCTAAGCCCCTTATGTGGCTACAAACAGAGGTCATGTGATCACTTAAAAAAGAAAAAAAAAAAGGTAGTTGTAATTTTTTTAATATATGCATTTCTGCTTTAATGGCTTGTTTTAAAGGGAGATGATTCAAATGTACTATAAGTAATTTTAAGTTTCCATACTGGTGACTATATTCAATTAATGTTTTTAGACAATCTCTGGTGAAAACAATATTAATGGGGGTAATGAATGTGGTACGCCAAGGATTTGACATTGTTTTATACCACAAAACATATGGCTTTAAAAAGCAGGGTAATGGGGAATTCACCTAGTGAAATATAATTAGTAATGAGCAAGCCATGTAAAATCTGCTCTCCTAGGGAATTCTTGAGTCTCAGCCCATCTTGTTTCTAATAATGTTTTTTGCACAAACAACATTTTTTTTTTATATAAAATAAAAAGTTCTCTTTGCCCCTGACCAATACCTTGCATCGATTGCAGACCTTTTGCACGTGTGTGTAAAATGGGTGCAAATAAAAATAGGGTGGAAAGTGTATTTGACTAGTGATTGTGAAATAAAATGTTATGTTTATTTGTGATGTTATATTTTTGACATACAAGGAAGAAGATGGAGAAAAATTAGAAAATAGGGGTCAATTTATCTTAGAAATCCCAGCACCCATGAAGTCAATAAGTGCTGTCTCCACCATAAAAATAATATGAATTACTAATGTCACATTTCTCCCTGTTATCAGATTGAGGAACCATACAAACCATAAACGCTCCCCCTAAACAATTTGCCACTGCCTAGGTTCAGGAAAGTTTACTCTGGCTTGCTTTGCTTTGACATTGTGCATTGTGTACATTTGTAGCACTTATTTGCATTTGAGATGCTTTTTTTTCTCCATCCAAGTGGATATGAATGCAAACACTGAACAAACT
This sequence comes from Pelophylax lessonae, assembly GCF_965119305.1. Classification (NCBI taxonomy): domain Eukaryota; kingdom Metazoa; phylum Chordata; class Amphibia; order Anura; family Ranidae; genus Pelophylax; species Pelophylax lessonae. The sequence continues at coordinate 341,687,084 of NC_138769.1, read as the reverse complement.
ATTTCTTTGAGATTCACATTATCACGTGTTTGGGATGCACACACAATCACGTGTTCCTGACATGCAAGAGAAACACGCCGCTCTTTAGCAGATGCACAGGGGAGATGCCATTCATTTTCAATGGCACCCTTATACATCTGAAAAATGCCTGCTTTTCAGCACACCAAAGACTGCACGGTGCCACAGCACCATGCTTTTCTGTGCAGCATGATTTACAAAAAAGGGGACCATGTTTCTGCAGGTAGGGCAGCCCAATAAAATGAATGTGCTGCTCTACCTGTAGAATGTAGATAGCACAGATCTGAATGGAGCCTAAAGGTGGGTATACACTAGTAGAAATGTGTCCAACATTTTTTGTTGTAAGAACATTTACCGTATTTGTTTTTTTAATCATTAGTTGGGTCTAATCAACATTCATTTTTTACTGTATTTACAAGAAAATTTGAAGAAGCAGGATGAAAATGTTTTCCTTGAATATATGAATTTCTAATAGTCTGTGTGGTTTTTGTTCAGTAAAGTCCATTATTTCCAAAATCAAATGTTAACCACTTTACGACCGGCGCACGACGATCTACGTCGGCACTCAGCCCCGGCCAGGCAAACTGACGTAGGCCTACGTCAGCACTTTTTGCCGGCCCTGTGCGCGCTCCCGCGCGCCCCCGCCGCCACCGATGGCTTGATTGGGTTCAGAACCGATCAGTCATCAGGTCCAGGCCAATCATTTTTGGTCTGGACCTGTTGATCGGTCCTGCCCAATCAGATCATCCTCTAAGCCTGTGAAATGTAAACACAGGCTTAGAGGAGATGTGCCCTCCCCCCACAACGGTCTTTTTGGATCCAGCGTGAGAGGAGAGCACATCTTACTGTGAGTAATTGCACCAAGCACCCACACACAGCTAGATAGGCACATTTCACCCCCGATCGCCCCCCCCAATTGACCCCTACAGCACCTGACACAACACACACTATATACAGCATATAGCAGTTACCTATATACCTGTATAAGTGTGATTTGTGAACAGGTGTAGCACTTGCGACCCCCCCTTTTCCACTTAAATTACCCCCCACCCCCCCTAATAAATATTTAACCCACTGATCTCCCCTGACCCCCCCCTGATCACCGCCGTTAACCCCTACACCCTCTGTCACATCAGCACTAATACAAACGCAATATACGGTGTTATTGTATTTTTGTATTAGTGTCATTGTGATCAGAATTAGCGCAGGCGACTAAGTTTCTGTCCCAAGAAGGTTTAGGGTCCCCGCCACCCGCCCAATAAAGATTTAAGCCCCTGACCCCCCCCTGATCACCCCTACACCCCCTGCCATAACACACACCGTATACAGTATATAGCATTTTGCTATATACCCGTATAAGTGTGATTTGTGGTCAGGTCTAGCGCTTGCGACCCCCCTTTTTCCACTTGAATTACCCGCCACCCCCCCTAATAAAGATTTAAAACCCCTGATCCCCCCTGATCCCCTCCTGATCACCGCTAGTTAACCCCTACACCCTCTGTCACATCAGCACTAATACAAACGTAATATACTGTGTTTTTGTATATTTGTATTAGTGTCATTGTGATCAGAATTAGCGCAGGCGACTAAGTTTGTGTCCCAAGGAGGTTTAGGGTCCCCGCCACCCGCCCAATAAAGATTTAATCCCCTGATCCCCTCCTGATCACCCCTACACCCCCTGCCACAACGCACACTGTATACAGTATATAGCATTTTCTATATACCCGTATAAGTGTGACTTGTGACCAGGTTTAGCGCTTGCCACCGTTCCTTTTATCCTTAGGATACCCGCCAGTCCCTTCCAATAAAGATTTAAACCCCTGATCCCCCCCTGATCACATCCCGTTAACCCCTATACCCTCTGTCACATTAGCACTAATACACACATAATATACTGTTTTTACTGTATTTTGTATTGGTGTCATTGTGACTTGAGGTTGCGCTAGCGAGCTAGTTTCTTTCCCAAAGGAGGTTTAGGGTCCCCGCCACCCCCCCCAGATCCCCGGCGCATAGTTTAGAAGTAACCCCTTGATTGCCACACACGCACGCACGCACGCACATACACTTCCATTTCTAGTATAGTGTTTGAACAGATCAATATCTGATCTGATCAGAACTATACTAGCGCCCCCATAGTTTAGGGTTCCCAAAATGCGGTGTTTGCACGATCAGTACTGATTCCGGCCAGCACCTGCGTTTAACCCTTTCACCCAGGCAAGTGTAGTAATCAATAGATTACTGTCACTTGCAAAAAAACACAAGACACAAAACCGCTGTGTTAGCAGAGTCAGGCCTGATCCCTGCTAGCATTAGCAGTTTTTTTTTGTAGCGCTTGAAATAATCTTCGACAACCAGGTGCTTTTATTATCTGTGAGTCGCATCACTGTACGGGTAAATTTAGTTACCAAAATGACCAAACGTTCGTACAGGGATGAAGAGCTTATCAGTTATATGCTGACCGAGTCATCTGATAGCGAAGGGGAAGCTACAATGACCGAATTAGTGTCAGTATATGAACCTGATGACGGCAGCGGCTCCCTGACAGATAGCTCCGACGACAGATTGGTCCCTGTTAGACCCAGGCGTACCCGACCCCATTCTGAAGTTGTTGAGATGCAGGAATCGCAGGGTGCTCGTATGGAGCAGAGTGTGGTTACTAGTGCCGCTCATTTTTCTGGCGACCTGGCAAGCGCCAGCGGCCTAGTACAACCTGGACCTAGTACAACCAGCACTGCAGTAAGACCTGGTGACGTGGCGAGTCCCCTAAGTGCAGTTGAAGCTGGTGCGGTGGCTAGCACAAGTAGTGGCCAGCAGCCACCGTGTATTCGAAGACAGGCCCGTAGAGCCCATAGTGCCCTCCCTGATGCGCTGGCATTTCCTAATTGGCAACCCACTGATACTACAGCGCCAGTACTTCCCCCATTCACCGCCCAACCTGGAATCCACGTGGAGACAGCTGGTTTTACGCCCCTGAACTTTTTTGAGCTGTTCTTCACGGATCTATTGTGGATCAATCAAATTCATATGCACAACAGTTCATCGCCGCCAACCCAAATTCGCACCTTGCCAGACGATTCGGCTGGAAACCTATAACGGTTTCCGAATTTAAGATCTTTCTGGGCCTTTCCCTCCACATGGGCATAACTAAACAGAGTGAATTGCGGCTATATTGGTCCACTAGCCCAGTTCACCATATGCGCATGTACTCTGCCTCTATGTCCAGGACGAGATACGAGCAAATTCTGCGATTTATGCATTTCAGCGACAATGAAATCTGTCGTCCTCGGGGAGACCCTGCATACGATCGGCTCCACAAAATTCGGCCCCTCATAGACCACTTCAATCAGCGGTTTGCAGCCTTGTTTACCCCCGAACAAGTTGTCTGCGTTGACGAGTCCCTGATTAAATTTACTGGCCGCCTTGCTATGAAACAGTACCTCCCCAGCAAGCGTGCCAAGTACGGGGTCAAACTGTATAAATTGTGTGACAGGGCCACAGGCTATACAGTTAGTTTCCGGGTCTATGAGGGAAAAGATAGCTGTGTGGAGCCCCCCAACTGCCCAGACTACATAGGGAGCAGCGGTAAGATCGTTTGGGACTTGGTGTCACCCTTATCCGGAAAGGGGTACCATTTGTACGTGGACAACTTTTACACAAGCGTGCCACTATTTAGTCACCTTCTCGATTTACAAATTGGCGCATGTGGCACCGTGTGACCTAATCGCCGGGGCTTCCCCCAACGGCTTGTAGATTCCCGTCTTAGTCGGGGGGCGAGAGCCTGCTTGAAAACGGACAAATTGCTTGCGGTGAAGTGGAAGGATACACGGGATGTTTATGTTCTGTCCTCCCTTCACCCAGACACGACGATCCAAATTCCTACGGCAACTGGCGTTATGGAGAAACCCCTCTGTGTCCACGAATATAACCTTAATATGGGAGGGGTGGACCTTAACGACCAGCTTTTGGCGCCGTATTTAGTTGCCCGTAAAGCCAGACGCTGGTACAAAAAAGTGTCTGTTTACCTATACCAATTGGCTATGCTGAACGCCTTTGTCCTATACAGGGCGTCAGGACGAACTGGATCTTTCTGGGAATTCCAGGAAGAGATCATCCTTGCCTACCTGTACCCAGGAGGCATGCCTGCCCAACTTCCCCTTCCAGATGCAGTGAGCCGGCTGCATGAGAGGCATTTTTCACATGTCCTCCCGAGTACCCCTACCAAAGATGGCCCCAAAGAAGATGTCGTGTCTGTAGCAAGCGCGGATTTAGGCGTGACACCCGTTATTATTGTCCCAAATGTCCTGACCAACCTGGTCTCTGCATCGGGGAATGTTTCGAGCGCTACCATACACTAGTGGATTATTAGCGTAGGGTACAGCACGACACAGTGTAGGGCACATAAACACAGGGTCTCGAAGGATGTTGGATGTCCATCGACATTTTGAGAGACCCAAGCTGGAAGAGAAGATCGCAGAAGATAGCAGTCCCTCCCAAATCAAGAAATAAAGGAACAGTTAGAAAGAAAAATAAAAGGATCCAAAAACTGTTGTGGTGTCAGTAATTTTATATGTCCTTCTACTCCTTCCTACTATACTTTTTTCAATGTCCTTTGTTTGTTTTTTCATTCTTTTGTGACCTGTTTCTCTTGCAGGTACTCGTCGGCTACCACGCATTGATTTTATATATTCTGACACAAACAGCGTTTGCGCTCAGCATATATGGATACCTTTGCTGATAGCAGCTGTGGTGATTTTCTGATTTCAGCACTGCAGTTAAAATCCTATTTTGGTATATGTGGATAGTGCCGTGTATACCCATCATTAAATTCAGTGGGTGGTTGTTTGGGCGGTTAATGATGAAGATCCAAAAACTGTTGTTGTCAGTCATTTTATATGTCATTCTACTCTTCCTACTGTACTTTTTTTAATGTACTTTTTGTTTTTTCATTCTTTTGTGACCTGTTTCTCTTGCAGGTACTGGTCGGCTACCACACATTGATTTTATATATTCTGACACAAACAGTGTTTGCGCTCAGCATATATGGATACCTTTGCTGATAGCAGCTGTGATGATTTTCTGATTTCAGCACTGCAGTTAAAATCCTATTTTGGCATACGTGGATAGTGCCGTGTATACCCATCATTAAATTCAGTGGGTGGTTGTTTGGGCGGTTAATGATGAAGATCCAAAAACTGTTGTTGTCAGTCATTTTATATGTCCTTCTACTCTTCCTACTGTACTTTTTTAATGTACTTTTTGTTTTTTCATTCTTTTGTGACCTGTTTCTTTTGCAGGTACTCGTCGGCTACCACGCATTGATTTTATATATTCTGACACAAACAGTGTTTGCGCTCAGCATATATGGATACCTTTGCTGATAGCAGCTGTGGTGATTTTCTGATTTCAGCACTGCTGTTAAAATCCTATTTTGCTATACGTGGATAGTGTCGTGTATACCCATCATTAAATTCAGTGGGTGGTTGTTTGGGCGGTTAATGATGAGTAATACTACGCATTATTCCTGTGCTGATTTCTGATAGGTTCTCTTTTTTTCCGTTCAGCCCACAGGCTGCATGAAAAAAAAAAAAACCTATATGCCAAACAAGGACCAGCAATGTACTGATGTACTGGTACGTTGCTGGACTTTGAGTGGTTATACCAGGATGATGCCTGCAGATTTAGGCATCATCTTGGTATCGTTTTTTTACAGCCAGCGGTCGGCTTACATGTAAAAGCAATTCTAGCAGGTAATTGGCCGCTAGACTGCTTTTACATGCAGTGGGAGGGGCCTCCCCCCCCCACCGCCGCCTTCCGCAGCCTTCCGTGGTTTTTCTCTGGCTCTCCTGTCCCACCGGTTAACCCGAGAGTGCAGCCGGTGGTTCAATTATCTAACCATAGAGCTAATTGGAGATGAGAATGGCTCCAATCATCTCTATGGCCTAAGATGCCGGAGGCTACGAGCATTTTATGACTTCTGTTTCGCCAGAAATAAACAGGGCCATTGGGAAATTGGGAAAGTATTTTATCACACCAATTTTGGTGTGGTCAGATGCGTTAAGGTCAGAGGAGAGATCTAGAGTCTAAAAGACCCCAATTTTTTTTAAAAAGAGTACCTGTCACCACAGATTGCTATCATAGGGGATATTTAAATTCACTATGATAACAATAAAAATGATTTAAAAAAAAAAATTAAAGGAAAGGTGTCAAAATAACATAAAAAAGCAAAAGAAAAAAAAAAAAAAATTGAGTCCCCCCCCCCTTACCCCCGGTGCTTGCGCGCAATGGTGCACGCAAGCGGTGGTCTAGTGTCATATGTAAACCGCAATTGCAGCATGCATGTGAGGTATCGCCGCGATCGCCAGATCGAGTGCAGTAATTCTTGCAGTAGACCTCCTCTGTAAGTCTAAAGTGGTAATCTTTAGAGACTTTTAAAGGTTTTTAAAAATGTACATATGTTTTTGCCGCTGCGCAGGCATGCGCAATTTTTAAAGCATGTCATGTTAGGTGTCTATGAACTCGGCATAAGATCATCTTATAAAAATTTTACCAAAAAAATTGGAATTATATAGTGTATTTGTGCAATAAATTAAAAAAAATGTATTTTTTTCGTAAAAATTGCGTTTGGAAAATCTGTGCGCAAATACCGTGTGACAAAAAAATTTGCAACATCCACCATTTTATTCTATAGGGCCTCTGCTTTAAAAAAATATATAATGTTTGGGGGTTCAAAGTAATTTTCTAGTAAAAAAAAAATATTTTTTCATGTAAACAAAAAGGCACAGAAAAGGCTTGGTTTTCAAGTGGTTAGAAGAGTGGGTGATGTGTGGATAAGATTGAGCATAGAATGCCGGGACTGTTCAAACACCCCCCTAATGACCCCTTTTTGAAAAGTAGACACCCAAAGCTTTTTTCTGAGAGGCATGGTGAGTCCATGGAGTATTTTATATTTTGCCACAAGTTTCGGGAAAATTATTATTTTTTTTTTTTGTTGTTTTTTTACAGAAAGTTGTCACTAAATGATATATTGCTCATGCATGCCATGGGAATATGTGAAATGACACCCCAAAATACATTCTTTTGCTTCTCCTGAGTACAGGGATACCACATGTGTGAGACTTTTTGGGAGCCTAGCTGTGTACATGCCCCCGAAAACCAATCCACATCTTCAGGTTTTCTAATGGCGTAAATTGCTGATTTTACCCCTGACTACCTGTCACAGTTTCAGAGGCCCTGAAATTTCAAGATGGCACAAAACCCCCCCAAATGACCCCATTTTGCAAAGTAGACACTCCAAGCTACTGGCTGAGAAGTATGGTGAGTCCATGGAATAGTTTATATTTTGCCACAAGTTTCGGGGAAAAACATTTTTTTTATTTTTTTTTATTTTTTTACACAAAGTTGTCAGTAAATGATATATTGCTCACACAGGCCATGGGTATATGTGAAATGACACCCCAAAATACATTCTGCTGCTTCTCCTGAGTACAATGATACCCCATGTGTGAGACTTTTTGCCAGTCTAGCCGCGTACAGGACCCGGAAAACCAATGCGCACCTTTAGGCTTTCTAAAGCCCCGTACACACGCACAGATCGTCGTCATACAAATGTTCGTCTTTTCTCCCCGGGATGTCGGTGTCTGTTGAAAAGTGCAAAGACAGCACAAGGACAGCACAAGAATTTTGTCCGCAGACTTCAGCTGACTGCAGAAGTGATGTCATGTAATGGTTAACTTTCCCTGTGTTTTTTATTTTCTGAGCATGCCCAGTCTTGCAAATCTGCGGTCTGTCGGCTGATTTCTGTACTGACAGGCGAACAATCGTCCGTTCTGGTGTCCGCAGACAAAAATTTTCATGTTTGCAAGAAAGACTCTTGTCCGCGGATTGTGCGCAGACAGCTGTCGGAGGCACCATACTAACACGCGTACAATCGGCAGATCTTTCGTCCGCCGACGTTTGTATGCCGACGATCTGTGCGTGTGTACGGGGCTTAAGGGCGTAAATTGTTGATCTCACTCCTTACTACCTATCACACTTTTGAAGTCCATAAAAAGCCAAGATTGCACAAACCCCCCCCAAATGACCCCATTTTGCAAAGTAGACACTCCAATCTATTTGCTGAGAGGCATGGTGAGTATTTTGCAGCTCTCATTTTTTTTGGAAAATGAAGAAAAAACAGGAAAATGCATTTTTTTTCCTCTTTTTTCAATTTCCAAAACTTTGTGACAAAAAGTGAGATCTGCAAAACACTCAACATGCCTCTCTGCAAATAGCTCAGGGTGTCTACTTTCCGAAAAGGGGTCATTTGGGGGGGGGGGGGGGGTTGTGCTGTCTTGGCATTTCATGGCCTCCAAAACTGTGATAGGTAGTCAGGAGTGAACTCAACAATTTACGCCCTTGGAAAGCCTGAAGGCGATGATTGGTTTTCGGGGTCCTGTACTCGGCTAGACTGCAAAAAAAAACCTCACACATGGGGTATCCCTATACTCAGGAGAAGCAGCAGAATGTATTTTGGGGTGTCAGTTCACATATACCCATGGCATGTGTGAGCAATATATCATTTACTGACAACTTTGTGTAAAAAAAAAAAAAATATATATATATATATTTCCCGGAACTTGTGGCAAAATATAAAATATTCCATGGACTCACCATGCCTCTCAGCAAATAGCTTGGGGTGTCTACTTTCCAAAATGGGGTCATTTGGGGGGGGGGGGGGGGGGTTTGTGCTATCTTGGAATTTTAGGGCCTCCGAAACTGTGATAGGTAGTCAGGAGTGAAATCAACAATTTACGCCTTTGGAAAGCCTGAAAGCGGGGACTGGTTTTCGGGGACCTGTACTCGGCTAGACTGCAAAAAAAGTCTCACACATGGGGTATCCCTGTACTCAGGAGAAGCAGCAGAATGTATTTTGGGGTGTCATTTCACATATACCCATGGCATGTGTGAGCAATATTTCATTTACTGACAACTTTGTGAAAAAAAAAAAAAAATATATATATATATATATATATATATGTATTTCCCGGAACTTGTGGCAGAATATAAAATATTCCATGGACTCACCATGCCTCTCAGCAAATAGCTTGGGGTGTCTACTTTCCAAAATGGGGTCATTTGGGCGGGGTTTGTGCTATCTTGGAATTTTAGGTCCTCCGAAACTGTGACAGGTAGTGCAGAGGTGACATGCACAATTTACGCCATTAGAAAACCTGGGAGTGTTGATTGGATTTCGCGGTCCTGTACACAGCTAGGCTCCCAAAAAGTCTCACACATGGGGCATCCCCATAATCAGGAGAAGTGGCAGAATGTATTTTGGGGTCTCATTCCACATATACCCATGTCATATGTGAGAATTTTATCTTTTAGTGACAACGTTGTGTAAAAAAAAAAAAATTAAAAAAAAAATAGTAATATTCCCAAAACTTGTGGTAAAATATAAAATATTCCATGGACTCACCATGCCTCTCAGCAAACAGCTTGGGGTGTCTACTTTCCAAAATGGGGTCATTTGGGGGGGTTTTGTGGTATCTTGACATTTCAGGGCCTCCTAAACCGTTAGAGGTAGTGAGAAAATGCAATGAAAAATGTACGCCCTTTGAAATTCTGATGGTGGGGATTTGTTTTTGTGGTCCCGTACACAGCTAGGCTCCCAAAAAGTCCCACATATGTGGTATCCCTGTACTCAGGAGAAGCAGCAGAATATATTTTGGGGTGTAATTACACATATACCCATGGCATGTGTGAGCAATATATCATTTCAATGACAACTTTGTGTAAAAAAAAAAAAAAAAATTTTAGTCATTTTTCAAACACCTGTGACAAAAAAATGAAATATTCAATGAGCTCAACATGCCTCTCAGAACATTCCTTAGGATGTCTACTTTCCAAAAAGTGGTAGTTTGGGGGGGTTTTGTACTGCCCTGCCATTTTAGCACTTCATGAAATGAGATAGGCAGTCAAAAATTAAAGCTGCGTAAATTTCAGTATTTACACCATAGTTTGTAGACGCTATAACTTTTGCGCAAACCAATAAAAATACGCTCATTGAATTTTTTTTTGTCAAAGACATGTAGCTTAATATATTTTGGCCAAAAAAAAATACATAAATTGAGTATATTGGATATTTTTTAAAAGACAAAGTTGAAAATGTCATTTTTTTGCAAAATTTTCGCTCTTTTTTTATTAATATCGCAAAAAATAAAAAGCGCAGAGGTGATCAAATACCACCAAAAGAAAGCTCTGTTTGTGGGAAAAAAAGGACGTAAATTTCGTTTGGGTACCACATTGCATGACCGCACAATTGTCAGTTAAAGTCACGCAGTGCCGAGTCGTAAAATACCCCCTGGTCGGAATGGGGGTAAAATCTTCCGGGGCTTAAGTGGTTAAAAGAAAGCAAAATCTTGAAGTACTATGAAATAACATTGGAATGTACTGAGAGTTTTCACATAATTTTTCCTAACAATTCTCATACAAATTTTTGTTTGAAATTCTACTAGGGTATACACAGCTTTACTCAAAAGCATATCAAAGCAACTCAAAAGCAAGTTAAAGCAACTTGAAAGTAAAACAACTTCCTCAAAATGACTGAAAGCATACAGCAATTTCCGTGACTTTTATTCAGTGCCAATTTACATGATCCCTTAGGGCCAGTTCACACTAGAGCCTGTCCCTGTTTTGACACCCCAATCATTTTATTGCGCTGCCAAAGTACTGGTACAAGGGCAAGCACTACTTTTTCAGATCGCATCACACCAGCCCGCATGGTAATGAAGTACTACACGGTTTGGTGGCCACAAATGTGCTGCATTTGCTGGATCCGTTTGAGGTGCCATTAACAATTATAATACCAGCACACATTAGGGCAGCACATTCACGTGCATTACAAGCAATGCTCATTCCACACATTCTATTGTGAACCGGCCCCAGAACAGTAAATGACTGCCTTTCTTTGTTTGTACAGAATGTTTGAGCACATATAGGGTTGAATTTACCAGGAGAAAAGCCTAAAGCGATGTAAATTCCGCTTTTCTATTTATACCTACAGGTAAGCCTATAATAAGGCTCATCTGTACATACAGTGAATATCTCCTAAATGTGCATGTTTAGGAGACATTTACATTTGTAGCAGCCTGTGAAATCACCAGCAAATGCTAGTGGGCTCCTGATTGGGCCCCCTTTTTTGTGCCCTTTTCCCTTTGTTCTAAGATTCCCCTCCGTTTTGCCCCCAATCAAGATGGCAGCAGGGGGTTGCATCAATATCACTCATGCAGGGGCGGCCACCTAGTGCACGTGCAATTAGCACAAGTCCTGGACCAAAGGTGACATGGGGACCAGCGTTTAGTCATTTCTGCTCCTGTGGGGAAATAAAAAGTGGTGGGCCAGGTCGCAGTAGTTGTTAGTAGCTTCCTGTGTACCTGTACTTTTGTAATCCATGTTGAAGGTATGTGGGTGGTATTCCATTCGATTGCAGTTTGTGGCACAGTAGAAGCCCTGTATGATGGATCTAACTTAGCTCTGTGGTCGTTGTGAAGTCCTGTTTGTATCTACCACAATTATAGCAACTAAGTGTATGGTAACTTTTGGGATTGCCTGTGAGTTGCAGCTTGCCTAGAAAGGTTTTTTATTTTTTATCTAGTGCTTTGGTATGTACATTATGACTTGGGGAATATTGCTAGCTCTCCTTGGAAAATGTGGAACTTATAGTCAACCCTTGCCAGCTTTTACTCACTATTGTTATTTTATTGTCTATGTAGCACCCTCCTAGGTAGGTGCTAGGTAAAGCATAGAGTGGCCCTGTTTGCTTATCAGGAGAGCCTGATCTGTTAGTTAGCCTGTCACATACTTCCAGGTGTGACCTATTGAGTCTGGGGAGTCTCCCCACTGAATCCATTGAGGGACCATGTTGGACAGTGGAGGAAACCTAGCCAATAGCACACCAGGGTTTATGACTGTCCCAGTGGGTGGCAATTGCTGCAATGCATCCTGGGATTGGGAATAAATCCAAGAGGGCATGTGACAGGGTGTCTTTTGGCGGGAGCAAAGTCCCAGGAGGAGGTGGATAGCTGTCTCTCCTCCTGCTGAAGTAAGGAAGGGAGTCCAGGCAGTCAGCCTAGGGACCAGAGGTTGAGCTGTGCTGAAAGGAGTCAGTCTGCTGACCGAGTGGAGCTGCTGGGCAGAAGACTTCAGGAAAAACAGTGTCATGAGTACTCAAGGATCTGCCCAGGGGTCTGCCTAAGAGAGGGGACCACTCCAGAGAGGTCAAGGAGATCAAGGAGCCAGCTAACCCAGAGTGTTACAGAAAAGGTGGTGTCAAGTTGTTAAGCCCTTAGGATTAGGGATAAAGCGGGAACCAGGGAGGGCCCTGAAGTTGTTCAGCAGTACAGTCTACCTCAAGGAATAGCTTGCCTTAGGACAGAATTACCTCAGGAAGCTTAATGAGAACCTTTCACAGCCAAGGGCAAAGTGAAGCAGCGGCCTAGCTGTGACTAGCTCAATTTCTGTGTATTCAGCATTACTCAGGGTTAACCAGCATTTATTCAAGTCATCCCTGCCTGTTGTACATGGTTTAGTTCAGTTGGAGTATCCCACTCATCCCTTCTCCTATCCAAGTTCCTAATAAAACATAAAAACCAAAGAAACTGGACTGGTCCTTGTCTGAGGTAAAGACATTTGGAAACATGTCAGAATGTTCTGCTGTTGCTAATGATAACCCAGGGGAACCCGTCACCAGCAGCTCCCTTACCCCCATACCTCCTTAGAGAGGCAGGATTTCCAAAGAAACACATTGAGATGTTGAACCTAAGTTGAAGACACTCCAGGCAGACAGTATTGTGTATTAGTGTTTTGTAGGAAAGAATTTGACCCTGTTCTTAACTTTTTGAGAATTGCAATAAATTTATCCAATTTATCTAATTTGTGCCCTGACATCTGAAAAATCCATCTTTACTTCCAAATCAATACTTAATTATCAGGATCTGGTGCCCTTAGGAACCCCCTTTTCTTCCATATTTATGTCAATGAAAGCAAATTATTCTCTGATTGGATTGGGTGCAAAGGGGGGTGGTGGTGACATCATGCTCTTCACCCTGTCTAATCAGAAAATGCTTTGCATTCTCTCACTCAGTACGGAACATGAAAGCTACTGGAGATCAGTGAAGTAACAATGTCCACCACAGTGATTTCCATTTTCCAGGGGGATCCAACAGCATTTACTTATTTTCTCATTATTTGTGGACTGTGCTTTTACCACAGTGGCAAGATCGTGGACAGCATTTCTATGCCTGTAAGGCTACCCCTGCCCTCCACCCCAATATGGAAGGTAATGTTTCCACATTGTTGGACCACATGGTCAGTAGGTGGGTTCACCAGACCACAGACACATGGTCCTGAAAGAATGGGCCGGGTCAGTATATATCAGATACTGGGTGACTCTTCTGGCAGCTGGGAAGTATGCAGGATGGGGCACACCACTGGAGCTGGTTGTGCAACCCTGCAACTCTACAGATGGTGATGTCTCCTCCTCCTCTTCAATGCTCTTTTTAGGTGAGCCATCCTCTAAACCACCAGACCCACACAGGAGTTGAAGAGGTTGTAATGATTTGGACAAAATCCTGTCATTCAGTGTTGCATGCCTAGGAGACAGGAGTCACACTGGGGCAGAGATTTTTTTATACCAGAAGTGGTTAACCCCACATCATTTTGTGCCTGCTAAGGTCATGTGTGACAACTGCACCATCCTGCTGTATCCCTTTGACAGGAAAGTACACACATGTGCCTGGCACATATACTCAATCTCATGGCACAGCGCTTCCTCTCTAGGTAATCTGTCTAATTGGATCTTTGGAGGCAGGCAGTCATTTCAGACATTTCAGACAGTCAACCCCATCCAGTGTGTGGCTGGGAGAAATTCAGTAGGAACTCCATCTGCTCAGAAACCACCCAATATGTGACTACTGGAACTCTATCTTGATAATGTTGCAATGTCTGCACATGCATCAGTGAGACGTAAATTAATACCTAGTGATTAAAGCAAGAAGACAGGTGTGGGGGAGCTGGGATCCTCATATGGAATGCATGTACTGTATTGTCATAATTTAAAGGAGTTGTATAGTCAGAAGGTTTTTTATCTTAATGCAGCCAGTCAGTTAGCCAATCAGGAGAGAGAGAGAGAGAGCAGAGCCGAACTCGCAGCTTCATGTCTGAATGGACACACAGAGCTGCAGCTCGGCTCAGGTGCCCCCCACAGCAAGCTGCTTGCTTTGGAGGCACTCGACAGAAGGAAGGGGCCAGGAGCATGGGCATCCACAGAACTTTTTTTTGGGGGGGCATCATTTTAAGGTCACCCATGCTCCGCCCCTTTTCAACAATGCCATTAAGGGGAGGGGCTTAGTCATTAATATTATTTTGAGTATTTATTTTTAAAGAGCAAACAGCAGCATTTTTTTAAAGCATTTGTTAACCTAAAACAAAAAAAAATTGATCATGTTCCCTTAAAGCATGTTATACAGCACAGTGCTTTGCTGTGTAATTTGGCTGATCCTGCCTGGCTATACCCTCCCCTCTGTAAACTGACCACAGTATACCATGTCTGCTGAGCCCTGACACCATGGTCAGTTTACGTGCCTCTGTCATCCGCAGCCCTCCTGTCCTCCTCTGTCCTCTCTCCCCCCTCCCTCCCTGCCTGTCTGCTCCTGTGTCAGTACCCGCCCCCTCCCCTCCTGCTGCTTTAGTTTAATTTAAAGTTTAATATCCTGTCTACAGTCTGTTTAATAATCCTGTGTGCCCCTGTGTATGTGTTTTATAAAAATAAGCCATTCTTTACAAGTTTTCAGAGCGCCAATTGCTGCTCACGTTACCCGCCGCATCTCTCCTCCTCTCCCTCTCCCCCTGCTCCCCTCCCGACTGACATCAGTGAGGAATCCTCAGCCCGCCTGCTGCAGGCAGCTGTCAGATGGGGGGAGGAGAGAGCCGATGGGTCATGTGAGCAGCCGATGGGTCACGTGAGCGGCGCTCTGCCCTCTTAAAAAAGTAAACCGTTCTTTACCAGTTTTCAAACACATACACAGATACACAGGATTATTAAACCGACCAGACAGGATGGTATAAAGTGGCTTAACAACCACTTGAAAGGGGAAGTTAAGATTCCGGGGGGGGGGGGATTTTCCCCCATTGCCCCTACCTGCAAACGCCCACGGCCAGGAGCAGCAAAGGGGGACTCAAGAAGAGGAGGATCCAGGTTGCCCTGTGCAAAACCAACTGCACAGAGGAGGTAAGTATAGCATGTTTGTTATTAAAAAAAAAAAATGGAGACTTTACAATCACTTTAGGGAGGCAACCAGATTAGTGAGCTATAACAATGAAGGCATCATGCTCACTATTCCTGTGATGGTCCTGCTGGGGCAGACACTGCATGAATTATAGATAGGAGATTGAAGCCATAGCAGCAGGAGGAACCTCTTTTCTGGTTTCACAAGTGACCAGGCTTTGAGGAACTCCTCAAACTTCAGGGACCATTTTCTAACCCCTTGATCACCAATAAAGTTAATCCCTTCCCTGCCAGTGTAATTTTTACAGTAACAGTGCATATTTATAGCACTGATTACTGTAGTAATGTCACTGGTACCCCCAAAAGTGTCAAAAATGTTAGAAAGGGGTCCGATCTATCCGCAGCAATGTCGCAGTCCTGCTAAAAAAATTGCAGATCGCCACCAATAAAAAAAACAATAAAAATTACATAAATCTTTCCTAACGCAATAACTTTTGCGCAAACCAATCAAAATACGCTTATTGCTATTTTTTTTACCAAAAATATGTAGCAGAAAACAAATTAGCCTAAAATGTTAAAAAATTTTGATTTTTGCAATTTTTTTTGAGAATTTCATATAAAAATGTGAAAAATATTGTTATTTTTTCATAATTGTCGCTCTTTTTTTATTTATAGCGCAAAAAATAAAAATTGCACAGGTGATCAAATACCACCAAAAGAAAGCTCTGTTTGTGGGAAAAAAAGGACAAATTTATTTGGGTACAGCATCGCATGACCGAGCAATTGTCTGTTAAAGTCACGCAGTGCCGAATCGCAAAATAGGGCCTGGTCTTTGAGCAGACAAATCTTCCAGGGCTGAAGTGGTTATGCCAGCCGTAGATGGGTTGAAATTTGGCCGGTTCATCAGGAACAGGCTGAATTGTGGTCCATCTGTGAGCAGCCAGGTTGTACTAAAGTTGATCTATCGGTCAACTTTAACCAGCCAATCAGGTTTTTTTTTTATATTAATACTGCTGTAAGTATGCAATATTGCTGTGAGAGGGATTCCCCCTTTTAACACTGAATGTGTTGATGGGAGAATCAACTGATTTTATTTCCTTCCTGTGCAATTTTCCTGAATTAAGTTTTGAATCAGGCAATCTTTTTCTTTCTCCAGTCTGCTGCTCAGTGATCTAAGTAGTAAACGGAGACATGTATCTGCTTTATTTTCCTTAAAAAAAAAAAAAACGGTTAAATTGTTTTCATGATAGACTGTGCATCAATCTCATTGGAGAGATGGGATTGATTTATTCAGCAATTCAAATGTTTAGGCTGGCGTTCCTGATGGTTAGATGTCAATGGTTGGAATCTGATGGTTGGATGTCAGTAGCATGTAACTCACCCGTTTCATTGCAGCTGCTGGTCTCCTTCCAGTATCCTTGTTTTGGCTGAGCTACACTCTCCCTCTCTGTCTGGCCACCAAGTTGATAAATTTACCCCAGCATCTGGGTGGAGACCAAACCTGTTTTAAGTCATTCAAGCTCTCAGCGTCTTGCTCGTGATAGTGTTTGTAACATTTGCTTCAAGCTACCTGTTTCCCTGTCTTGTTCCCATGCCTAGATCTGCATCTTGTTTGAATTCCCTTGTTGGCGAGCTTGTTTGGATTACCTTGTTGGTGACCTTGGATAAGATTTAGACTATGCTCAGAACTCTGTCTGCCTTTTGATCATGGACTGACTCTGACTTCTCTTTGCACTCTGCTTGCTCTGAGCCAGGACTGTCACTGGACTGCTCTGCCTGTCTGGCATCTGCAAGTACTGGTTTTCTGTGCTTAGTTCACACCTACCTCAAAATGGTAGCCAGGCATTATAGCATTGTGTATAGGACCTAAGTACCAGTAGGCCTGCTTGCCTTATGGGAAACCTATAGGTGAAGAACACAGCAGCCACCCGCCTGTAATAATTGGCAATCAGTCATACATGGAATTTGGTTATGTTTAAATTGTTTGTCCTGTATAAACTCTCTGTCAGCCTTATGTTTACATGCTTCCTTACAGAGCATAGATCTGTTTTCAGAAATGTAAAGACCCTTTGTGCTAATAGAAATTAAAGAAAGTGTGACCACTATGTACGTACACTGTCTCGCCTCTCAGATCTGACCACAATGACGCCTGTAGAGTATTTATGCCGCAACTTTGATAAATTACGGGGCTACATTTCCATGGTTTATAACGTGTTAACTGACTCACCTATAAAACTTCCTTATATGCTACGTTGGGAAACCGACATCCAGGACACCCTTGAGCTGGTGGACTGGCATGTTATGGCTCAGGAGGCTTCCAGGTCACTGATCAACACCTCCATCGTAGAAGCGAATTATAAAGTGTTGCTCCGCTGGTACATGGTGCCGGCCAGAATAGCAACTTTCGTCCAGGGCGCATCTTCTCTGTGCTTTCGGGGTTGCGGCCAGGAGGGTACCATGTTTCACGTTTGGTGGCAGTGCCCCAAAGTGCGGCGTTTTTGGATCAGGGTGTACAATTTTATTTACACCTTGACCCAGGTTAACCTAATCAAATCTCCACAGCAGGCCCTGTTGGGTCAGAAGGTGGGTGCGGCCACGAGAGCGCAGAGGCGGCTTATCACTTTTATCTTTACAGCAGCTAAAATTACCATAGCCAGGTCCTGGAGGTCTCCTGTTATACCATTTGAGCAGTTGAGGCACAAGCTGTCCTGGATTATGCTGAATGAGCGGCTGTCGGCACAATTGGACGACAAGCTGCGCGGATTTGATAAAGTGTGGGAGCCCTGGCTCAGTTATCTGACGGGGCCGGCTTGAGGGAGGTCCAGGGGGCAGGGGGTGGGTCCATTCTTTTTCTAATCTTCCTTTATTCTATCGCTTCTTCTTCCCTTTCTTTTCTCGCGTCTCTTTTTTTCTTTACCTTCCTTCTTTGCCTTTTCAGTACTTTTCGCTTAGCATGGGGCTGCCTTGAGAGGGCACGTAGCTATGTACCCTAGCACTTTTTACCTACTCAGGGGAATACGCTTTTGTAGTCTATCTCAAAGGCCTCTGTTGGATTGTTATGCGGGGTAAATACTGTGGGTTTACTGTTTGCCTCTGGGCTTGTTACAGTTTGTTGCAGCATGGGCCTTGCCCCTAAATGATACCAAATGTCGTTGTTCTGATGTATATGTTAAAATTCTCAATAAAAATTATTGAAAAGAAAATAAAGAAAGTGTGACTATGGGGACCCTGTGAACAGAACTTCAGGGAGGAACAACTGTTGAGTGTCAAAGAGCTGTACTCCAGAGTCAGGGTTAAAGAGTTAAAGGGATGAGAAAGGAATATAGATGAAGAGAAACAAGGGGGAAAAATAAGAATGATAGGGAGTAAAAAAAAGAAAGTGGGGGATAACATTAGGCATAGGAATATTAGGAATCAATCACAATGCATGGGAAAAAAGATTGAAAAAAAGAAAAAGATTCTGGACCAGTATTTACCTTTGTAGCACTGGAAGAGACAGGTTCATCTTCATCACTGTCCTCCTATCCTGGTCACAAGCACCTGGAGTTCTGGAGCAGGGCATTTAGCAGTCTCTCTGAAATCAGCCCTCATAAACCTGTCCTCTCAGTGAGAAACCACTCACCAAGGGTAAAGTTAAAGTATAATTAACAGTATTTTTTTTTTTTTTTTCATTTTGGATAGAGTGCAGAGAGATTAGAAAGCTTGTCAGTTTGTATCTTTGCCTGTGCCCCAGTTAGTGAGATTCACCAACTCTATTTGCCCTGTTTAACGTTGTCATTGAAAGTAGAAAGAAAATCCCAAATTTTGGGTTGCCCCAGAAAAACACTGGATCTAGTGACCTGGAGGTCCTCAAAGAATACCCTTAATTTGCAGGAATTTCCCCTCACTTCCTGTTTGGTTATGGGATAGGAAGTGAAGGGAAATCTCTGCATTGGGACACAGATGGCGAAAAAAAATCTCACAGAGGTTATGACCCTCCCTTTTTCTATCCAAAAATGAAAAAATAGGTTTTGGCTATAGTTATATTTTAAGCCCTCTATTTCCACAACTTTCACCAACCCAGGGCTGCAGGCTAAGCAATGGCTTATGTGTCCCTCAAGAATATATCATATTGCTGGAGCTGTCAGGAGAGACTGAGAAAATGGTGTTAAAACCTAGACAACAAAAATTAAGCACAAACGAGAAAACTGGGATTGGTCTCAAACAGCAAGCTTTAACATACAAAACCTTTATGTCAAGGCACAAATACTACCCATTCAAAATATTGGCTCATGTGTTCCCTGAGGGCACCAGCAGTTTGTGGACCTTGTGGTATTGTGTAAGCCCCTGAGGCAAACCAAACAAATAGCATAAGGAATTGAGTCTCATCAAAGCATAACATCAAAGCGTAGTTATGAAAAGCACTCTGCTATTGTTTGTCTGACATCATTTACATTCCCATCTCCCGTCAGCTACCTTGTAAAAAGTGGCTCAGGAGGCACCCATCAGGTTACAAGGTCCATGTTTGGCATGGAGAATTAGTCCATATTTGGCATTGTTAGATAAGAGGTAAGTTATTTATACCAAAATCATTTCTAGCATGACTTTATGATGACAATCATAAGACTGGTGTGTAGAAGTCCTGCACCAGAGTTGTGCTTATAGTTAAAGTATAACTAAAGGCAAAACATTTTTTTTTAGTTTTAGAGGGATTGGAGGGGTTGGAGAGGGATTCGAACACTTGTCAGTTCTTATTGATGTCTGTGCTCCCTTTAACCACTTACTACCCGCCCGCCATCAAATGAAGGCGGACCGGTGTAGCTATTATCCTGGGACGCCGTCATATGACGGTGCACCAGAACAGCCTCTCTCGCGCGCCCCCGGGGGCGAGCGGAGCGGCGATCGTGACCGATCTCGGTAAAGAGTCAATGACATGACTTTTTACCCATGTGATGTGTCCAATCACAGCCGGTCACATGTAAATGAAGAAGTGCCATTATTCAGCTCTCCTCGGCTCACACTGTCAGTGTGTGAGGCGAGGAGAGCCGATCAGCTGCTCCTCCTTATAGGGGACACAGAGAAATGTAATCAAGGCACTGATCACCAGTGCCCTGATTACACAAGAGTGAAATAAAATGCCATAACTGCCCACCATCAGTGCCCACAGTGCCCGCCATCAGTGTCCACAATCAGTGGCCATAGTGCTGCCAGTCAGTGCCCATCAGTGCCTGCTCATCTAGGCACTGACTGGCAGCACTATGGGCACTGAGTGGGCACTGAGAGGCGACACTGATGGACACTGATGGGTGGCACTGATGGACACTGATGAGCGGCATTGATGAGCACTGATGGGCAGCACCATCAGTGCTCATCAGTGCTGCCCATCAGTGCTCATCAGTGCCACCCATCAATGTCCATCAGTGCCGCCTCTCAGTGACCATCAGTGTCGCCCGTCAGTGCCACATCTCAGTCCCTCTCAGTCCCCATCAGTGCCACCTCTCAGTGCCAAGCAGTGGCACATCTCAGTGCCCATCAGTGCCACCTATCAGTGCTCATCAGTGCCGCCTATCAGTGCCACATATCAGTGCTCATCAGTGCGGCATATTAGTACTTCCCCATCAGTGCCACCTCATCAGTGCCCATAAGTGCCCCCTCATCAGTGCCCATAAGTGCCACCTCATCAGTGCCCATCAGTGCAGCCTATCAGTGCCCATCAGTGCCGCCTCATAAGCGCACATCAGTGAAGGAGAAAAATTTGTTTATTTTCAAAATTTACTTACAGAAAATAAGAAAAAACGTTTTTTTTCAAAATGTTCTGTTTTTTTTTTCTTTTTTTTTTGTAAGAAATAAAAAACCCAGAGGTGATTAAATACCAACAAAAGAAAGCTCTATTTGTGTGAAAAAAGTGATAAACATTTCATATGGGTACAGTGTAGCATGACCACGCAATTGTCATTCAAAGTGTGACAGTGCTGAAAGCTGAAAATTGGCCTGGGCAGGAAGGGGGTGAAAGTGCACTGTAGGCAAGTGGTTAAGGTAATTCATCCTCTCTATTTGTGCCTGTGCTCCCTTTAAGGTAATTCAGCCTATCTACTTGCCTCATTTATTATTATCATTGAAAGTGAAAGTAAAAGAAAATCCCAATTTTTGGGTTGTCCTCAGAAAAGTAATAGAGGAGAAGACTACCAATAGAGACACTAGTTCTGGTGATTAATTTGCAGGCAATTCCTCTCAATTTCTGTTTGACTATGGGACAGGAAGTGAAGGGAAATCTCTGCAATGGCACAGATGGTGAAAAAAATGTGACAGGGGTTATAACCCTCCCTTACTATCCAAAATAAAAAAAAGGTTGCCTATGGTTCTACAACAGAAACCCTTCATGTGGTGGGCAAGATGGGGTTGAGCAGAGTAGTTAGGTTGCGTGAAAGAAAGGCAGTTCAGTATTTATCATGTCCAAAACATCTGCATAGGAAGAAGCTGTGTGATACTCCCAACTCCCTTAGAGTCCACAATTAGGGTTGAGCGAACACCTAGATGTCCGTGTTCGACGGGTTCGGCCGAACTTTAAAAAAAAGTCCGGGTCCCGGACTTTTACCGAACTTTTCCCGGACACCGAACCCCATTGAAGTCAATGGGGACCCGAACTTTAAGGCACTAAAATGGCTCTAAAACACCAAAGGAAAGGGCTAGAGTGCTGCAAATGGCAGCAAAACGTAATTAAGAGCATGGCAAGTGCTCTGCAAACAAATGTGGATAGGGAAATAACTTAAAACAACAAAAAAAAAACAGAAAAATAAAACAATGTTCTTCTTCATCTCTGAAGGACGAGGCCCATATGGAGTAGGAGGGAGGTTGAGGTGGTGGTGGATGTGGCGGTGACATAGGCGTGCGCACAGGGTGTGCTGGGTGTGCCTGGGCACACCCTAATCACCTAGGGCACATAGCATTGCCAGTGAGGAGATGGGAAAGATCTCCCTGGGACCTGCTCTGCTCTATTTCTCCTTGCCTACAGGTACATGGCCCCGATACATTACTCTCCCTGCTGGCAAACACATGCATGTGTATTTCAACTTTGGGGTGCACACCTTAATGCAATAGGCTGCGCACACCTATGGGCGGTGTAGGTGGAAGCGGCGGTGGAGGAGGACCAGGGCCGGATTAACAGCATCATGGGCTTGGTGCTGAGGATTTTGAAGGGCCTTAAGGGCCGTGCCTTGCCATGCACCCAGAGGAGGAAGGGTGCAGCCATGCATGCCTAATTCAACATGGGATGCTGTCTCTGAAGCCCATAAACACATCCATGCATCGCCAACTGTCCCTCCTTGTCCGGCCTTCACGCTGTGTGGGGAGGTTCTGAGGGTGCTGCCTGGGGAAGCGAGCATAGAAGCCAGACTTCTGTGTTTACAAGTGACAGAAGAGCGGTAACAGTGAATATGGCCAACCCGGGGCCTATATAAAAGGTAGGGGCCTGAAGCTGCAGCTCCAATAGCCCCTACATTAATCTGGCCCTGAGGAGGAGGACGAGGTAGCCAACACTGCTTCTTTTCAAAAATTTTAAATGAGGGTACACCCCAAAAGAGTGAGAAAGAGCAAAAATGGAACAATGGGTGGGTAAGGTCGGTATCCATTGCTATTCTGCATAAGGTACGGAAAAGTCCCGTGGGATCCATGCCTGGTTCATTTTAATGAACGTGAGCTTGTCCACATTGTCTCTGGACAGGCGGCTGCGCTTGTCTGTTATAACGCCCCCAGCCGTGCTAAATACCCGTTCAGATAATACACTGGCTGCAGGGCACGCCAGCACCTCCAAGGCGTAAAGGGCAAGCTCAGGCCATGTGCCCAATTTGGAGACCCAGAAGTTGAAGGGGGCAGACCCGTCATTCACTACATGTAGGCGTGTGCACACATACTGCTCCACCATGTTGGTAAAATGCTGCCTCCTGCTAAGACGTTCCATCTGAGCTGCTGGTGCTGCTGTTTGTTGTGGCGTGCTGACAAAGCTTTTCCACATTTCGGCCATGCTAACCCTGCCTTCTGAGGTGCTGGCGGTGCCCTGGTTGCGTTGGCGACCTCCTCCTCCTCCTCCTCTGCCTTGTGCTTCCACTGTGGCCCCGCTGTCAGATGGGAATGCCAGCAGCATGGCGTCTACCAGCGTGCGCTTGTACTCGCGCATCTTGCGATCGCGCTCCAGTGAGTGAATTAAGGACGGTACGTTGTCCTTGTAACGGGGATCCAGCAGCGTGGCCACCCAGTAATCAGCACAAGTTAGAATGTGGGCAACTCGGCGGTCGTTGTGGAGACACTGCAGCATGTAATCGCTCATGTGTGCCAGGCTGCCCAGAGGCGACGAAAGGCTGTCCTCTGTGGGAGGTGTATCGTCCGTGTCCTCTGTATCCCCCCAGCCACGCACCAGTGATGGCCATGAGCTGGCCTGGGTGCCACCCTGCTGTGAACATGGTTCCATCTCCTCCTCCAGCTCCTCCTCCTCCTCATCCTCCTCATCCTCCAGAACTGTGCCCCTGCTGGACAATTGCGTCCCTGGCGTTTGCGTGTGCAGGAACCCACCCTCGGAGCCCCTTGCGAATGACTGCCCTGAAAGCCTTGGAAATGTTACCTCTTCATCCTCCTCCTCCTCCTCATCCTGTGCCACATCCTCTTCCATCATCGCCCGAATTGTTTTTTCAAGGAGGCATAGAAGTGGGATAGTTAAGCTGAGAACGGCGTCATTGCCACTGGCCATGTTGGTGGAGTACTCAAAACAGCGCAACAAGGCACACAGGTCTCGCATGGAGGCCCAGTTATTGGTGGTGAAGTGGTGCTGTTCCGCAGAGCGACTCACGCGTGCGTGCTGCAGCTGAAACTCCACTATGGCCTGCTGCTGCTCGCACAGTCTTTCCAGCATGTGCAAGGTGGAGTTCCACCTTGTGGGCACGTCACATATGAGGCGGTGAGCGGGAAGGCCGAAGTTACGCTGCAGCGCTGCCAGGCGAGCAGCAGCAGGGTGAGAACGCCGAAAGTGCGCACAAACGGCCCGCACTTTCTGCAGCAGCTCTGACATATCGGGGTAGTTTTTAAGGAACCTCTGCACCACCAAATTCAGCACATGCGCCAGGCAAGGGATGTGCGTCAAACCGGCTAGGCCCAGAGCTGCTATGAGATTTCGCCCGTTATCACACACCACCAGGCCGGGCTTGAGGCTCGCTGGCAGCAACCACTCATTTGTCTGCTGTTCCATGCTCCTCCACAACTCCTGCGCGGTGTGTGGTTTGTCCCCCAAACAGGCAAGTTGTAAAACTGCCTGCTGTCGTTTACCCCTGGCCGTGCTGAAGTTGGTGGTGAAGGTGTTACGCTGTCCGGATGAGGAGGCGGTAGAGGATGAGGAAGCGGAGTAGGAGGAGTTACGAACAGGAGGCAAACTGAAGCGCCCTGCAATCCTCGGTGGTGGAAGGACATGCGCCAAATTGCTATCCGCCTCAGGCCCATCCGCCACTGCATTTACCCAGTGTGCCGTTAGGGAGATATAACGCCCCTGACCGTGCTTACTGGTCCACGTATCCGTAGTTAGGTGGACCTTGGCACAGATGGCGTTGCGCAGTGCACACCTGATATTTTCCCCCACTTGGTTGTGCAGGGAAGGGATGGCTTGCCTGGAAAAGTAGTGGCGGCTGGGCACGACGTACTGTGGGACAGCCACCGACATAAGGTTTTTAAAACTGTGCGTCTCCACCAGACGGAATGACAGCATTTCAAAGGCCAATAATTTTGAAATGCTGGCATTCAGGGCCAGGGATCGCGGGTGGGTAGGGGGGTACTTCCTCTTCCTCTCAAGTGTTTGGGAGATGGAAAGCTGAACGCTTCCACGGGACATTGTGGAGATGGTTGTTGGTGACCCAGGTGGTGGTGTTGCTGACAGATCGTCTGTTTGCGGGGTGGCAGGTGCCGGTATCACTACAGATGTGGCTGGAGCGGCCGAGACTGCAGCAGAAGAGGAAGCAGGATGAGCCAGAGACGTTTCTTGGTTTTGAAGGTGTGTACTGCACTGCAGCTCGTGCTTTGCACTTAGATGCCTGATCATGCAGGTTGTGCTCAGGTTGAGAAGGTTCATGCCTCGCTTCAAGCTCTGATTGCACAGGGTGCAAACCACTCGTGTCCTGTCATCAGCACATTTTCTAAAGAACTTCCACGCTAGAGAACTCCTTTGAGCTGACTTTGGTGCGCTCGTTCCCTTGCTGCGTTGGGCAGTAGCGGGCGTAGTGTCTAGGGCACGGCCGCTCCGCTTCTGCACCCTGCTCCCTCTTCTGCTGTGCTGGTGGCTCTGTGCGACCACCGCCTCTTCCTCCAAACTGCTCAGGTCACCTGCATGACGTTCATTCCATGTGGGGTCGAGGACCTCATCGTCCTCCACATCATCTTCCACCCAGTCTTCACCCCTGCCCTCCTTGTCGGTCTCCACAATGCTGAACGCCGCAGCAGTTGGCACCTGCGTTTCGTCATCATCGGAGACGTGCTGCGATGATCCTTGCATGTACTCATCTTGAGAAATAAGTGGTTGGGCATCGCTGCACTCAATCTCTTCCACTTCTGGGGCAGGGCTAGGTGGATGGCCCTGGGAAACCCTGCTGACAGAGTCCTCAAAAAGAATAAGAGACTGCTGTATGGCTTGGGGCTCAGACTGCTGGCCTGATTTGCAAGGGGGTGAGGTGAAAGACGGTTGGACATTGGCTGCAGGTGCCAACTCTGACCTTTCTGCAGTAGACTGGGTGGGAGACAATGTGAAGGAACTGGAGGCACTGTCAGCAGCAAACCAATCTACTATCGCCTCAACTTGTTCTGGCCTCATCACTTCTAGGGGCGTTTGATGCCCTACCAAATACTGATGCAGGTTCTGTCGCCTACTCACACTTGAGGAAGGTGTTTCACTTGTGCGTGTAGCTGGCACAGATCGACCATGTCCTCTCCTTGCAACAGGAGCTCTACCAGCAGCACCACGACCCAGGCCACGGCCCTTATTTGACGGTCTCCTCATATTTCTGTAATTTAAGATCTTGCCCTAGAAAGGTTTTTATTGAATAGCGGAATAGAAAATATGATCCAAAAAAAGTGTATGTATATCACACGTACACAACCACACTAGGCCCCAATTACTATTGTTTGTACCCCTAAAAGGCTAGATGAGGAGTAGGGGGAGTATGGAACAGGCAGCACCCTCAAACCTTCAGAAGTATGAGATGAACCCCAACAACTTGGAAAGGTGGATCTCTCTCACACGTACCGACACAGACTATCCCGCAATTCAATTGATCCTCAAAGGTTTTTATTGAATAGCGGAATAGGAAATATGATCAAAAAAAGTGTATGTATCTCGCACGTACACAACCACACTAGGCCCCAATTACTATTGTTTGTACCCCTAAAAGGCTAGATGAGGAGTAGGGGGGGTATGGAACAGGCAGCACCCTCAAACCTTCAGAAGTATGAGATGAACCCCAACAACTTGGAAAGGTGGATCTCTCTCACACGTACCGACACAGACTATCCCGCAATTCAATTGATCCTCAAAGGTTTTTATTGAATAGCGGAATAGGAAATATGATCAAAAAAAGTGTATGTATCTCGCACGTACACAACCACACTAGGCCCCAATTACTATTGTTTGTACCCCTAAAAGGCTAGATGAGGAGTAGGGGGGGTATGGAACAGGCAGCACCCTCAAACCTTCAGAAGTATGAGATGAACCCCAACAACTTGGAAAGGTGGATCTCTCTCACACGTACCGACACAGACTATCCCGCAATTCAATTGATCCTCAAAGGTTTTTATTGAATAGCGGAATAGGAAATATGATCAAAAAAAGTGTATGTATCTCGCACGTACACAACCACACTAGGCCCCAATTACTATTGTTTGTACCCCTAAAAGGCTAGATGAGGAGTAGGGGGGGTATGGAACAGGCAGCACCCTCAAACCTTCAGAAGTATGAGATGAACCCCAACAACTTGGAAAGGTGGATCTCTCTCACACGTACCGACACAGACTATCCCGCAATTCAATTGATCCTCAAAGGTTTTTATTGAATAGCGGAATAGGAAATATGATCAAAAAAAGTGTATGTATCTCGCACGTACACAACCACACTAGGCCCCAATTACTATTGTTTGTACCCCTAAAAGGCTAGATGAGGAGTAGGGGGGGTATGGAACAGGCAGCACCCTCAAACCTTCAGAAGTATGAGATGAACCCCAACAACTTGGAAAGGTGGATCTCTCTCACACGTACCAACACAGACTATCCCCCAATTTAACTGATCCCCAAAGGTTTTTGATTAAATAGCGGAATAGAAAATATGATCCAAAAAAAGTGTATGTATATCACACGTACACAACCACACTAGGCCCCAATTACTATTGTTTGTACCCCTAAAAGGCTAGATGAGGAGTAGGGGGAGTATGGAACAGGCAGCACCCTCAAACCTTCAGAAGTATGAGATGAACCCCAACAACTTGGAAAGGTGGATCTCTCTCACACGTACCAACACAGACTATCCCCCAATTTAACTGATCCCCAAAGGTTTTTGATTAAATAGCGGAATAGAAAATATGATCCCAAAAAAGTGTATGTATATCACACGTACACAACCACACTAGGCCCCAATTACTATTGTTTGTACCCCTAAAAGGCTAGGAGTAGGGGGAGTATGGAACAGGCAGCACCCTCAAACCTTCAGAAGTATGAGATGAACCCCAACAACTTGGAAAGGTGGATCTCTCTCACACGTACCAACACAGACTATCCCCCAATTTAACTGATCCCCAGAGGTTTTTGATTAAATAGCGGAATAGAAAATATGATCCCAAAAAAGTGTATGTATATCACACGTACACAACCACACTAGGCCCCAATTACTATTGTTTGTACCCCTAAAAGGCTAGGAGTAGGGGGAGTATGGAACAGGCAGCACCCTCAAACCTTCAGAAGTATGAGATGAACCCCAACAACTTGGAAAGGTGGATCTCTCTCACACGTACCAACACAGACTATCCCCCAATTTAACTGATCCCCAAAGGTTTTTGATTAAATAGCGGAATAGAAAATATGATCCCAAAAAAGTGTATGTATATCACACGTACACAACCACACTAGGCCCCAATTACTATTGTTTGTACCCCTAAAAGGCTAGGAGTAGGGGGAGTATGGAACAGGCAGCACCCTCAAACCTTCAGAAGTATGAGATGAACCCCAACAACTTGGAAAGGTGGATCTCTCTCACACGTACCAACACAGACTATCCCCCAATTTAACTGATCCCCAAAGGTTTTTGATTAAATAGCGGAATAGAAAATATGATCCCAAAAAAGTGTATGTATATCACACGTACACAACCACACTAGGCCCCAATTACTATTGTTTGTACCCCTAAAAGGCTAGGAGTAGGGGGAGTATGGAACAGGCAGCACCCTCAAACCTTCAGAAGTATGAGATGAACCCCAACAACTTGGAAAGGTGGATCTCTCTCACACGTACCAACACAGACTATCCCCCAATTTAACTGATCCCCAAAGGTTTTTGATTAAATAGCGGAATAGAAAATATGATCCCAAAAAAGTGTATGTATATCACACGTACACAACCACACTAGGCCCCAATTACTATTGTTTGTACCCCTAAAAGGCTAGGAGTAGGGGGAGTATGGAACAGGCAGCACCCTCAAACCTTCAGAAGTATGAGATGAACCCCAACAACTTGGAAAGGTGGATCTCTCTCACACGTACCAACACAGACTATCCCCCAATTTAACTGATCCCCAGAGGTTTTTGATTAAATAGCGGAATAGAAAATATGATCCCAAAAAAGTGTATGTATATCACACGTACACAACCACACTAGGCCCCAATTACTATTGTTTGTACCCCTAAAAGGCTAGGAGTAGGGGGAGTATGGAACAGGCAGCACCCTCAAACCTTCAGAAGTATGAGATGAACCCCAACAACTTGGAAAGGTGGATCTCTCTCACACGTACCAACACAGACTATCCCCCAATTTAACTGATCCCCAAAGGTTTTTGATTAAATAGCGGAATAGAAAATATGATCCCAAAAAAGTGTATGTATATCACACGTACACAACCACACTAGGCCCCAATTACTATTGTTTGTACCCCTAAAAGGCTAGGAGTAGGGGGAGTATGGAACAGGCAGCACCCTCAAACCTTCAGAAGTATGAGATGAACCCCAACAACTTGGAAAGGTGGATCTCTCTCACACGTACCAACACAGACTATCCCCCAATTTAACTGATCCCCAGAGGTTTTTGATTAAATAGCGGAATAGAAAATATGATCCCAAAAAAGTGTATGTATATCACACGTACACAACCACACTAGGCCCCAATTACTATTGTTTGTACCCCTAAAAGGCTAGGAGTAGGGGGAGTATGGAACAGGCAGCACCCTCAAACCTTCAGAAGTATGAGATGAACCCCAACAACTTGGAAAGGTGGATCTCTCTCACACGTACCAACACAGACTATCCCCCAATTTAACTGATCCCCAAAGGTTTTTGATTAAATAGCGGAATAGAAAATATGATCCCAAAAAAGTGTATGTATATCACACGTACACAACCACACTAGGCCCCAATTACTATTGTTTGTACCCCTAAAAGGCTAGGAGTAGGGGGAGTATGGAACAGGCAGCACCCTCAAACCTTCAGAAGTATGAGATGAACCCCAACAACTTGGAAAGGTGGATCTCTCTCACACGTACCAACACAGACTATCCCCCAATTTAACTGATCCCCAAAGGTTTTTGATTAAATAGCGGAATAGAAAATATGATCCCAAAAAAGTGTATGTATATCACACGTACACAACCACACTAGGCCCCAATTACTATTGTTTGTACCCCTAAAAGGCTAGGAGTAGGGGGAGTATGGAACAGGCAGCACCCTCAAACCTTCAGAAGTATGAGATGAACCCCAACAACTTGGAAAGGTGGATCTCTCTCACACGTACCAACACAGACTATCCCCCAATTTAACTGATCCCCAAAGGTTTTTGATTAAATAGCGGAATAGAAAATATGATCCCAAAAAAGTGTATGTATATCACACGTACACAACCACACTAGGCCCCAATTACTATTGTTTGTACCCCTAAAAGGCTAGGAGTAGGGGGAGTATGGAACAGGCAGCACCCTCAAACCTTCAGAAGTATGAGATGAACCCCAACAACTTGGAAAGGTGGATCTCTCTCACACGTACCAACACAGACTATCCCCCAATTTAACTGATCCCCAAAGGTTTTTGATTAAATAGCGGAATAGAAAATATGATCCCAAAAAAGTGTATGTATATCACACGTACACAACCACACTAGGCCCCAATTACTATTGTTTGTACCCCTAAAAGGCTAGGAGTAGGGGGAGTATGGAACAGGCAGCACCCTCAACCCTTCAGAAGTATGAGATGAACCCCAACAACTTGGAAAGGTGGATCTCTCTCACACGTACCAACACAGACTATCCCCCAATTTAACTGATCCCCAAAGGTTTTTGATTAAATAGCGGAATAGAAAATATGATCCCAAAAAAGTGTATGTATATCACACGTACACAACCACACTAGGCCCCAATTACTATTGTTTGTACCCCTAAAAGGCTAGGAGTAGGGGGAGTATGGAACAGGCAGCACCCTCAAACCTTCAGAAGTATGAGATGAACCCCAACAACTTGGAAAGGTGGATCTCTCTCACACGTACCAACACAGACTATCCCCCAATTTAACTGATCCCCAAAGGTTTTTGATTAAATAGCGGAATAGAAAATATGATCCCAAAAAAGTGTATGTATATCACACGTACACAACCACACTAGGCCCCAATTACTATTGTTTGTACCCCTAAAAGGCTAGGAGTAGGGGGAGTATGGAACAGGCAGCACCCTCAAACCTTCAGAAGTATGAGATGAACCCCAACAACTTGGAAAGGTGGATCTCTCTCACACGTACCAACACAGACTATCCCCCAATTTAACTGATCCCCAAAGGTTTTTGATTAAATAGCGGAATAGAAAATATGATCCCAAAAAAGTGTATGTATATCACACGTACACAACCACACTAGGCCCCAATTACTATTGTTTGTACCCCTAAAAGGCTAGGAGTAGGGGGAGTATGGAACAGGCAGCACCCTCAAACCTTCAGAAGTATGAGATGAACCCCAACAACTTGGAAAGGTGGATCTCTCTCACACGTACCAACACAGACTATCCCCCAATTTAACTGATCCCCAAAGGTTTTTGATTAAATAGCGGAATAGAAAATATGATCCCAAAAAAGTGTATGTATATCACACGTACACAACCACACTAGGCCCCAATTACTATTGTTTGTACCCCTAAAAGGCTAGGAGTAGGGGGAGTATGGAACAGGCAGCACCCTCAAACCTTCAGAAGTATGAGATGAACCCCAACAACTTGGAAAGGTGGATCTCTCTCACACGTACCAACACAGACTATCCCCCAATTTAACTGATCCCCAAAGGTTTTTGATTAAATAGCGGAATAGAAAATATGATCCCAAAAAAGTGTATGTATATCACACGTACACAACCACACTAGGCCCCAATTACTATTGTTTGTACCCCTAAAAGGCTAGGAGTAGGGGGAGTATGGAACAGGCAGCACCCTCAAACCTTCAGAAGTATGAGATGAACCCCAACAACTTGGAAAGGTGGATCTCTCTCACACGTACCAACACAGACTATCCCCCAATTTAACTGATCCCCAAAGGTTTTTGATTAAATAGCGGAATAGAAAATATGATCCCAAAAAAGTGTATGTATATCACACGTACACAACCACACTAGGCCCCAATTACTATTGTTTGTACCCCTAAAAGGCTAGATGAGGAGTAGGGGGAGTATGGAACAGGCAGCACCCTCAAACCTTCAGAAGTATGAGATTGTGTTCACTGTACCCCACAAAGATTGAGTTCACTGCACCCCACAATGATTGTGTTCACTGCACCCCACAAAGATTGTGTTCACTGCACCTCACAAAGATTGTGTTCACTGTACCCCCCAAAGATTG
The DNA here is from genome assembly GCF_965119305.1 of Pelophylax lessonae. Lineage (NCBI taxonomy): Eukaryota > Metazoa > Chordata > Amphibia > Anura > Ranidae > Pelophylax > Pelophylax lessonae. The sequence continues at coordinate 341,654,739 of NC_138769.1, read as the reverse complement.
TGTTCACTGCACCCCACAAAGATTCTGTTCACTGTACCCCACAAAGATTGTGTTCACTGCACCCCAAAAAGATTGTGTTCACTGCACCCCAAAAAGGATGTTGTTCACTGCACCCCAAAAAGGATGTTGTTCACTCCACCCCAAAAAGATTGTGTTCACTGCACCCCACAAAGATTGTGTTCACTGCACCCCAAAAAGATTGTGTTCACTGCACCCCAAAAATGATTTTGTTCACTGCACCCCAAAAAGGATTTTGTTCACTGCACCCCAAAAAGGATGTTGTTCACTCCACCCCAAAAAGATTGTGTTCACTGCACCCCAAAAAGATTGTGTTCACTGCACCCCACAAAGGATTTTGTTCACTGCACCCCAAAAAGATTGTGTTCACTGCACCCCAAAAAGGATGTTGTTCACTGCACCCCAAAAAGGATTTTGTTCACTGCACCCCAAAAAGATTGTGTTCACTGCACCCCACAAAGGATTTTGTTCACTGCACCCCACAAAGATTGTGTTCACTGCACACCAAAAAGGATTGTGTTCACTGCACCCCAAAAAGATTTTGTTCACTGCACCCCAAAAAGATTGTGTTCACTGCAGCCCAAAAAGATTGTGTTCACTGCAGCCCAAAAAGATTGTGTTCACTGCAGCCCAAAAAGATTGTGTTCACTGCAGCCCAAAAAGATTGTGTTCACTGCAGCCCAAAAAGATTGTGTTCACTGCAGCTCACACACAGAAAAATGGATGTGGATCACTGACACCTGCCTATCTCCAATCCCACACCACACAGCAATATCGATTGTAGTTTGTAGAACACAGTTTCCCTAAAATTCAGCAGACTCTGTCCCTAACAGGATTGAGAAGAGATCGTAGATCAGGATTGAGTGCAGACCCCACCCCCCACACAGCAATATCGATTGTAGTTTGTAGAAGACACTGACCCTATAATTCAGCAGACTCTATCCCTAAAATGCCTACAACTCGCCCTGCCTAAACACTCCGACCTGTCCCTCAATTCTATCCGGACACAAATGGTTTTTTCCTGCCTATCTTTCCCTAATCAGCAGCCAGCACGTTGATGTGTGCTCTGTCCCTGAATCTAAGCAGCATAATGACGCCGCTGCGGCTGCCTCGAACTTATAAAGACTTGGTCACATGCTTCAGACGGCCAATCACAGCTACTGAGACATTTGCAGGCATGGCTGGGATGGCTTAAGGCACACCAGTTAAACGATTGTTGATTGGCTGTTGAAAGCCCGCCATGAAAAGAGCGCCAAAGCATGCAAAACCCGGAAATAAAACGACCGAACACGGATTTTTACCCGAACATACAGTAAAGTGTCCGTGTCCGTGTTCGGGTACAAAAAATCCAATTATTCGGTACGAACACGAATAATACAGTCCGTGTTCGCTCAACACTATCCACAATGGCTTGTCTATGAAATTTTACATTGTTGTACCCTATCTCGGTATGGTAGCTGTTCTCACTGGAAAAAAGCTGACACATCCAAACAGTCAAGCAGGAAGTTGATCAACTTCCTTTTTGATAGCATAAAACTGATGTCAACAATAAGATCCCATGTGGCCAAATGTAGCTAGGTACAAGAGAATCAGGTAGAGCAGACATACGAATGCCAATGCACGAGGCTGAGATGGAAAGATTGTGGTGGTTATTGCTATAGAACCTTCTGCCTAGATAACTGATGAATTAGTACTTGTAACAAAAAAGTTTAATAGTAGTGGAAGAGATTGCTTGATCTTTTTTTGTCCTGTTCACATCATGCAATACAGCCTCTAGGACAAGGAATGGGAATCTGTGTTCTTATTGCCTCAGAGAGGGTGTTTTTACTATTCTTAGTGATCTCATTAATGTCTCATAGTTACATAGTTAGTCCATCTGGTTCAACCAAAAAAAAAAAAAAAATAGTATTGAAAAACCCAACCATACAATCCCATATACACAATCCTATACCCGCAGCTGATCCAGAGGAAGGTGAAAAAACCCCAGCAAAGCATGATCCAATTTACTACAGCAGGGGAAATAATTCCTTCCTGATCCCCCGAGAGGCAATCGGGGGATCAGGAAGGAATTTTTCTACTCATTTATATTATGTACACCCAGGAAAGAATCCAGGACTTTTTTTAAAGCAATCTAGGGAGTTAGCCAGAACCACATCTGGAGGGAGTCTATAATCCACATTTTCACAGCTCTTACGGTGAAGAAATCTTTCCGTATTTGGAGACAAAAATTGTTTTCCTCTAGACGTAAAGAGTGCCCCCTTGTCCTCTGTGTTGACTTTAAAGTGAACAACTCAACACCAAGTTCACTATATGGACCCCTTATGTATTTATACATGATGATCATATCCCCCCTTAATCTCGTCTTCTCAAGAGAGAATGAATTCAGTTCCTTTAATCTTTTCTCATAGCTGTGCTCCTCCATGCCTCTTATCAGTTTGGTTGCCCTTATCTGCACTTTCTCCAGTTCCCCAATATCTTTTTTAAGAACTGGTGCCCAAAACTGAACTGCATATTCCAGATGAGGTCTTACTAATGATTTGTACAGGGGCAAAATTATCTCTCTCTCTCTCTCTCTCTCTCTCTCTCTCTCTGGAGTCCATACCTCTCTTAATACAAGAAAGGACTTTGCTTCCTTTTTCATATCTTCTGCATGTGACCTCTGAAGACGTCACACGCATTGACGAAACGCGCGTACGGTGGAATGCACGCCGTCTACGTCACAGGAGCCTGAGTGGAACGCAAGCCGGCATTCACCGCTCTCCACCCACGAGCTCCATTCGGCTGGCGGTTTACTACCTTTTTATGTCCTGTATATTACCAATATCCATTAAAGAGTTTTTTTAAAATGGTAATACACTATCTGGAGCATTTTTTCCATTTACCCTGATCGGAACCCGCGGAAGAAGGACACCCAGGAGTGAGCAATCCAGAGCCCTGTGGTACTGCAAGGTCTAGCGGTATCCATTCTGGTCCAGGAGACCATACAAGCGCTATTAGGTCTTAATATCATAAGATATATAAGACCCACAACATCTGGTGAGTGTGATATCCTAATAATCCTCACGGTGACACCAACTAGCAGCAGTGGATCATTCGAGGATCCTACACAGAGCACCTGCACTTTACATCCACATTGCACTGAAGATTTTTTTTGCAACTTTGCACCAAAGTCACTTATGAACTATTATTTATTAACTGTTTGCATCATTTTTGAGCACCTTTGATTGAATCACTACAGAGACTGCACCCCTTTTTTTGATACACTATTTATATTTCATAGCATTATTATTCATTTAATTGTATTATTGCACTGTATCTTTATATATTTGCATCATAATAATTTAAGTCACATCCCATGGATATTGTTCTTTATTCTTTGACTGCTTATCCCATCACATAAATAATTTCAATTAGCACTCAGCACTTCACCTAGATATTGCACCATTTATAATATAAAACCAACCACTGATTTAATTAATACTGGTTGCATAGGCTAAGCAAATATTTAGCAACATTTACTCCTAGCAAGCACTATAGCTGGCCCATATATTGAGGCCATTTTCCTCTCTATGTGGCAGTATGTGTTCATGAATGAGACTATTGCAAAACATAGCTGTCTGTTGGTGTTCATGGATGTGGTACATCCATGTGGTTCATGGATGTTACAGCATCATTGTGGTCACTCAAAGAAGCTTTTTGGGATCAGAATATAAAGGTAATCCCTCTGTGGTGATGAGCAGATTGATCCCTCTGTGGTTTATGAGTATTCCAATTGATTTTCCTATAGCAGTTCTGTGTTTGTTGCGTAATATGTATTTCTTTTAAGCTAAGATACTATATCGATGGGGAGGAGCACACAATTTTCACTCTGATAAAATAAATAACAATGTATTTGTTTGAGACCGATGACCTAAAAATAGTACATATTTGAGACAGATTTCTTTACACCTTTTTTCCTAGGATAAAAAAATGAAATATGGTACAGATTTGCAGCATACCTTTTACTCCTTTCTTGGATAGGCTGCAATTTCTGCGGTAGAGAGAAAACACATTGCATCTACAAATAAAAAAAAAATAATGTACAAGACTGAATTCAGAATTTTCTGTATAAGCAGGTTTCAATTTCAGAGAGTATGAGCAGGCAAATTACGTCTTGAAAAAAATATTAGTGTCTGGATTTAGGGACTGACGAGGCCAAAATTTTGAGAGCTAAGCATGACAGATATTAAAAAAAAGGAAAATAAGTGCAGCGCTAGAAGATTGGAGGAAGGCATTAACATGACAATACCAACTTGTGATAACATGGTGTAAAAAAACCAAATAATGATTTAAATAAGTCCCATGTCAAAAAAATTTCCATACAGAAAGAAAAAAAGTCCCATGAGTGTGATGAATCTTGACGGGGGAACACAATATATCTTTAAAATGAAAGAAGATATCCCATCACCAGATAAAACCAAATGAATTGGGTGCTCACCAGATCAAATGGGTCTACATTACCATATAGCAAGCAGACCAAATGGGCTTTTAAAGATGATCCAGATTCCTCCTAAGATACGACCATGGATGTAATTTCAGGCTCATGAAGTGGTTTGTAGAGGGATGTAGATCTCTCATAGCCAGGTTACATAAAAGCCAGAAAGAAGAGTGCACATAGCGTAATATTGCTAAAAAAAACCTTTTAATAAAAAAAGACTTGCACTTACAATGTTCGCATGGTAACAGGCAATAAAACATGTAGATAGAAGTTCTTATGGTGAGCTCCTGACGCGTATCGTCCGCATAGACATCATCAGAGGATATTGCTCGACAGATATTAAGCATGTGTGTACAGTTTGCAATTTCTGAATGACTGAGCAGAAATAGTATATCTGAAAACAGACTGAATAAAGAACAATTAGACAGATGTTATGCTAAGTTTGTACTCATTTTCAACCAGGCCATTTTTTTGGAGGGAGAGAGAGCAATTCGATTACAGCTGTAAAAAATAAATGATTTTCTTTTTTCCCAAAAATGAATTAAGGGCATACATGTTAAGAGATTAGCACCATAACTTTTAGCCTGTTTCAAAAAGCTACCATATGTCGACCATACAACAAACAGAGTGCATCTTCAAAAAATTGGATTCTTTTTTCCAAGACAGAAAAGAGAAACCATTTTAAAAAATTATAGCACAGCTTTTATACTCTTTTGGACAGGCTAATAGTGTGGAGGTAGAAAGCAGGCAGAGAATCTCATCATTATATGTGGAAATGATTTTGAAGCAGAGATTAGCCCTGTTACAGCCATAAATATTACAGCATTGTTTCAGACACAGGTTTCAAAATCATATGTATTTGCAGAACAAAACCTCATTCTTTGAGGCAGTGAGTTAGCTTATTTCTGCCAGAAATAGCAATAATGTATGTGTATTCTAGAAAGACATTACATGAAAATTGTATACATTAGTTAAAAGGAATCTCGTCTATTTTAATGGCAGGTACATTTTTGGGGACAAGAAGTAGTAATATTTTACTATGCAAATTTAAATTCAATTGTGCCCCACATGAATCACTTAACTGAAGGAGTTTGCATATTTGAGCCATTAATATTAAAATAAATTGCATTGTTCTTAATATGGTGTCGCTGATGCTTTCCTTAATGCTGGGTACACGCGATTCTGAACATTCTGTGGTGCAGCTGCCTGTCTGATAGAAGCCAGCCCAACAATCAGCTTTTTTTGAAGGGACATTCTAGAAAACCAGCAGCCGATCAGTGCTGGTTAGGCATGGCTTTGCTCGTTCAGAGCCCGCCGATTTTGCGAACACATGGTGTTGTTTGCGGCGGCCATATTAGTTTACAATGGGGAGAACTTTGACCCATGACACAGCCATCAGGTGGAACGGGACAGCCAATTGAAACATTGCAGCACATGGACATACCCCCTACCTTATAAATAGACCTGAACTGGCAGCCATTTCACATTCTGCTTTTTGTCAGTGTAGGGAGAGGTCTGCTGTGTGCACCAGGGACAGATAGTCAGTGACACAAATCGCTCTGTTAAGATCCACAAAAGTCCTTTTAAGGACTGGTATTTGGTATTGGTCTACAGTCTCTTTTGCCAGTGTAGGGAGAGGTTTGCTATGTGCACCAGGAACAGATCGTCAGTGACACAAATCGCTCTGTTAAGGTCCACAAAAGTTCTTTTAAGGGCTGGTATTTGGTATAGGTGTACTATCTCTTTTTTTTTTTTTTATAATATTTTTTATTGAAGATTTTGCAAAATAGATACAAACAGCATGGAGAGAAAAAATTGCATTAGAAATAACATTCGGGACGGGGAGGGGAAAAAAAGGGGGGGAGGGGAAAAAAAAAGGGGGGGGGTTATTCCAGACACAATGAGATTGGTAACATCAATAGTAATTGAAAGGCGTATGCCACCATCATAGTCCCATAAGACAGTACAAAACAGAACAAACCATGGGATACTAAAGATGGATCACACTGCAAGTCAAGAGAGGGAACGGAGGAGAGACACTCCACCCCCCCGACATCCCAGTGGGAACATAGTCGCCGGGGGGAAGAGCGCCAGCCCCCCCCCCCACCCTCAACAAGACTCTAAAGCACTATAAGGAATATTTCCAGTGTTGCCATGCCTTGTTGAACTTGGGGAGGGAGAGATCATTTATTATTGCCAAGGCTCTTTCCAAGCGGAAATTGTCATTTACAGTAGTAATCACCTCAGAAAGACTCGGTATCTCCAGAGTCCTCCATCTACTGAGGATCACCGTTCTGGAAGCCAAGAGGACATGGGTGACCATCTGTCTGTAGCATACAGGATAATAATCAATGCCCAAGTTAAGCAAAGCCAACTCCTTTTTGGGGGGACGGAGGATACCCTTACAAGCAGCTATACAGTGGAAAACCTGGCTCCAGTGGCTCGTGAGCGACGGGCAATCCCATAGAACATGAGCTAGTGTGCCTCCGCCTCCGCCTCTGCATTCGCGCCAGCACTGGGCAGAGACTGAGGGGAACACCTTTGACAGCCGAAATGGCATATAGTACCATCTATTTGTGATTTTTAGCATGAGTTCCCAATGGGAAGTGCAATGGGAGTATTGGTATGTGGACATTGTGGCCCGGGACCACTGTGCTAAAGTAAAGGTACATGCAAGATCTTTTTCCCACCTAAGCATAGACGTGGATTTGGGGGAGTCAGGCCTTTGCAGGGGACATCCATAGAATAGGGAAATACCCTTGGTTACCTTTGCCTTAGAGTGGTAATAGTTCCATGCATGTTGAGGTATATGGCTAGTCGATCTGGGATGTTTGGAGAGGAAGCTGTGTATGCGAAGGACGGTAAACGTCAGGTTGGGAGGAATGTGATGGTCCCGTATCAGCGTTTTAGGGGAGCGGAGGGCATCCGAATGGTAGAAGTGAGAGAGTTCTGACAGTCCCCATGTGGCCAGGTGGGGCAGGTGCAGAGAGGGTAGGTGAGCGTCTAGGATTCGTAGCGGAAGGGACAGGGAGTTGTATGAGGCTGCCTCCGTCTGCCCCCCCCTGGGCAGAAACCAGCATGCGCCATGCCGAGAGAGACGCCTGCATAGTGGGAGGAAACTCAGGAAGTTTCCAAGGGATCCAAAGATCACCCAGGAGCAGCAAACGGAGGTCTCCTGTAGGGGAAAGATGATGTTCGATTTGGGTCCATGGCTGATCAGCGGGGGTGGAGAACCACGCTTTTAGTTGGTCAAGTCTAGTAGACCAATGATACAGGGTGAGGTCGGGGAGTTTAGCACCCCCCATGTGCTTGGGCAAGGATAAAGTCGAGGCAGCCACCCGGGCTCTTGCACCCCCCATATAAAATCACGCATACCCCTAGAGAGGGCGTCTAGGTACTTTTTCGGGAAGGGGAGGGGAAGCGCACGAAATAGGTATAGTATTTGGGGTAGTATGGACATCTTGTAGGCAGCCATCCTACCACCCCAAGAGAGATCTACTTTGGCCATAGAGGTCATCTCTTTGGAGGTTTTACTAAGGAGAATATCTGCATTTGCGGGGATGAGACTCTTAACACGAGGGGTTATATGCACACCTAGATACGGGATGAAGTCATCAGACCACGGATAGTGAAATGTAGTTTGAAGGCGAGTTACCACAGTTTTGCTAATTCCCAGGTTTAAGACCAAAGATTTAGATGTATTAACTTTGTGATAGGAGATGGCACAGAAGTCTAAAAGAATACGATGGACCGCTGGGAGAGATTGTAATGGGTTGGTGGGAATAACAACAATATCGTCCGCAAAGAGGTTAACCTTATGGGACGTGCCACCTACCGGAAAGCCCACTATGCCATCGTCAGATCTAATGGCCTCCGCCAGGGGCTCAATCATCAAGTTGAAGAAATGGTAGGGGAAAGAGGGCAACCCTGGCGGGTGCCATTCGTGAATCCAAAATGGCGCAGAAGTCGTGCCGGATGCTAGGACTTGGGCAGAAGGACAAGAATATAAGGCCAAAATCGAGGAGAGTATGCCCCACGAGAAGCCAAATCTCTCCAAGGTCAGACGCATGAACTGCCAGTTGATTCTATCAAACGCCTTCTCTGCGTCCAGTGTGAGGAGCAGTGAAGGCGTTCAAGTTCATTCCGCCAGATGAACCAAGTTAATGATCCGTCTAGTGGCGTCCGAGGTCTGCCGCCCAGGCATAAAGCCCATTTGGTCGTGCTTGACTAGATAGGAGAGAAAGGGTTGAAGACGGGACGCTAGGATTTTTGCATAGATTTTTATATCACTGTTCAAGAGGGATATGGTCTATAGTTGGCGGAGAGACTAGGATCTTTACCAGGTTTAGGGATGGTGGTAATATAGGCAGTCAACATTTCAGTGGGCAATTCAGACTTCTGGGTTGCTTGATTAAACACTTATGCCAATGTGGGACTCAGGGTAGAAGCGTGAATTTTGTAGTACTCATTAAAGAGACCGTCTGGTCCAGGGGATTTACCAGAGGGCAGTGCCTGAATAGCCTTGGAGATCTCCGCAGCAGTGAAGGGGGAAGATAGTGAGTGAAGGTGGTCATCAGTCAGAGTGGGCAAGCACAGTCTGTCCAAAAACTTATGGATAAGTCCAGGAGTGGGGTGGGCAGTATCAGGGTCTTGGGCGAAGTTGTACAGGGAACCATAGAATTTAGCGAACTCGTTTGCAATATCGGGCGGGTGGGTCAATTTGGAGCCAGTCGAGCTCTGGGACAGGTGAGAAATGCGTGAAGAGGCTCTCCTCTGCCTAAGCCTAGCTGCCAAAGTTTTTCCCGCCCTATTCGTGTGGGCATAATACTTGAGCTTCAGGACCCTGAGATGGCGATCGTAGCAATCCATGAGGTGAGATTTCAGGGATTCTCTCTTCTGGGAAAGCTGCGAGGCCACAGTTTGCATAGGTGAAGCTTTGTGTGCAATCTCAAGGGCACGAATCTCAGAGAGGAGAGTGATGAACTTGCGATTGAACACCTTACGCTGTCTAGCCGCCTGCTGAATACGTATACCCCGTATGAATGCCTTGTGTGCTCCCCAGAGCACCCAAGGGTCCGTCACCGAGGGAGCATTGAGATGGAAGTATTCTGACAAGTGGTCACCAATGATTTTACCAGATATGGGGTCCTGAAGAACCCTGACATCACATCGCCAGACTGATGTCCATTCCCTGGGACCGGCCTCCTCCAGCACCATCTCAACCGCAGCATGATCAGACCAAGTAATGTTTCTAATGGCCGAGGAGGAGACCTTACCCAGCAAAGGGAGATCAGTCAGGAACATATCAATACGTGAATATGAAGGATGTCTGGAGGAGTAGAAAGAGTAATCCCTTTCCTACCCGTGCTGACACCTCCAGACATCATAAAGTTGATCTTTAACCAGGAGAGAGTGCAAAGACGCTTGTCTACCCCGGGTGGGCACCGAAGTGTCAAGCCCCGGTCGACCACAGTGTTCAAGTCCCCACAAACCACCAAATTGCCATAGACGTCAGAGGAGATCTTCCGCAACAGTCTGAGAAGGAAGTGTGTTTGGTGACTATTCGGGGCGTAAACAGCCACTAGAGTCAGAGGTACAGCATTAAAGTCATCTTGGAGTATAAGATACCTGCCATCCGGATTCTGGGTCAGACTGCGAAGGGTGAAAGCAATTGTGTCCCTGAGAGCGATCATCACGCCTCGCTTCTTTTCTGGGGCTTTAGCAAAGAATAAGGTGGGGCAGTTCCTGTGAGAGAACTTTGGCTGGCTGTGGAGCTTGAAATGGGTCTCTTGAATACAGACCACATCGGCCCTGCTATTACATAACTCAGTCCACAAGGAGAAGCGCTTTGCCGGGTGGTTCAAGCCGTTCACATTCAATGAAAAAAACTTGATGGTCATAACATCCTAAGAGGGATGCTGTGAGTTGTCTGGAGGCACAGGGTAGATACAATGAGTGCACAACAGATGTGTCGTGTGGCGGATAACGAAACGATACTGGAGTACTTGCTGGAGCAACAGGAAAGAGGGGAAAAGGGTCCAGAGCAGGCGTCAAGCGCCAAAAAGGGGGTAAAAAATAGTTCAAGGGCAGGTAAAACCTGCAACAAAAAGAGAGGGGCCATAAAGGTCAGCTAGTACCTGGGCCAGGGACTAGTGCAAAACAGGCAATATTAGGCGCTCACCTCTGGATGAAGAGTGCTTGGTGTTGGACCTCTTGCGCGACACAACATGCCACTCATCAGAAAGAGCTTGCGGCGGTGGAGATCTGGAGGATGAAGATGTGGACGGGCCATCCGGGATGATCCCCCAGCGGTGGAGCAGGGCCATACCTTCTTCCAGTGTAGAAATTGTGACTGTACTGCCCTGATGAGTGATGGTGAGAAGAGCTGGGTGCTTCCATTTGTGTAAGACCCGGTGGTTCTGAATAGCTTTTGTGATGGTAGCGAGATTTCTGCGCTTTTGAAGCGTGTGCCTGGAGAGATCAGGCAGGATTTGGACTTGAGGGTGATCCCCAGGCATACACAATAACAAGGGAAGGGGAAGGTAAAAAGGGAACACCAGGAAATCCACTCAATGCCCCTAAAAATCCAAGGGCATGAGGATGTGACAAAAATAACTAAGATTTATCATGTAATTACCCAACGGTGTATGACCGGTGAGCCAAGCAACTGGAGCTGTGTGGTCAACTAAAAGAGGGAAAGAAGTTGCATATATGGCTCAAATAAGGTATAATGTGGATTAAAATTAGTACTTTATTGAGGCATGAAAAACATGTAAAAATATTTAACAAAACAGAAAATATAAAGGCTCATTGACATTCAGATAAAGCCAGACAAAGGGGGTCCTATCTCTAAAGTCACGCTGATGTCGCCTACAAGGGGCTCCACCCAACCAACACACCAACAACCTATATGGCATAAAGCACCTGCCCCTTAGTCTGAGGGTGATACCAAGGACTGGTGTGAGCTCAGAATAGTCCGAACGAAATCTTGTGAAAAAACTCCAAAACATTGATGTATGTCCAGAGGCTGTAGACAGGGCTATGGATTGAAGAAGAAAAAAGGTCCTGAAGAAGCGTGCTGCGTCACGCGAAACGCTTTGACGTCACACGCGGTCACGCCTTTGGCTCCACCCACCACCCGGACCTTCACGCCACAACCGCTGTCTCCTTCAACTTATGCCAGCTTCTTGGCGCCAACCCTTGAGTGAAGGGTTGGCGCAAAGGGGTCCGCTGGTGGTGTAGCTGGTGCCCTGGGAGCGGGGGAGGGGGCCACCTCCTGCTCCATCATGCAGAGCTGTGCTGGATCTGGAGGAGGGGATCCCCAGCGGTCCTTCTGTTTTGCAGAGCTTCTGGTGGAGGGTGAGGGGGGGGGGTGGAGGAGCCCGAGGAGTTGCCGCTATCAGGGTTTGCCACTTGCCTGTACTGAGGATCGCGGCCTTCTCGGCTGCTCTCACAGCTGGATTTATGGTGCTGCGGCCTGCCGGCGCCATCTTGCCAGAGCCTGGCAGAGTTGGAGAGGAGGAATCCGTCCAAACGGTAAGACTGCGAGGCTCCCTTCTTTCCCCGCATGGTTGGCGGAGGCGATGAGGGTCACAGCGGTGCTAGTGTGCCTGTAGTGGAGGCTGCTGGAGGCTGGTGTCCCGGGTGGCCGAGCGGAGCTGAGGAGCTATGCAGCCATCTTCAGCGCCGTATGCCACACCCACGGTTTTTTGTCAGTGTAGGGAGAGGTTTGCTGTGTGCACAAAGGACAGATCGTCAGTGACAAAAATCGCTCTGTTAAGGTCCACAAAAGTCATTTTAAGGGCTGGTATTTGGTATAGATGTACAGTCTCTTTTGTCAGTGTAGGGAGAGGTCTGCTGTGTGCACCAGGGACAGATTCGTCAGTGACACAAATTGCTCTGTTAAGGTCCACAAAAGTAATTTTAAGGGCTGGTATTTGTTATAGGTGTGCAGTGCACTATATAGGGGTGTAATCCACTTATAATATACTTTGTAATATAGAAAGCATATTATAGTGGATTTGTATTGTGCACTGTGCAGCATTGTGACTGGTGTGTTGAGCGTTTCTGCAGCAATACTACAAACAGTGACAAAAGCACTTTTAAAGTATTATAACTGGTGTGATAGACCAGTGGCCCCCCAATGCCACATAAGTGTATTTGTGTCCTGCAACAATATTGCCTCTTTTACTGCATTAACTCTGCTACACACAGTGCCAAACTCACTGGCCAATTTTTTATACAACTGTTGTGATAGACCAGTGGCCCCCCAATACCACATATTGAAGTGGGGTGTTATCTGAGTATACTTGAAAAAGTGTCTTTGTGTCTTTCAACAATATAGCCTCTTTTGCTGCGTTTACTCTGCTACACACAGTGCCTAACTCACTGGCCAATTTTTTGTACAACTGGTGTGATAGACCAGTGACCCCCCAATACCACATATTGAAGTGGGGTGTTATTTAACAGTATAATTTTCTAAGATTGTATTTTAGTCCTGCAAAAATTTGGCCTCTTTTGTTGCACTAACTGCGTTACACACAGTGACAACAGTTACTGGCCAATTATTTGTAGAACTGGTGTGATAAACCTGTGGCCCCCCAATACCACATATAGATGTGGGGTGTTATCTGAGTATACTTGTATAAGTGTATTTGTGTCCTGCAACAATATTGCCTATTTTGCTGCATTAACTCTGCTACACACAGTGCCAAACTCACTGGCCAATTTTTTGTACAACTGGTGTGATAGACCAGTGGCCCCCCAATACCACATATTGAAGTGGGGTGTTATCTGAGTATATATGTATAAGTGTATTTGTGTCCTGCAACAATATTGCCTCTTTTGCTGCATTTACTTTGCTACACACAGTGCCAAACTCACTGGCCAATTTTTTGTACAACTGGTGTGATAGACCAGTGGCCCCCAATACCACATATTTAAGTGGGGTGTTATTTAACAGTATACTTTTCTCAGAGTGTATTTTAGTCCTGCAAAAATTTGGCCCCTTTTGCTGTGTTAACTGTGCTACTCACAGTGACAACAGTAATTGGCCAATTATTTGTAGCACTGGTGTGATAAACCTGTGGCCCCCCAATACCACATATTTAAGTGGGGTGTTATCTGAGTATACTTTTATAAGTGTATTTACTTCTGTATCCTGTGAATGCCTAATGTACCTCCAGCCACAGAATACAATGTTCTTAGCTGTCAGGTAAACTCATGTGGGCTACCTTTTTGGGGCCTTTCATGACCGACACTTACTTATTTATCCTGTGAATGCCTAATGTACCTTCAGCCACAGAATACAACATTCTTAGCTATCGGTTAAACGCATGTTGGCTCATTTTTGGGGCCTGGAATGGCCAACACCTACGTCTTTATCCTGTGAATGCCTTATTTTTCAGACTGGAATTGAAAATCAATGGGTCTGTAAACGTTCCGCCAAATTGTGGAATGGATGCGGACCCATTTTACAGATGTGTGAATGGACCCTATATGTATTTGACATGTATTTACTGGCTGCTGACAGTTCTGGCTGATTTAGGAAAAAAAAAAAAAATTTGTTGTAAAAAAAAAAAAAAATTAGGGCAACGTTTCCAATTGCAATACTTCAGTTATGACATTGTCCATGTGGTGGGACTATTTGTGCACAGCTAGTAAGTCTTTTGTGGCTGCAAATATGACCAAAAGGTTTTTAAAGTTCACCTCCCATTAAAGTCAATGGGGCCCGCCGCGAACTTGCGGTTCGTGGACATTTGAGAAAGTTTGCGGCTAACGTTCGCGAACCGCCCCGGCCGATGTTCGTCCATCACTAGTGCTGGCAGTCCTCCTGTCAGAACACAATAGCTCAGTGGGGGAGATCACTGCACCAATATCACATAGTTAGTGCAGCGACTACTCAGCCTGCTAGGTTGAATGAAAAAAACTTAGCTTATGTGCCAGGATTAAGAACTGTATGTGAAACCACATGCTTTTTGAAACCACCTGCAACTCTACCACTTTAGTACCATGCTATAGCCGAAAGACGGCTGCAGCATAGTTCTCTAGTTATAGGAGATCGTCCATGGATGTCAAAATACTGCCCCATGTGCCCCCTGGGGCATGCATCGGGTGTTTCTCTGTGACCGCTGTATCCTTTGGAAACAGCTGATCATGGTTTGTGGTAAATGGCCCTTTACTATGTGATCAGCTGTGTCCAATTACAGCTGATTGCATGTAAATAGACTTGCTGGTAATTTGGCAGTCCTTTCCTCACGCGCTGTGTCTGTGTGAAGAAAGGAGAGCCAATAACTGACAAGGCTCTGAGTACATTCTTTACACTGATAATCTGGGCACTGATCATCAGGTCCCCAAATTCTCAACAGGGTTTAGGTCAGGTGAGGAAGGGGCTATGTCATTTTTCTTTAATCTTAAAGGCCTCTACTGGCTAGCCACGCAGTACTTTGATGCATGTGATGGAGCATTGTCCTGCATAATTATCATGGTCTTCTTGAAAGATGCAGTCTTTTTGCTTTCCACTGTTTGATGAAAGTGTCTTCTAAAAACTGGCAAGTTTGGGAGTCCATCTTCAACCCGAAAAGGTCCAACTAGCTAATTTAATAATGCCAGCCCATACCAGTACCCCACAACCACCTTGCTGGCGTTGAGTCGAAGTAGAGCTCTGTGCTTGTTACTGATGCAGCCACAGGCCCATCCATCTAGTCTGTCAAGAGTCACTCTCATCTCACCAGTCCATGAAACCATTGAAAAATCTGTCTTTGGATATTTCTTGGCCTTCTCCTGACGTTTCAACTTATGTGTCTTGTTCAGTGATGGTCGGGTTTCCGCCTTACTTACCTTGGTCATGTCTCTGAGCACTGAACACCTTGTACTTTTGGGCACCCCAGGTAGGTTGCAGTTTTGAAATATGAAAGCCCTTCCTGGTAGCTTCACATTTGATTCTTCTCAAACCTTCAGCAGTTCCTTTGCTTGTTTTTTCTCTCAACACATTTCCTGCGACCCTGTTGACTATTTGCAATAAAAAGTTTGATGGCTCTGATCACACCCCAATATCTTAGCTATTTCCAGAGTGCTACATCCCCCTAAAAGGCTTTTTACAATTGACATTTCACAGTCAGTTAAATCTCTTTTTTGCCTCATTTTGCCAAAGGAAAAGAAGGTGTCTAATAATTATGCACACCTTAATATAGGGTGTTGATTTCCTTAGGCCACACCCACCCTCATTACACAAATACATATAACCTATTATTTCCTAAAACCAAAAAGCATTCAAGTTTATACAGCTTGGAGTTAGACAATATGCAAAAAAAAATGATGATTTAGTCAAAATACTCACTTGCCTAATATATACACTATGTGCACAATTATTTTTTGAAAGCAGAGAACCTGGAGAATAAAACGGCGGTAGTTCCAACTTTTTATAGCACATGATGTTAGCACAACAGTTTATAAATCCATTTTTTTTTTCAGTAAAAAATCATTCAAGTAAATTGTAGTGCACACAATTGCAAAGATGAGGTTACCCCAGGTAAATAACTGCCAAATATGTCAGGTCTTAAAATTGTGCATAAAAACTATGGTGCACAAAATTTTCCTTAGGGGACGCTTTAAAATCTTTTACAAGTCATCATTTTAGATTACCACAATAGTCAATGATGACCAAATATTGCTTTCACTCTGGCATGTGGGCCACATGTATTATGCATAGCACAATCAATGTTTTCATGCTAAGGTGTGCCCCGAAACCAAGCATCTATGTTCGTATGTGCATGTATGTGGGGATACTGGGAAATGGAAGACCCAGCAAATAGTGTAATGGATCCGACGGCAATTGCAAACCCATACCAGTGAATATCAATGACATGACCATCGTCCAAAAAGGTTGCATATCAGAACATTGCCAAAAGATGTGATATAACATGCCCAGTTCCATCCTAAACCACCAGCACAGTGCGGAGCAGGATGGATCAATTTTATGTAGGCGGACCGGGGTTCTGTACCAGAATAGAAGGATTTTTAAAGCAGTCTCTCTCTGCCCCACGCATCTAGAAGATTTGAAAGCAGAAGTCCAAATTTTGCTCCACATTAATAAAGTGATACGGCGTTGCAAGATCCCTGACCATTTCTGCATATAGGAGTGGTAATCCTCAGTCAGCAGCAGAGCATTGTGAAGAATATTGTAAATAGAGGACACCAGGCGTCCCTGATGGGGGCCATGTGCGCATAAATATTCAAAGATAGAGGGCCTCTCCAGGGACAGCGAGGCCGACAATGATCTGAAAAAGTGACGTATTTTTAAATAAAAATAAAAGGAGTGTTTAGGAAGAGCATACTTATCACGTAACATCTCAAAAGAAAAGAAAGTATGCCACACTGGATGGACCAAGTTGCGAAGCTGAAAGAGTGGGGGCGGAGACCAAACCCACACCAGGCTGATATGAAGTCCATCTGGTAACAAGGTGTTAAATAAAATATTGGTGAGGGGGGGACATGGCGAAGAGAGAGAAAACTTACAAAAAATTTACGCCAAACCTCCATAGTAACAGCCATGGGGGCCAGGCACATTTCCTTCAACACCTGGTCCGTATGTAATGCAGTGGACCAAAGTAATGAGCAGGGGTGGACCAGGAAAATCGCACCCAGCTCTATTTCTGACCACCGATTGGGAGCCGCCAGGGAAGACCAGGAGGCCACCACTCGAAGGTGAGAAGCATAGTAATATTTAATAATATCAGGGGCCCCATGACCCCCTCCCCCCGCCTCCTTGGAGAAAACACCACTGAATTGGCCACTCTATGGGCCTTGTTATTCCAAATGAATTTGAGAAAGGACCGTTGGAGTGCCTTAAGCTGAGTCAAAGGGACTGCCACAGGTAAAGTATCAAACAGATAAAGCAACTTAGGTAGAATGGACATCTTCAAAACATTAATGCGTCCCAAGAGTGATAACGGGAAGGCTGTAAACTGCCGCAAGGATCTAGTTACCTCACAGAACAGAGGTACAAAATTAGTGGGATACAACATTGAGTAGGAAGGAGTCAGTTTAACAACCAAATACGTAATTGACAAGGGACACCACCGATACGGGTAAGAGTGTTCCAACTGAGTCAGGAGATCCGGAGGCATATGGAGAGGCATGACCTCAGTTTTAGAGGAGTTGATTTTGTAACCACATATGGCACTAAAGGAGGATAACACTGAATGGAGAGATGGAAGGGACATCAAGGGATTCGTCAAGGTTAACAGGATGTCGCCTGCAAACAAGGATAGCTTGTATTCCCTGTGTCGCATCAGGACCCCAGGAATATCAGGATGAGAGCAGATAGCCTCGCCCAAGGCTCTAGACATAGTATGAAAATTAAAGGAGACAGGGGGCACCCCTGTCGAGTACCGTTAAACATGGGGAATGGAGGCGACACAAAGGCAGACGACATTTGAACCTGGGCCGTGGCAGGAGAGTAGAGGGCCTCCAAAGCTTTGTAAAAAGGGCCTTTCAAACTGAATCTTTGCACCGTGGAAAAGAGATAGGGCCACCTGAGCCTATTGAAGGCCTTTTGAGCGTCTAAACTCAAGACCACCGCTGGGCGAGGGAACCAATTAAGGAGGTCAATCAAGCCCACTGTGCATCTGGTGTTATCGCCTGCGTGACGAGACATAACAAAGCCTACCTGATCCTGGTCAATCAGTTTTGGCATAAATCCAGCTAGTCTATTAGCCAATATCTTAGTAAAGATTTTATAATCAGAATTCAATAGGGCGATTGGTCTGTAATTATCCGGGAGCGAAGCATCCTTTCCAGGCTTAGGGATGACTGAAATGTACGAATGAGTAAATTGGGGATGCGGGACCTTTCCTTGGAGCAGAGAGGCATATAGTTCAAGTAAATGAGGGGCCAGGCTTGGCAAAAAGTTCTTGTAGTAAAGATAAGGCAGTCCATCAGGGCCAGGGGCCTTTCGGGAGGGCAAGGCTTTAATGGTAGCGGCAAGTTCCTCAAAAGAAATGTCTGCATTTAACTTGGACAGATCAGCGGCAGAAAGCTTAGGGAGAGAAAGATCACGGAAAAAGTCATCAAAGTTTTCCTGGGTAAAGGTGAAGTGGTTTTCAGGAGTAAGGCAATTGTAGAGCTTACTATAGAATGTGCCAAAAACTTTAGCCATAGTGTAAGGGCAGTGAGTGGGAGTACCATCAGGCTGGAGCAATAAGTCCGGGACTGAGTGAAAGGGCCGAGGGCGAAGCCTGTTAACCAACATCCGGAGAGGTTTGTTGGAATACTCATAAAAATGCTGTCGTGCTCTCATCAAGGACTTAGCCATCTTAGACATTGCTAGAGTCTTGATGCATTCCCGAAGACATACCACTTTCCGAAGTTCTGACACTGAGGGAGTGCCCACAAGCCGGGACTCCGCCAACCGTAAGTCAGCCAAGAGAGAGGTTCTAAGACTCTTGACCTCTCTTTTCAAACGCGAGCCTTCCGCAATACAAGAGCCCCGGAAAAAGGCTTTGTGGGCTTCCCACAGTGTGGAAACCCCATCAACTGAATCCTCATTTAAAACTAGAATTCCTTCAGGCCTTCAGCCAGTCGATCCCAGAACTCCTGTGTCTGGAAGAGACGATCATTTAAGCTCCAATGACATGCCTTTGGAGGGGAGGAAGTCAGGGACACTTCAAAAACAATGGGTGCATGGCCTGATCAGGTAATGGGAAGAATATCAGAGGCAACCGTGCATGGTATAAGGGGGGCAGAGATAAGGAAATGGTCAAGTCTAGAGTGCATCTTAACAGCGACTGAATAGAATGAAAATTGTCTATATGTAGGATGCTTAATGCGTCAAGAATCAAAGAGCATATGAGAATGAATACATTTACGAAAGGCTTTGGCCTGGGTCAAAAGTCTAGGGAAGGGGCATCTCGACTGAGGGAGTGCATATCTTGATACAGGGACATAATGAGGTTAAAATCACCCCCCACCACCATGAACGGCTGGGAGAAACAGGAAGTGGAGTGTAGGACCTCATCCAAAAATTATAATTGGCCAGAATTAGGGACATAAAGATTAATCACCGTAAAGCAGGTCGACAGATAATCACAGACCAATACAATAAATCTCCCATGAGGATCAAGGAGAGAATCCCTGACCCGGATAGGACATGACTTCCTGATCAGAACTGCCACACCTGCTTTACCAGAGGGATCAGAGGCCACAAAGGAGGTGGGGAAGTATATTGAGGCAAATTTAAACGGACCCCCAGTACAGAAATGCATCTCCTGAACAAGGATTACATCGACCCTAGAGGAGCAAAATTCTTTAAGTGCCAGCCAACACTTCTGTACAAAGTTCAGAGTTCAAACCCTTCAAAAAGCCGGACCAAAAACAAAAAGGTCTAGCAGAGAAAAAAAAGAAAATCAGGAACAAAAAAGTAAAAAACTGTAGTATAGGAAGAACAAATAAAAAATCAACCAGTTGTATCAGAAAAAAGCCTGAGAGACCACAGTGTCTCAGGAAGCCAGGGCCATAGCCCTGGGACTTGTAGGGCAACACGGGTGCCCCTAGGGGATGAACTCTGGTGGGGAAGGGACCCACTGGCTCTCCAGAGGATAGAAAGAAAAGTGATAAAATGTCATGAACTTGAAAAACCCCATGGGGGGGGGGAGCTACACTAGCCAGGGTAGCCAAAAGCTCACATAAATGCCGCAGGGGCAACAAGCCAAACAAAGTCTACAAGTGATCAAGTCAGCTCAGGTTGGGGGTTTGGGAAAACGCGAGCGTTGTGGGGTCGCAGCCGACTTTCGCTGTGGAGTCTTCGCAGGGGTCCATAGGCGTCCTGGGGTAGCTGGAGCAGGGCGACTCAAGGTGCATTGTGATGTTAGCTCCTCTTCAGGCAATGGGGGAAGGCCCAAGCTCCTGATGAAAGCCTCCGCTTTATGGAGATCACGCATGCTGTATTAGGTGCCCTCCTTTGTGATGACCAGGCGAAAGGGAAAACCCCAGTGATATGGGATACAGTGTTTTTGCAGATGTGAAGTCACCAGTCTCAAATTCCTCCATTTGCCAAGGGTAATAGGCGAGAAATCATTAAATATTTGAATCTTGGCACCTTTATAAACCACCTGTGTTTTATTGCGGGTAGCCAGGGTCAGGGCCTCCTTACTATCATAGTAGTGGAAACGAACAATGATGTCCCGGGGTCTGGCTCCAGCGGGTGGCTTGGGGCCCAGGGACCTGTGTGCTTGATCTAAAAGCCAATCAACGTCCACAATATTAGGGGCTGAGGTGTTAAACAGACCCAGTAAATAGGAACGTAGATTGTTGTCCCCCACATTCTCAGGTATACCCCAAAAGAGTAAATTTTGGCGCCTTTCACGATTCTCCAAATCCCCCTGTTGTAATGGAAGTTGAGAAACTGAATGCTTCAAAGAGGACTTTTCTTCCTCTAAATCTTGCACGTATTGCACTAGATCATCAAATTTAGTTTCCAAATTGTCAGTGTGTTCCCCAATCTGCGTGATCTCCCCCCTTAATTCCGTGAACAGCTTGCCCTACTCCTCGGCTATATTGTGGGTAATCTGATGGAGTAAAGCCTGTAGTTTCTCATCTAGGATAACAGGGGTTAATACCGGCTGTGCAGGCAGTGAGGGCGAGGGTCCTCGTTGCAATGCGTTCAGGGGGGGATCCGTGGAAGTCTTATAAAAGAAAGAAAAGACCCCCTAAGAAGGGTGGGACTTTAAAGGTAACTAATAAAGATCTCTTTTGAGAAAGATAAGTTTAGATAAAATAAACAATTTATTGGAACAATAGTGATTGTAAAAAGGATCAATCAAATTAGTAATGATACATTCAAAATACGATACAGTCTAATTGCAGATGCATGGCAGAATCCAACGCGTTTCGAAATTGTGTAATACCAGAGTCTTCCTCAGGGAATCAATATGTCTTCCTGGAAAGCATAATCATATGCCACAAATAAATCCAAGAAAACAGAACAAAATATAATAGCATACACTTTGTATATCAATCATCCATATCAGAGTTTCTTGCAGTTGCGACAACATATTATTTCATTTTGTAAGGTAATATCACTTATTTGGTTAGTTGTAAATATACCAAAATAACATTCCCAGAAAAAAAAAAAAAAGGGGGGGGGGGGAAAGAAAGGAAAAAGTACACAGAGTACCACATGGTAGGTGTTTACATACCAGCAGATATTCGAAGCCACTCATATTGTCCAAAGGAGGAGATATATTTAAGACCCGCACGGTAGGAGCTAGAGTCAGGTGTTTGTATTGATTATGTATCCTCTTTACCTGCGAATAACAATTCAATGTCAGGGAAATTCACTTAGTGAGTAAAATTCCCCGTATATCTGTAATTTCGGGTCACTTCACCTGTTGTGATGATCCAAAAGGGGATAAGTGATATGTGGGGACGGGGAGGAGAAAAATCCTCAAATTATGGAGAGGATTCCAATCACCTTTCCAATAGTCGTCCTCAAGTGAGTGTGCCTATTGGAACTTTAATAAGTAGTGACCCCTAAAGGCGGATAGAAAAACACAAAAGGAAAAGGGGGGTACTAGAACAAAGAAGGACTCAAAGAATGGATTGTCCTCAAATAGAATATGTAATAAAACCCTTTGTTATTTGGGGTATCTTACCTCCGTATTGGAGTGGGACATCCAAAGTGCCTCAAGCGGCTTAGATGGATAGAAAGTCCACCAGGATGTGGGTAGGAAATATAGCTATAATATATTCCAAAACTTCAGATAGATATCATTTGCCTGGAATACATATACAGAAATATTGCATATGAATATATATACTTACAATTGTATATTAATGGAGTAAAGGCATGTACCCACTAAGTAGTGAGTTTATTCCTATACAATTGCCTTACCTCCGTATTAGTATGGGTTAACTACCATATCCGGACAAGTTCAGAAGATGCAATATCCACTAGGGAATGCACTACTGTTCCAGAGTAGTTCAGTGTCCGTGGAAGTCTTAAGCCCCAGCAAGGGATCCATAGAGGCAAACAGATCAGGCTGGGAAATTGAGGCCGGGGATTGCAGCCTACTAAGGAAGCGATCCATAGCGACCTGTGTGTGCGGTTCCAATGGCGCTGTGTAACCTTGCCGCTGCTGGCCAATCTTGCCCATGGGGACCAGTGTGGTGTGTGGATAGTGGGTAGCTTACCCCTGAGGTCTGCAGAGTGGAAAGAAGCTGTAAAGGGGCAGCGGAGAGCCAGCGGTGTCCGGAGCTCACTCACTAAGCGGCCGCCATGTCCAGAAGCCACGCATGCGCCTCTATACTTGTTGTTTAATAAACCGGTTGCTTTAAAAGATAAGGTGCTATGTCCAGCTTTCTCTCTGTATGATTTGGTCCTATGGAGATAAGTGTAAGAGAAGGAGGATTCTAAACTCAAGATTGCCACCAAAGGAGTGAAACAGCATAAAACAGATCCCCAGAGAGGGACAAAAGCGCATATAGATCATTGGTTGGTCTTATCCCCCAGGTGAGGGCACATAGGATGAGGGGATTATCACTAATGAATGTGGATGATTGTAGTGCATAGTGGTAAATTCTACTTAAGGAAACAGTTGTTTGGATATGTGATCACAAGCCTATTTTTTATGAAAGATTGAGCATATGCAAGCAAATTCATGCCAAAGGACACTTTATGGACGGGTGCATTGTTTGTTTTGTTTATGTTATATATGGTTTGATAAGATATTCTGAATCTGAAAACTACTATGCAAACAGATTTAAAGGGATACTAGCACATTAGCATTTGGGAGCACGGCACCACTTTTTAATAATATTTTGCACATTGTTACAAGTTTAGAGAGTGTGTATAGGTGTGAGTGATCCGCTTTGTAAGTTTTTAGTTTTGTAGTCTTATATCACACAATGGCACAACATAGCAGCAAGTACACCCATTTTTAATTTTCACTCTTGACAGAACTGTTGCAACTAAACATGTCTGTAGTAAAGGTGGCTTTATACTCAAGCTACTGTCTATTCAAAGGGTCACATCCTAGTTGTGGGAACTAGTGGTATGGAAAGACCCGTAGCTATTTTAGACAAATGTGAATCACTGATGCTTTACTTGTGTGCCAAGGAATATAAATAAATAGATACAATTGCTAGTTGCCTTTCTCTTTGATCATATATTTCACACATAGTTTTGCGCAACACTTGTGAATTAACTGATGCATCTCAAGTGTCATAAATTTACATCACTATGGATAAAAATCTATGAAGTAAAGCTACTTTTTCCACAGGTAAGCTTCATTATGTCACAGTACTGTAATGCACATCAGCCAGGTAGCCCCTTACAGCTATTGAATTGCAACCAAGACTACAAACATAAATCCTTCATCAGATTCTCAAATCAAGTCAATAAAACAAAAAAAATTGCTGGCGATGGACAGTCCATCATAAAGTAACATTGTAATTATACATAGTCTGGTCTATCTGCCCTTGACATGCAACCTATCAATAAATATGTTTCCATTAACAAAACTAAGTTATTTATAAGAAAACTGGATGATTTAAACTGGCTAGGTGGAATAATTTACTCTCTGTCTTCACCCTCCTTTAAGATTATTGGGAATGGGGACGGTAGTACTGTTCTTGTGCCTACCCCCACTGCTAGCAGCCATAACTTGTTGAGGAGAAGGAGAATAAATGTAGTAGGCTTTGAGAGAAATAGTACTTCTTTAAGTGATTAGAAAAGTCTACAACCGTTTATAAAAGAGGGCGAGAGGGACTGCCTATTTCACAGGTTGTGTCTAAAACAGCATGAGTTCAGCTTCAAATCTTGAATTAGCTGTACATTCTGGATTATTGCTTTGGAAACAAAAGCCATCAATTTCGTATACAAGGCTAGAATGAAAACAGAAAATTTCCTCCCTCTGCCCTCCCTGCTCCATGCACGCACTACTTCCCAACATAACGTTCTGTCTGGTCCAATAGGTTTCTAAATTACCCACCAAAGCTTATTATTTTGAACACGGCTGGTGGTAATGAAGTACGTTGCCAATGATGCGTTGTTATGGCCCTTCGATATCCCTGGAGCATTGTGAACATACATTTATGATTACTGCTGAAATACATAATGGCATGAATAAACAGTTTAATCTAATATAAATTCCTGTAAAGATAGCATTAGCAGCCTCTGCTGAAACATAATGACAAAGAGAGAAAAAAAAGCCTTAACTAATGTAAGACAAGGGTCCTATCTGATTTGCCGTAATGTAATGCTGTCCTCGATAATTGTGAACCAGAACAAGGCATGTTCTGAGCAACAGAAGGAAAACATTGAATTGTGTGAGAGTTCTATGATCTATATACAGTACTTATGTATTCGGTAGTTATGTAAAACTGTTGTCTATATTTTTTGGTATATGATTCCTGCCATCAGTGTTATTTATATCACCTATATTTAGACCCATTTAACAGACTGTACCCTCATTTATAAGCAAACAGAATGTTCTTGTGTTGTTTTTTATGCTTAGTTCAACATGGGATGCAGGTACTATAAATTTTATGTTTTGTGTAACCTGCAGAAGCAACTTGAAATAAAAGATGACAAATTTACAAATATTCAACATAACACATTTGTTGGGACTTTAACAAATGCTTACCCTAATAATCTGTTCTGACAGCATGGGAAATTTTTCTTATATGCGTGCAGGAAAATTACTTTCCTGACACAAGCATGATAGCATACATATGGGTATAGTAATAACTTCTATCCAATCACAGGATTAGCTTAACAATTTATTATTTATTTTAAATATTTACTTCACAAGGGAGTGTTCTTTATTTTCACAGCTCAGTGGGTTATGCTGTTACTACAAGGAATTTCACATTTTACCTCTCCTGATGTGAAGTTCCCTCTGTCCAGGTTGCTAAAGGTGGCTTACAGGGGAAGAATCCCCCATATCCTCAGAAATAAGGGTGTCTTTAGGGTTTGTCAGACCTCCTGAATGATGGCACTGTGTTTGGGGTGCCTATAGGACTTCTGTGTTGTATACTGGCCATATGGCTCTGTTTATCACTCTCTAATTGTCTTGTTGGCAGAAGATCTTTGGCACAACTTGATTTCAAACATTCAGCATGCTAACATGGTGGCATTTCAGTTGCCTAGCAATGCATCTTAGGCGGATGTTGCAGGGCTGAACTCATTGGTTTCTTGTTTTGTCCACAGTTTCTTTCATTTTCTCTGTTATGTATTTTCCTTGCCATTGTTCTGCAGTTCTGCTAATATATTGACTATTATTATGTTTTTTTGTAATTTTGTTACAGAACCTATTCTTCTGGCTATTGTGCCTTACCTTATCAGTGCTCCTACCCAATGTGCCTTAACCCTTCAGTGCCCTACTGGATTACCACATGTTCTGTACCACTGTTAATGCTCTGGCTAGTACTTATACAGTACATAAGGCACTTGATAGTGTTACTTAATCTTACATGGACAGACTTAACCAAATTTGGTTTTAAAGATGAATTTGTGCATAGGTTTTGGGCTCTGTACCATACCACAAGTACTAGAGTGAAACTCTAGGCTGTATCTCCAAGTTCTTCCCCTTGGGGTGCAGGACAAGGCAGGGGTGCCATTTTTCATCCCTCCTCTTCGTACTCGCCATGGAGCCTTTGGCTTGTGCAAATAACCATAACCCCAAAATCCATGGCTACACTAAAGGTAACTATGAATTAAGATTGCTGGATTTGTTAAAAAAAAAAAAAGTAAAATATAGTTAACATACATACTAAGCTTAATTTCCTAATCCTATTAAGGTGTTGGAGATTTTCCATGACCCCTCCGGCTTGAGTATCAATCTTTTAAAATGTGCATCTTTGTCAATCAACCTGTGCACCTCCACCACAGCAATTCAAAACAATTTTGGGTTTTCTTAGTGTAGGGAGAAGTTACCATATTTGAGTATTCAGTTAATCCCAGCCCTGTGTTCCCTGTACCATACCAATAACCCACCAGTGTTTTCTCACATCTGAAACCTATTACGTTAATGGTCCTCATACTGCATTCCATTCAAGAAAATTACCGTGAGAGTAAGCCCATGCCCCAATATATGCAAACCATAACTATTTGGAGATAAAGTAGGGGTTTCCAGGCTAGTTTGGGAGAAGGAAGACCAGAGAACCAATACGTTAAAATTGAAACATTTATTAAATGTATTAAAATATTTAGACATACAGGGGGATGTATAATGGCACATATAACACATCCCTCATATGCAAGACATATATTAAAAACCACAGCACAGAAATATCTCCCTATTACGGGAGCAATACATGCTTCCAGCTGATGTTGGTGCAGGAAGTCTTTGGTGATATTCGGCTTGTGGGTCCCAATGAGCCAGTACACTTACCTGGACTTCTTTGGTCCAAATTGGTTCACCCTAGAGATGTAGATTCCCTCATCACAATCGTATGACAATCGTTACCTTTATGGTCTTTAACTATCATGAAAGAGAGACCGTGTCTCCCTTTACTCCCTCTGCTTCCTTGGAGATGTTACCTTACCTGGAGCATATTTGTCTAGATCAAACTTTTCCTATTGGGTGGAACATAACTTGGTTTTGTTTAAACTCACTTACGGCTGACTCACGCTTTTGCTCTTTTGCTTAAATCCAGCAATCGTATGATTTCCTCATTCTGAATGTTTAAATGCCTACAAATTATACACTTCTATAGTACCAAGTACACACTGACCCCTAAGAAACCCTTTACAATTTTTTTAACAGTTTTGTCTTTCTACGCCCAGGTATAAAGTTATGATCTCCACACTTTATGAATTTCTTAATGACCTTCATTCCCTAAATAAATCCTTTAGATGGTCCAATGGAAAGCTGAAAAAGAATAAGACTTATCCACCTCAGACTCTTTGGAAATGTTCTTGAATCTCTATAAGTGCACATGCTATATTGCAGTTTGAGAGGCAGCCATTAACCAGTTCTGGACCGCCCCACACAGATATATTGCGGCAGGGCGGCCCTCCTGCGCAAAATGACGTACATGTACATAATTTCTTGCATTGGGATTGGGGCATGTGCATGCCGCCGTCGACCAGCTCCCACTGTGATTGAACACAGAGACAGCCAATCAGCGCTGATGCTCATCGCCACCTGGCGATCATTCATGAGAGAGACAGAACGGCAGTCTGCCTATGTAAACATGGCAGACTGCCATTCTGTGACAGGGGAAGATGGAGATCTTGTGTTCCTGCTAAGCAGGAACAGGGATCTCTGTCTTCCCCCAGTCAAAACATCCCCCACATAGTTAGCAAGCACTCCCAAGGAATACATTTAACCCTTTGATCGCCCCTGATGTTAACCCCTTCACTGCCAGTGTCATTAGTAGAGTGACAGTGTATTTTTTTTTTTTAGCACTGATCACTGTATTAGTCTCACTGGTCCCCAAAACGTGTCACTTAGTGTCAGATTTTTCTGCCGCAATGTCGCAGTCCTGCTAAAAATCGCTGATCACCGCCATTACTAGTAAAAAAATTAAAATTCCATAAATCTATCCCATAGTTTTTAGATGCAATAACTTTTACGCAAACCAATTAATATACTTTGGGATTTTTTTTTTTACCAAAAACATGTAGCAAAATACATATTGGCCTAAATTGATGAAGAAATTTGATTTTTTTATATTCATTTTTTGAATATGTTTCATAGCAAAAAGTAAAAAATATAGTTTTTTTTTTTTTTTTTCAAAATTGTCAGTCTTTTTTTTTGTTTAGAGCTCAAAAAATAAAAACCACAGAGGTCATCACATATGACCAAAAGAAAGCTGCACTGTATTTGTGGAAAAATAGAACATCAATTTTATTTGAGTACAGTGTCGCACGCAATTTTCAGTTAAAGTAATGCAGTGCTGTATCATAAAAAAATGGCCTGGTCATGAAGGGGGTAAACCTTCCGGGACTGAAGTGGTAAACTTCATACCAGATGGTATTTGATGCCAGGGGAGGGAGCTTGCCCTAGTTCCAAGCTGCAGTAATAGCAAAAGAAAAGAACCATGAGCTGCACATTTATCACACTTCATGCACATGAATCTGCTTCATGAGGTGTGGCTTATGGATATTTTCCTTGGTACCCTTACTCATATATTTTGAAGCTGCACTAAACTATGCTCATTGTGGCAACAAGCAACTAGGAAAACTGCACAAATTGCTATCCCAGATGTACACCCCACTTTGTGAGATGCTACTACACTCTTTATTTAGTGCCATCCAATGGGCTACTGCTCTCAATTGGAGATCTGAATCAAAAATTTGGTTTTAAGTTATTTCTTGAATGGAAGCAATTAAGCTTATGGAAATAATTTAACACACCATCTATGACTCCATACCACAATTTGAAAGGAAGGGATTACTAGTCCTTGTATTGGTTTTCCTTACACTATCTTTAGTCAACCTCAGGGCCATAGACTCTACTACGGTTCATCTATTGATACAGTATCTCACAAAAGTGAGTACACCCCTCACATTTTTGTAAATATTTTATTATATCTTTTCGTGTGACAACACTGAAGAAATGACACTTTGCTGCAATGTAAAGTAGTGAGTGTACAGCTTGTATAACAGTGTAAATTTGCTGTCCCCTCAAAATAACTCAATAAACAGCCATTAATGTCGAAACCACTGGCAACAAAAGTGAGTACCACTGTCTCTTATGTACTCCGTCTGGATAAGAAATCAATGAGAAATCAATGAGAAATCAATGTGAAGTGTCTGTGGTATGTTTGGAAATAACCAGCCTATTCTGGGGTCAGGGAACCCACACTGAAACAGAAGAGGGGAAGGAGAGAAAGGCACCAAGCAACCACTAGTGTAAAATGGTTTAATGAGTAAACATAAAAACAAAATAACAGGTTCAACTCACAGAGTTAACATTGAAGACTTTCAGTGCCGGGGTGGGTTGTGTGAAGGATCCTGAACGAGATTGTGGGATGGTCCTTGTGGCAGCGTATGGTAATGGTAAGGGACTATTTTCAAGTATTTGTCTGTATGCTATAATGGTATCATAGATAACAACCAGAAAGGATTTATGAAGGACTGTTCTGGACTGACCAACCTATTAATATTCTCTGAGGAAGTGAGCAGTAATTTAGTGGACCTAGTTTATCTGGACTTTTCATTCAATATAATTCACTAAAAATGAAAAGGGACAAGGGGATTATCCCCAAAAAACCCTAAGGGGATATAACAAAGGAAATGGACTATCTCGGTACCCATAGATAACACATATAAAGTGGCATAACAAAATATATATTTATTGATGCAAAGGCTAAAAAAATAACTTTTTCTTATACACAAATACATGAATAAAATGAAATCTATCACATATTGACAGAACTTTGTGTTAGGATACACAGAACGCTGATAATATGGCACCCGTTGACCAATGGAAAACAGAGGGGTGGTTGCTCCTCCCTGCATGTTTGTGGACTTCTTCAGGAGGAAAAAGCAAAATATTATCTGTAAAAAAACATGATACCAATCAGATACAGAAACATAATAAGAAATATCAAACGAAATGTGTTTACAGCAAAAGTAACATGCTGGTTGTTTACCAATATGGACCAGTATCATTAAAAGGCGATGCAAGGGCATCAACAAGCTTCCTCACAGAAGACACGGGGGTAAGCAACAGGCACACAGATGAACGCACTTGCCTTCAGGACTAAAAATTATTATATACAAAGTGTGTATAAGGTAACTATGGAATGCAAAAAAAAACACTGACTAAATAGGGAGAGTGAAACAACATAAAGAAAAAAGACAGCGGGAAGTAGGAGGGGGGGAAAGAAACACGGAGAGACAGTGGGAGAGGGGAGTGGGGAAAGAGGGAGAAGTAAAAAGGAATAGGGAGAAAGGGGGAAAAAGGAAAATTGGAAGGGAGAGGCAGAAACAAGGCGGAGGAAAAAGGGAAGGGTAGGGAAAAATTGAGGGAAAAATTGAGGGAAAAAGGGGAAACAAAGGGGAGGGAAATAGGAAGCAAAAAATAGGAAAGGACAGGAAGAGGGGGAGAAGAAGAGAGAGGGGAGAGGAGGAAGGGAAGAATAGGAAAAAAAAAGGGCATAAGGAACAAAAGCGGTAAGTAAAGGAAAAGGTGAAACAGGGAAGGAGAGGGGGAAGTGGGGAAGAGTGAGAGAAAGGGGAGGGGAAAGAGGGGGAAAGGGGGACAATAAAGCAAGAGGAAGAAAGACCACCCAAAAAAATTACTATAATCATAAACTTACCTTAAAAGAATATAATTTTTCAGGAATATATGTTAATAGCCATATATAACTCGGACTGTAGAGGTCAGAGGCACAAGGAGTAGAAACCATTCACCTGGTGCCAGACCCAAAATAAAGGCAAGTCCCTGAAAAAACAAAGAGGGGATGATCCATGTGATACAAAGAGCAGAATATTAAACGCGAGAATATAGATTTAGCCCAGTCAGCAAAGAAACAATGTAAGTTAGGTAAGGGACAACAGGTCCCAGCAAAGGATAAAAGACAAATTCATTCACAATGTGCAAAAAATCCCATTGAACAGTTAGAATGAAGACCCACACCCACCTGAAGCAGAAAGAGTGGTTGGTGTCTCCCTGGCAGGGTCCACAATAGGGAGCAGGCAGACCCTGCATTAAATACCCCCTTGTCACTTTTCAATTAGTCAAGCTTGGATGATGGTACTCTTTCTTTTTTCCTAGGTTTATTGGGAAATTTTTACTTTGAAGCACATAAATCCATCTTGTGTTGTCAATTTCCCAAAAATATCTAATTTACAAGTTAAGGTCCATTGGCATAGAAGAAATTGTATGTGAGTGGATAGAAAACTGGTTACTGGAATGTGTCCAGAGGGTTGTGATAAATGGCTCATTTTCTAAATGATCTAAGGTGGTGATTGAAGTGCTCAAGGGTTTGGTCCTAGGAAAAAAAATGTTTATATTATCTATAAATGTAAAGAAGTGGGAATTAATAGCACAATCTCAGTGTTTGCTGATGATACCAAGCTATGTAGAGCAATTACCTCACAAAAAAATACTGAACTCCACAAAAAGACCTTCATAAAACTGTGGGGTGGGCAGCTTCATGGCAGGTGTGACGGGAGTCAATTTGGGTGAGGGGGGCCCGTGGAACACAGCTTACCTTAGAGAGGTTGGGAAATCCCTCTGTCTGACCCCTAGGCCCCTCTTATGTGTAAGTCACCCTGTGTCTATTAGGGTGGACAGGTACTTAATGGACACTGGGAATATGGTTTGGATTACGTCAAATGGGACAGTAATATTTATCAACCATATATCTCAAGAAATATATTAAGATTCCTGGCCTGTTTGATTCTGAACATGTTCATTAAAAGAGCTAATCACATTGGTCTCTGTTCCATGTTCTTCAATGTCAGAGACGGACAGTCTGTCACTGGTGGTCTCTTCCTATTGTCTGTGTATTAAGGTGTGATGTGTTGTCTGTTAAGCCTGTCTGTCCCATTGTTAATTGGTAATAAACTCACATGTTGTTTCTGTCCAGATGGCTAGATAATTAGTTTAGGTTAATTCTATTTCTGTACACAATTTCATCTGCATATGATAATGTAATCAGGCTTACCTGACCTGGTGGGGTAATTTAATCAGGAGGGGGATGTACTCATGTCTGTATATATTCTGTGTGAAACTGTTCAATAAAAGAGAAGGATCCAGAACTTGTACAAGCTAAGTTGTTGGCTAGTTTTGTATGGGGGCGGCTAGAATTTCTGATATCTATGTTGAAGTCTGGAGGAAGCTGTATACTGACGGAAGTCCACAAACACAGTGTGGGTTATGGTTTCCGTTACAGAAGGTAAGACTCACCATTGAAAATATGTAAAGTTATAAACTTGGGATTCAAACAATACAAGGAATAAGGATAGATGAATGCACACCTCAAATTGTATCCATCTTCTTTATTTTCTTAGGTTAAATTTGATAAATTAGAAAACTTTGCATATCTTTTAGCAAAGTTTCTCAGCGACCACAATATACAGGTACAGGTATGTGGGAATCCATTACAAAATGATTGCACACACCTACATGCAATGAACTGGATGGACTTATGTCTTTATTCAATGTTATTAGCTATTAAACTATGCAGTACTATAAACGGCAGTATAAGTACTGTTGTGTCCTAGTTATGTCCTGGAGCCATATTTGCCAAAACACAGTAAAACAACAATTTTAACAAATACTTTCATCCTGTTCCCTAAAATCCAGATTTGTTCTGCTTATATTGGCTTTGGTTTGTGCTACCACTAATGGGGAATGTAGTGCTGTAAATCCAGGATCAGGGGCCACCCAAACAGTGATCTGTTTAAACAAACATAACCCCCATGTTTTTATTCATATTAATATGAAAAGGATATACAGTATTATAAAAAAATTATTGTGTGAATAGTTTACATATTTTATGAAATGCGTGAAATTTGGTTTAATTTTTTTCAATGTATTTATGTATGTTATGTATTTAAAAAAATGAGCATTTACAACAATCTCTTACTTTATATTAAAATACATTTTTACTGCAAAATATATTTTCTTGTACTATTTTACTATTTTGCATAATCTACTCTGTTTTTATATTTCTAAGGGCAAATGTGCTTTACACTTAAAAAGGTAGAGACGAGCATCATTTCCGGTGTCTTCTATGGGCTCATTGCTTTTTGTCAGGAGTGTGATCAGACGGCTCTGCGGGTGATATCTGTCCAGAACATCGATCAGCCTTCGCCTCCTGCTCTCTGCCCTGTCCAAGTTCGATGTGTTTGGGAACGGAGTGTCCGCTGAGGAG
Organism: Pelophylax lessonae; assembly: GCF_965119305.1. NCBI lineage: Eukaryota > Metazoa > Chordata > Amphibia > Anura > Ranidae > Pelophylax > Pelophylax lessonae. Next base: position 341,621,408 of record NC_138769.1, on the reverse strand, counting down.
GACCCTGCCGCCGCCTTCCTGGCCCAGCAGGAAATTGAGATCGCCGGCATCGAGAATGAGGCAAAAGATTTCTCCCGTATGCGTTCAGTCCTGATTAGAGTTGAGCGGACACCTGGATGTCCGTGTTCGGCGGGTTCGGCCAAACTTTAAAAAAAAAGTCCGGGTCCGTGTCCCGGACTTTCGCCGAACTTTTCCCGGACGCCGAACCCCATTGAAGTCAATGGGGACCCGAACTTTAAGGCACTAAAATGGCTCTAAAACACCAATGGAAAGGGCTAGACTGCTGCAAATGGCAGCAAAACTTAGTTAAGAGCATGGCAAGTGCTCTGCAAACAAATGTGGATAGGGAAATAACTTAAAACAAAAAAAAAAACAGAAAAATAAAACAATGTTCTTCATCTCTGAAGGACGAGGCCCATATGGAGTAGGAGGGAGGTTGAGGTGGTGGTGGATGTGGCGGTGTCATAGGCGTGCGCACAGGGTGTGCCGGATGTGCCTGGGCACTCCCTAATCACCTAGGGCACATAGCATTATCGCTCTGTTTGCCAGTGAGGAGATGGGAAAGATCTCCCTCGGACCTGCTCTGCTCTATTTCACTTTGCCAGCAGGGAGAGTAATGTATCGGGGCCATGTACATGTAGGCAAACACATGCATGTGTATTTAAACTTTGGGGTGCACACCCTAATGCAATAGGCTGCGCACACCTATGGGCGGTGTAGGTGGAAGCGGCGGTGGAGGAGGACCAGGGCTGGATTAAGAGCATCATGGGCTTGGTGCTGAGGATTTTGAAGGGCCTTAAGGGCCGTGCCTTGGCATGCACCCAGAGGAGGAAGGGTGCAGCCATGCATGCCTAATTCCACATGGGATGCTGTCTCTGAAGCCCATAAACACATCCATGCATCGGCAACTGTCCCTCCTTGTCCGGCCTTCGTGCTGTGTGGGGAGGTTCTGAGGGAGCTGCCTGGGGAAGCGAGCATAGAAGCCAGACTTCTGTGTTTACAAGTGACAGAAGAGCGGTAACAGTGAATATGGCCAACCTGGGGCCTATATGAAGGTAGGGGCCTGGAGCTGCAGCTCCAATAGCCCCTACGTTAATCTGGCCCTGAGGAGGACGAGGTAGCCAACACTGCTTCTTTTCACAAATTTTAAATGAGGGTACACCCCAAAAGAGTGAGAAAGAGCAAAAATGGAACAATGGCTGGGTAAGGTCGGTATCCATCGCTATTCTGCACAAGGTACGGAAAAGTCCCGTGGGATCCATGCCTGGTTCATTTTAATGAACGTGAGCTTGTCCACATTGTCTCTGGACAGGCGGCTGCGCTTGTCTGTGATAATGCCCCCAGCCGTCCTAAATACCCGTTCAGATAATACACTGGCTGCAGGGCACGCCAGCACCTCCAAGGCGTAAAGGGCAAGCTCAGGCCATGTGCCCAACTTGGAGACCCAGAAGTTGAAGGGGGCAGACCCCTCATTCAGTACGTCTAGGCGTGTGCACACATACTGCTCCACCATGTTGGTGAAATGCTGCCTCCTGCTAAGACGTTCCATATGAGCTGCTGGTGCTGCTGTTTGTTGTGGCGTGCTGACAAAGCTTTTCCACATTTCGGCCATGCTAACCCTGCCTTCTGAGGTGCTGGCGGTGCCCTGGCTGCGTTGGCGACCTCTTCCTCCTCCTCCTCCTCCTCTGCCTTGTGCTTCCACTGTGGCCCCGCTGTCAGGTGGGAATGCCAGCAGCATGGCGTCTACCAGCGTGCGCTTGTACTCATGCATCTTGCGATCGTTCTCCAGTGAGTGAATTAAGGACGGTACGTTGTCCTTGTAACGGGGATCCAGCAGCGTGGCCACCCAGTAATCAGCACAAGTTAGAATGTGGGCAACTCGGCGGTCGTTGTGGAGACACTGCAGCATGTAATCGCTCATGTGTGCCAGGCTGCCCAGAGGTAACGAAAGGCTGTCCTCTGTGGGAGGTGTATCGTCCGTGTCCTCTGTATCCCCCCAGCCACGCACCAGTGATGGCCATGAGCTGGCCTGGGTGCCACCCTGCTGTGAACATGCTTCCATCTCCTCCTCCAGCTCCTCCTCCTCATCCTCCAGAACTGTGCCCCTGCTGGACAATTGTGTCCCTGGCGTTTGTGTGTGCAGGAACCCACCCTCGGAGCCCCTTGCGAATGACTGCCCTGAAAGCCTTGGAAATGTTACCTCTTCATCCTCCTCCTCCTCCTCATCCTGTGCCACATCCTCTTCCATCATCGCCCAAATTGTTTTTTCAAGGAGGCATAGAAGTGGGATAGTTAAGCTGAGAACGGCGTCATCGGCACTGGCCATGTTGGTGGAGTACTCAAAACAGCGCAACAAGGCACACAGGTCTCGCATGGAGGCCCAGTTATTGGTGGTGAAGTGGTGCTGTTCCGCAGAGCGACTCACGCGTGCGTGCTGCAGCTGAAACTCCACTATGGCCTGCTGCTGCTCGCACAGTCTTTGCAGCATGTGCAAGGTGGAGTTCCACCTTGTGGGCACGTCACATATGAGGCGGTGAGCGGGAAGGCCGAAGTTACGCTGCAGCGCTGACAGGCGACCAGCAGCAGGGCGAGAACGCCGAAAGTGCGCACAGACGGCCCGCACTTTCTGCAGCAGCTCTGACATATCGGGGTAGTTTTTATGGAACCTCTGCACCACCAAATTCAGCACATGCGCCAGGCAAGGGATGTGCGTCAAACCGGCTAGGCCCAGAGCTGCTATGAGATTTCGCCCGTTATCGCACACCACCAGGCCGGGCTTGAGGCTCGCTGGCAGCAACCACTCATTTGTCTGCTGTTCCATGCTCCTCCACAACTCCTGCGAGGTGTGTGGTTTGTCCCCCAAACAGGCAAGTTTTAAAACTGCCTGCTGTCGTTTACCCCTGGCCGTGCTGAAGTTGGTGGTGAAGGTGTTACGCTGTCCGGATGAGGAGGCGGTAGAGGATGAGGAAGCGGAGTAGGAGGAGTTAGGAACAGGAGGCAAACTGAAGCGCCCTGCAATCCTCTGTGGTGGAAGGACATGCGCCAAATTGCTATCCGCCTCAGGCCCATCCGCCACTGCATTTACCCAGTGTGCCGTTAGGGAGATATAACGCCCCTGACCGTGCTTACTGGTCCACGTATCGGTAGTTAGGTGGACCTTGCCACAGATGGCGTTGCGCAGTGCACACCTGATTTTTTCCCCCACTTGGTTGTGCAGGGAAGGGATGGCTTGCCTGGAAATGTAGTGGCGGCTGGGCACGACGTACTGTGGGACAGCCACCGACATAAGGTTTTTAAAACTGTGCGTCTCCACCAGACGGAATGACAGCATTTCAAAGGCCAAGAATTTTGAAATGCTGGCATTCAGGGCCAGGGATCGCGGGTGGGTAGGGGGGTACTTCCTCTTCCTCTCAAGTGTTTGGGAGATGGAAAGCTGAACGCTTCCACGGGACATTGTGGAGATGGTTGGTGACCCAGGTGGTGGTGTTGCTGACAGATCCTCTGTTTGCGGGGTGGCAGGTGCCGGTATCACTACAGATGCGGCTGGAGCGGCCGAGACTGCAGCAGAAGAGGAAGCAGGATGAGCCAGAGATGTTTCTTGGTTTTGAAGGTGTCTACTCCACTGCAGCTCGTGCTTTGCACTTAGATGCCTGATCATGCAGGTTGTGCTCAGGTTGAGAAGGTTTATGCCTCGCTTCAGGCTCTGATTGCACAGGGTGCAAACCACTCGTGTCCTGTCATCAGCACATTTTCTAAAGAACTTCCACGCTAGAGAAATCCTTTGAGCTGACTTTGGTGCGTTCGTTCCTTTGCTGCGTTGGGCAATAGCGGGCGTAGTGTCTAGGGCACGGCTGCTCCGCTTCTGCACCCTGCTCCCTCTTCTGCTGTGCTGGTGGCTCTGTGCGACCACCGCCTCTTCCTCCAAACTACTCAGGTCACCTGAGGTTATTCCATGTGAGGTCGAGGACCTCATCGTCCTCCACATCATCTTCCACCCAGTCTTCACCCCTGCCCTCCTTGTCGGTCTCCACAATGCTGAATGCCGCAGCAGTTGGCACCTGCATTTCGTCATCATCGGAGACGTGCTGCGATGGTCCTTGCATGTACTCATCTTGAGAAATAAGTGGTTGGGCATCGCTGCACTCAATCTCTTCAACTTCTGGGGCAGGGCTAGGTGGATGGCCCTGGGAAACCCTGCTGACAGAGTCCTCAAAAAGAACAAGAGACTGCTGTATGGATTGGGGCTCAGACTGCTTGCCTGATTTCCAAGGGGGTGAGGTGAAAGACGGTTGGACATTGGCTGCAGGTGCCAACTCTGACCTTTCTGCAGTAGACTGGGTGGGAGACAATGTGAAGGAACTGGAGGCACTGTCAGCAACCCAATCTACTATCGCCTGTACTTCTTCAGGCCTCATCACGTCTAGAGGCGCATTATGCCCTACCAAATACTGCTGCAGGTTCTGTCGCCTACTCACACTTGTGGAAGGTGTTTCACTTGTGCGTGTAGCTGGCACAGATCGACCACGTCCTCTCCTTGCAACAGGAGCTCTACCAGCAGCACCACGACCCAGGCCACGGCCCCTATTTGACGGTCTCCTCATATTTCTGTAATTTATTATCTTGCCCTAGAAAGGTGTTTATTGAATAGCAGAACAAAACAACAACAGTATCGCACGGGTGTATCTGACAGTCAAATATGCAAACTATGCCGCAATTTAATGTTTTTTACCCCAAAAGGGTGTATATTGAATAGCGGAATAGGAAAAAGGATAAAAAAACTGTGTATCTCACACGTACAAACACAGACTAGGCCCCGATTAAAATTTTTTGTACCCTAAAGGGAGGATGAGGAAGAGGAGTAGGAGGAGTTGGGAACAGGAGGCAAACTGAAGCGCCCTGCAATCCTTGGCGGTGGAAGGAGATGCGCCAAACAAATTTAAAAGGTGTATCTCACACGTACCGATACAGACTATGCCGTAATTTAATTTTCTTACACTCCAAAAGGGTGTATATTGAATAGCGGAATAGGAAAAATGTTATAATACGGTGTATCTCACACGTACAAACACAGACTAGGCCCCGATTACAATTTTTTTTACCCTAAAGGCAGGATGAGGAAGAGGAGTAGGAGGAGTTGGGAACAGGAGGCAAACTGAAGCGCCCTGCAATCCTCGGCGGTAGAAGGAGATGCGCCAAACAAATTTAAAAAGGTGTATCTCACATGTACCGATACAGACTATCCCGCAATTTAATTTTTTACACTCAAACAGGGTGTATATTGAATAGCGGAATAGGACAAATTTTACAAAACGGTGTATCTCACACGTACAAACACAATCTAGGCCCCGATTACAATTTTTTGTACCCTAAAGGCAGGATGAGGAGTAGGAGGAGTTCGGAACAGGCAGGAGGCAGACTGAAGCACCCTCAAATCCTCGGCAGTATGAGATGCGCCCCAAAAATTGGAAAGGTGTATCTCACATGTACCGACACAGACTATCCCGCAATTTAATTGTTTATACCCAAAGGTTTTTATTAAATAGCGGAATAGAAAATATGATCAAAAAAAGTGTATGTATCTCACACGTACAGAAGCACACTAGGCCCCAATTACTATTGTTTGTACCCCTAAAGGCAGGATGAGGAGTAGGAGGAGTTTGGAACAGGCAGCACCCTCAAATCTTCAGAAGTATGAGATGAACCCCAAAAACTTGGAAAGGTGGATCTCACACGTACCAACACAAACTATCCCGCAATTTAATTGATCCCCAAAGGTTTTTATTGAATAGCGGAATAGGAAATATGATCAAAAAAAGTGTATGTATCTCACACGTACAAAACCACACTAGGCCCCATTTACTATTGTTTGTAACCCTAAAAGGCTGAATGAGGAGTAGGAGGAGTATGGAACAGGCAGCACCCTCAAATCTTCAGAAGTATGAGATGAACCCCAAAAACTTGGAAAGGTGGATCTCACACGTACCAACACAAACTATCCGGCAATTTAATTGATCCCCAAAGGTTTTTATTGAATAGCGGAATAGGAAATATGATCAAAAAAAGTGTATGTATCTCACACGTACAGAAGCACACTGGGCCCCAATTACTATTGTTTGTACCCCTAAAAGGCTGGATGAGGAGTAGGAGGAGTTTGGAACAGGCATCACCCTCAAATCTTCAAAAGTATGAGATGAACCCCAAAAACTTGGAAAGGTGGATCTCACACGTACCAACACAGACTATCCCGCAATTTAATTGATCCCCAAAGGTTTTTATTGAATAGCGGAATAGGAAATATGATCAAAAAAAGTGTATGTATCTCACACGTACAAAACCACACTAGGCCCCAATTACTATTGTTTGTACCCCTAAAAGGCTGAATGAGGAGTAGGAGGAGTATGGAACAGGCAGCACCCTCAAATCTTCAGAAGTATGAGATGAACCCAAAAAACTTGGAAAGGTGGATCTCACACGTACCAACACAGACTATCCCGCAATTTAATTGATCCCCAAAGGTTTTTATTGAATAGCGGAATAGGAAATATGATCAAAAAAAGTGTATGTATCTCACACGTACAAAACCACACTAGGCCCCAATTACTATTGTTTGTACCCCTAAAAGGCTGAATGAGGAGTAGGAGGAGTATGGAACAGGCAGCACCCTCAAATCTTCAGAAGTATGAGATGAACCCCAAAAACTTGGAAAGGTGGATCTCACACGTACCAACACAGACTATCCCGCAATTTAATTGATCCCCAAAGGTTTTTATTGAATAGCGGAATAGGAAATATGATCAAAAAAAGTGTATGTATCTCACACGTACAGAAGCACACTAGGCCCCAATTACTATTGTTTGTACTCCTAAAAGGCTGGATGAGGAGTAGGAGGAGTATGGAACAGGCAGCACCCTCAAATCTTCAGAAGTATGAGATGAACCCCAAAAACCCCAAATATCATTCAGCTCTGCTGCAGGCCACAATTTAATTTTTTTTAACCCAAGGCTGTATATTGAATAGTGGAACAGAAAAAAAGTGTATGATTTTTGAAACCACTCAATATTAGCACATGCGAACTGAACACAGCAGTGTATAATCAGTCACTCAGCACAGCACAGCTGAAGGGAAAATGCTGCACACAGTGCCTCTCCCTCCTCGTCAGTGGGCAAAAAAGATTGTGTTCACTGCACCCCAAAAAGATTGTGTTCACTGTACCCCAAAAAGATTGTGTTCACTGCACCCCAAAAAGATTGTGTTCACTGCAGCCCACACACAGCAAAATGGATGTGGACCACTGACACCTGCCTATCTCCTATCCCACACCACACAGCAATATCGATTGTAGTTTGTAGAACACACTGTCTGACCCTAAAAATCAGCAGATTCTGTCCCTAAAAGGATTGATAAGATCGTAGATCGGGTGACTGCAAACCCCCCCCCCCCCACACAGCAATATCGATTGTAGTTTGTAGAACGCACTGTCTGACCCTAAAAATCAGCAGACTCTGTCCCTAAAAGGATTGATAAGATCGTAGATCGGTCACTGCAAACCCCACCCCACACAGCAATATCGATTGTAGTTTGTAGAACACACTGACCCTAAAAATCAGCAGACTCTCTCCCTAAAATGCCTACAACTCTCCCTGCCTAACACACTCCGACCTGTCCCCCAATTCTATCCGGACACAAATGTTTTTTTTTTCCTGTCTGTCCCTAATCAGCAGCCAGCACCCCAAAAATATTGTGTTCACTGCAGCCCACACACAACAAAATGGATGGGGACCACTGACACCTGCCTATCTCCTATCCCACACCACACAGCAATATCGATTGTAGTTTGTAGAACACACTGTTTGACCCTAAAAATCAGCAGACTCTGTCCCTAAAAGGATTGCTAAGATCGTAGATCGGTCACTGCAAACCCCACCCCACACAGCAATATCGATTGTAGTTTGTAGAACGCACTGTCTGACCCTACAAATCAGCAGACTCTGTCCCTAAAAGGATTGCTAAGATCGTAGATCGGTCACTGCAAACCCCACCCCACACAGCAAAATCGATTGTAGTTTGTAGAACGCACTGTCTGACCCTAAAAATCAGCAGACTCTGTCCCTAAAAGGATTGCTAAGATCATAGATCGGTCACTGCAAACCCCACCCCACACAGCAATATCGATTGTAGTTTGTAGAACACACTGACCCTAAAAATCAGCAGACTCTCTCCCTAAAATGCCTACAACTCGCCCTGCCTAACACACTCCGACCTGTCCCTCAATTCTATCCGGACACAAATGTTTTTTTTTTTTCTGTCTGTCCCTAATCAGCAGCCAGCACGTTGATGTGTGCTCTCTCCCTGAACTAAACAGCAGAATGACGCCGCAGCGGCGCTGCCTCGAACTTATAAAGACTTGGTCACATGCTTCAGACGGCCAATCACAGCTACTGATACATTTGTAGGCATGGCTGGGATGGCTTAGGCACACCAGTTAAACGCTTGTTGATTGGCTGTTGAAAGCCCGCCATGAAAAGCGCGCCAAAGCATGCAAAACCCGGAAATAAAACCACCGAACACGGATTTTTACCTGAATATACAGTAAAGTTTTCGGGTCCGTGTTCGGGCAACAAAAATCCAATTATTCGGTACGAACACGAATAATACAGTCCGTGTTCGCTCAACCCTGGTCCTGATATCTCTCAAGCAGTCTCCACTAGTTCACTGAAAGGAAAAAGAAAAACATGACACTTCCAATATTTTAATCTCAGAGAAGCTATGTTTGCAGAAATTGGTTATATTTTACTTTTTTCGGGACCAAAATACACATGTATTTGATATTGATCATTGTATGTAATTGCCAGTCCACTCCTTGCTCTACTTCCCCTTTACTTAGAAATTAGATATTTTGGAGGAAGCCCAGTATGATCATAGTCTCACTGTGTGCTTCTGTGTCATTGCAATGTGATTTGTGAAGGATTGTAATAGTGATATTAAAGGTCTGTATATGAAAAAAAAGGCGGAGACATACATCTGCAAGAAAAAGTATGTGAACCCTTTGGAATGATATGGATTTCTGCACAAATTAGTCATAAAATGTCATCTGATCATCATCGAAGTCCCAACAATAGACAATCACAGTCTGCTTAAACTAATAACACACAAAGAATGAAATGTTGCCATGTTTTTATTGAACACACCATGTAAACATTCACAGTGCAGGTGGAAAAAGTATGAACCCCTAGACTAATTACATCTCAATGAGATGAGATTGGAGGTGTTGGTTACAGCTGCCCTGCCCTATAAAAAACACACAACAGTTCTGGGTTTGCTTTTCACAAGAAGCATTGCCTGATGTGAATGATGCCTCGCACAAAAGAGCTCTCAGAAGACCTACGATTAAGAATTGTTGACTTGCATAAAGCTGGAAAGGGTTATAAAAGTATCTCCAAAAGCCTT